>NW_027526203.1:379675138-379872054 GCF_048455015.1 Haemaphysalis longicornis | reverse complement strand
CTGGGCAGGGCGCTACTCCATCACTTCACAAGAAGCTTCTTTAAAATACGAACCCCTGCTTTGCATGGAGCAGGCAACACAAGCAACTCTAGACATTACCGGATTGATGTTTAGAACTGTACTAGCTCCGTTGAGTTAAACACGGAACTGTGTAACCTCTGCTACAGGCTGCTATATTCCCATCAGGTGGCATTCTGAATGACTTTCCCCTTCTCCATTTCTTTTCTGGACTACAGAAGTCGCGCGTGTGTGCGTGCGTGCGTGCGTGCGTGTGCGCGTGTGCGCGCGCGCGCGTGCATATATATATATATATATATATATATGTATAGAGAGAGAGAGAGAGAGAGAGAGAGAGAGAGAGAGAGAGAGAGAGAGAGAGAGAGAGAGAGAGAGAGAGAGAGAGAGAGAGAGAGAGAGAAGGCTCTTCATTCCTGATTAAAGCATCAGTCTTGATCATTTCTGTGTTTGCATTATTTTTCCAGGCTGGAGTGTACGTGGCACGCTGAGCGTTGCAAATGTGCCTTCTATCCTTAAGCAAAGACACCACATAGTCAAACACATGCAATAAGAAAAACCAACAGTTAACCAAAAGCTTAAGTCAAAGTTCGAGATTGCCTGATTTTCCGCTTAAGCGCAACAGTTACTTGGTGCAGACGTTAATGCTGGGTTCAAGTTATCCACCAATATTGGAATGACAACTCAAAAGATAAATATCCCTTCCATGCGCAAAAACGGCACACAAGTCGCTCTTGAAAAGTATGGTGAACCTGTCCTGCCAGATTGAGCCACAGTCGGCATAAGAGGGCAGCTTAATGCAAGGTTCTTACATAGAGTTCACTATAAATCCCCAAGGAAAATGCATGCAAAAAAAAAAAAGTGGGGATGAACATGTCAAGAGCCCCTTGAACCAAACCACAATATTTGCGGTGGCAGGCAAAAATAATTTTTATGCTTATATATTTGAGTGTGAATAAAACATTTTTTTGCAAGCCAGCACATGACTTCGTTCAACCTTCATTCATCTATTCATGCACCATTCCTGTGCACTACCTCCTCCCTTCCAGAGACCTGTGCACAGAGTGATGCAATTTTTCATTCAATTTTATGCAATTTTATAGTATTCCAGAATCTTTAGACTGGGAATTCCCAAGGCTGCATGAAGCCTTTGAGCATTAATAAAAGAAAATTCCCTGATTACTGCTAGCACCAGTCGGAGTAAAAATATTTAGAAAATTGCATTAAGTTTTAATTGACTTCAGACAGAATTTCGGCACCAGATAACTACTGCTGTTTTTTTTTTTTCTCTTTTCCCCTAAAGGCCAAAAGTATAGGCCACAAATATCTTTGAAGGCCGTAGGCAGCATGCCTCGATTGTGCTGTCAGGTGCTGAGCAGTGTTTACAACGGGCATCAGCAAATGGCCAAGACAACAGATAGTGCACCTCGTGCTCTCTTTTGCTGCGACCTGTACTTCGCTACACCCAAGGGGCGGCAGGACAGCGGCCCACAGGCGCTGGCCACACGAACAGTCGGGGCTCAGCTCCCCAGCTTGCGAGCACGCGCTCAATGCACGGCCGCGGTGAGCTCACCTCTGCTGGGTCTCAAGCCTACGGATTTCCCTTTCACGGATGGCAGCCTCAAACTTCTCTCTTCGCTCCATTCGCTGCAAGACAAGGGGGACGGAGTTACACACTGTCTCGGAACTATGCTGACACACACATAAGCAAGCTAAAGCACATCACCCAACAGCAAAATGCAAGCTGGAAAGAAAGCATACTGCACAGATGGGTTAGGGCTCCCGAAAAATTAGAACGTATCTGCAGCAATGACAAAAAGCGAAGCAAATTATATAAGACAGGCTAGAAGCTAAGCGAAAAATTACATTAAATAGACAAAGAAGAAAGAACTAAGCATAAAAAGCAAAAAAGGTAAACTTGATATATTGGCCTATTTATTTTGTGATATTTCGATTAAAATACACTTGTACTTTCTCAATGAAAGCTGCATTTCCACAAAACTAAAAAAGACTGACAAAAAATGTAAAAACCTTGCAAAGATATTTTTATGTTGAGAAAATGTGAAGGTAGGATTTTTTCTGGTCATTTCCATACTTTTTGGTGTAATTTCATTTCACTTTTTTTTTATTCCACAGGCCAGCATGTAAGTTGACAATCGTCTGAGGGAAACGGTTATTTAACACAGAATCCTGACAAAAGGCTCAGACAAAAGTGGTGGTTCTTGCGTACAGTTAAGGCAGCTCGAGGATATAATGCTAATACTTTATGAACGACATCATTTACAACTACTTCTGCAAAGAAAGATTAGGCTACAAAAGAATCAAAGAACTATGCTGGCATATTTTTCAATCTATTCACTAGGGGAAAAAAATTAAACATTACAGACCCCTCATTGCAGAATATTACAGCATCAAGATTTTCATCTAGACAGATGCCTCCCCCCTCACAGTCTTATAAATAGAGCCTACTTATAACAAGCTCCCGAATGTAAAAATATGATAAAATCAGATTAACAACTTGATGAAATAGAGTGCATTACAAAAGCAAATGTGCACAAATTTGGCCCTATCACAGCACGCAAAAGAAACCTATGCCTTGTGTCCAACGAGAGCCTTTGTTTGAAGGAATGTTCAAAGCCATTGTTTACTAAAAAAGAAAAAGCTTCAAGACAATAATCTTGATGCTAAATTAATAGCCTCATTTAGATGATCAACATTCCACAGAAGAGGTGCAAAGAACACTTTCGACGCAGTAGAGTGCTTGTGTTTTTTTAAGGCTATTCTACGTTTTTTTTTTTTTGCTTGGCTAAGCTCACAACAAGCAACACTCCGTGCCTTATTATAGGCAGGCTCAACCATAGTTTTTGCCCCTCCTATTATCAGAACTCCTGATCATTCCCTCTAAAGACAGTAGAGGAAAAAAATGTCCCTGAAGTTAAATAAAGCAGCAAAGAGAGCTGCTATAAAAGGAGAATCTTTATTCCTTAGGTTATAGCAGGGCTGATCCTTATTTTCAACTATGCAGGCTGTGATTCTGCGAACAGCTATTGAGCGCACACATGAAGCAATCAGAGGTTGCAACACTGCACCAACAGTAAAGCTGCAGAAAGAAAGGTATGGCAGTATAGATAAAATGCATACATTTACAAAGTTAAAACCCTCCACCTGAATAGCGGCTAAAATCTGCAACAAAAAGAAAGTTCATATCATTACCTTGAGGCAACTGAACTGAGAAAGCAAATAAAGACATCAAAGCTTTCAGCCTGCATAGGCCACATACTTTACATCTGCAGCCACTTCACACAATGAAGGAGTCTCCTGCAAAAAGAAGCCTGGTGCTATGGTCGCTTTTGTGACAGAAGCTCTGCAGCCCCCTCCCAAAGTCTCGCTGTGGAACAATGTCTTCACCCAGCAGCACACACAACAATGTGCCAGCATCTGCACAAGTACACCCGTGAAGGTTGTGAATTTTTGTTTTTTACAGCGCTGCCCCCCCCCCCCCCCCGACAGCAACGAAATTTCGCTGCCACGGGCATTTCCCCAGTGATGTGCCCACCGTACACCATGTACCTATCCAGGACATGCTACAAGCAACCCAGCCTTGTTCCAGGAGACTTCTTCACACTTAAAACTTAAAACAAAAACAGCCCATGGCTTTGCTGAAATTAAATTCACCTAAGAAATAAGCAGATTTTCCAAAAAACCTTGTTAAACGAGTTAAAGCGTTTTGATAAATGACCAAGGAAAATGTTAGCTCCAAAATACCAAAAGAAATGATGCCGTATTTTGCTGCCTGCCGCCTGCATTTTATGTAAACGTTAATGCTAGGTTGTTCAGCTAGAGAGACACCTGTTTAAAGGACAAAAAGATATAAATTGACTAGAACAAAAATATCTTACATTTGATTTGTTCATGCTCTTTGAAACAGGAGAAGAAAAAACAACATGCTAGTGCAGATCACAACTTGCTGAATGTCATTTTTAATTTTAAAAACTGGTCGCAATTTGCGTTAGAGGAAGAATTGACTGAGCTCTACTTAACCAGGTACATTATTGGGCACATTGGCAAAATACAATGAAATTGAAACTACAGCGTGACCAAATATCAAAGCGACGACGAGAAGACAACACGATCGCTGAAATACGGGGTGCAAACAAAGTGATAACACTGCGCTTGAGTTGTCCACTCGTTTTTCTGATTTTTCAGTTGCACGGCAAACTAATTCCTCTACTTGAGAGAACAGCAGAGCTCAGTTAAAGCATTAATGCCAAGTAAAGTTATCAGGCTTAAACATATTAGCTTCATGAACTGCAAACTACTGTTTGGCAATTGCTAGCGTCCGTTGATACAGCCCAACAATTTACATGCAAACCCTACAGTGGTGGCGGCATAAGCCTGCACACTCGTCGAGAAATTAGGTCTTAAAAATAAAAACAAAAGTACCTTGTGCAAAGACATGCCAGAAAAATAAGTGCAAGCTAACACCAATAGAGACTAAAAGTTTGAAAGCTGGAGAACCACGCTTAACTTTAATCAATGGCCAGTTATAAATGCTTCCCGAGGCCGTGTCCAGCATTAACATTCCTACCACAATTTAGTGCGATTTTTTGAACTACCTGCTAAATGGTGACCGTCCCCATAATCTTGGTGTGTAGTCAGCAGTTGCATGCATTTAGCACATTGGTCACAGTGAGTCTGTAAGTTGATATCCCATGCCATACTATTACTTAGAATATGGTGCCAAAAATGAACCTGTCCTTCCCTCATCAGCCTCCACCAGCTTTAGCAAAGCTCATAAAGTCCCGCCAAAGCATTTATGCAGTCTGACAGTGCTTGTACTTGATTTTAAACCCGTGAACCGACTAAAATTGTATGTATGAATCCGCTGAAAAATTGTGTTCTAGAAAAGAAAAAATAGCACAATACTTACAGTTTCAAAAACCAACTAGGTAACATGCACTTATAGGATATACCGCAATACTATTGGATGTATTTCCAGTTCTGTTAAAAGTCTACAAAATTCTAAACAAAACAATAGACATAAAAATGCTACCCGTCGATGGTAAAAAAAAAGACACAAAATGACTCCTAAAAATACACAAAAAAGTTTTGGCATGGCAGGGCCCATTCTAAGGTCCCAACTTTTGTAATGTAACAAGAGTGAACTGAAAACTTTACCCTAGGCTAGACAATTTTGCTTTCCAAATTGACAGCAGGCCTTTTCTTTTTCACAGTCAAATTAAAGCTACTCACTGCTGATAGCCTTTTTTTTTACAGCAGCAAAAACTGGTAGTAAGTTATGACAGCAAAAGCATCAAATTTTCATTTTTTTTTATTGCTTTTTGTGTGGCCCCAGTTCGTTAACTGGGGAAACATTATAAAAACAGCAACACCTTCACACACCCTGGACGTGAATGCTGCAACCATGACAACTGGCTGTTGATTATCTAGCCGCATTTATTGCCCTGTTTTCATAAGCAGCCAAATTCTTTTCCTCCCGTGAAGATAGCAGTAGGAGCGGCTTAAAGGGACACTAAAGACAATGTACACACCTGCTCTGGCCAAAAAACAAAGCCCCCTGAAGTCCTTCCCAATTACTCAGAATCAACTGAGGCTTCAACTGCTTCTGACCCATCTCCCTCACCCATTTCTGCCGCATCGTTTCACGATACTTCGCATGATGTAGACAACCCAAATGGAAGAAAAGTGAGGCAGCAATGGTTCCAACGTTCAGCTGAGCCAGTTGTACCCAGCTGCACTACCGACTCTGGACATCCAATCGATATGACACAACAAACTTTCTGCTATGAAATCTTGGTTTTCAAAGCGCTTACAATCCAAGCACAAAGGAAGAAAATGACATGGCGTCATGAAAGTTGCACCAATGTCTGGTAGTCTTAGATACATCGACCAGAAAATTGACAACTTGTGCGGCCTTTCTGTTGCAGATAGTAGTGGACCAGAGGACGACTGCACATGCCCGCAGTACGGTGCATAAAGTGACAACAAAGAGGAAGGCACACCACCAAGTCGGAGACATTAAAGACTGATCCACTCGGTTGTTTCCATGCACCGGCTTTCGCCATCCCAGCAGTGAACTCCAATAATTGCCAAAACGATCATCGCACACATAGGCCTGCAGAAAACATCGCACATTAGGCACACCTAGCTACTGTATGAAGTGTTGGCATTCCCCACCTTAGACTTTGGAAAGAAGCCCTTGTTGAAGAAAGGGAGAGGTCGAGGAAATTAGCACCCATGTTGAGTAGGTGCCATCTAAATACGCATTTACTGTCGTCAATGCCTGCCATACGTTTCGGTTTGCTTGCTGTGCCCTCACACCATCCTTTAACAGCAACGCCATTTTGGATTCCTTCTTACATTGCGTGTTTGTACCATTAGTGCAAGCATGAAAAAAGGCTCACACAATATAAGCATATTTCTATTTTCCCCATTTCCTATTTTATTTTTGGAAATTTAGCTACAAAGAATGGTATATTTATTTTCTCCACACAATAGCCCGCAGCATGGCAATCTATGCATCCAGACAAACTTGTTTTTTGTCTTCAGTGTCCCTTTAAAGGCTTAAGACAGACAAACTTGGACCTGATAATTTATATTCGAGACTAAACCTGCCGTGCACAGTGCTCGGTGATTGAAACACGATACTTGGAGCGCGTGGATGCCGGCGCATTGTGGTATGCGGTGAGGGTGAGAGCATTCGTGACGCATGCTGACTGCATCTGGTTGTAGACAGCTCTTCAGTGTGTGGTTCTTGGCGGTGCCATCGGGGCGCTTGCATGCCTCGACTTCAAAACTCTGCGCCTGCGTGCTGTGAAGGGAGCTGGCAGCGCGCACGTTACATAGAATGCTCCAATGCGGTGCGCCATGATGACACATCGCGATAATTGTGCATTCAAGTTCTTTGTAACGTGCGCGCTGCCAGCTCCCTTCGCAGCACGCAGGCGCAGAGTTTTGAAGTCGAGGCATACAAGCGTCCCGATGGCACCGCTAAGAACCACACACTGAAGGGCCGTCTACAATCAGATGCAGTCAGCATGCGTCACGAATGCTCTCACCCTCACCGCATACCACAATGCGCCGGCTCGCTTTCGCAAGCGCTCACCTAAAAGCGCCGGCATCCACGCGCTCAGAGTATCGCGTTTCAATCGCCGAGCACTGTACATTCACCTGCTTTGTTCTGCACAGCAGTAAGATAAAGTGCAAGAGGTCGGAAAAGCAATGTATCGATTATCCTTTAACCACATACAGCGATTTTTTCGAGCGACGCAACAGGCGACAGCAACAAGCGACAATATCTAGTTTTTGCCGTGAACCTCCGTTGCTAACCTTTGTCGCAACTCCAGATTCTAACATAGAGAAAGAAACTGCTTGTTGCCCGCATAACCACATAAAGCATTTTTTGCAAGCAACGAGACGTGTGACAGCGACAAGCGACAAGATCAGGCTGCCGCTGCGGCCCTCTGTTGCCGACTTTAGTGTATCGCTCGATTCCGGCCTGACAAAAACAACAAAAAATGCGTCGCCCGGAAGGGGTAGAAGCTCAAAGGCTCACGGGTTCGTCATCTGCTCTCGCTAATTCTGGAGCTCTCCTGGCCTCTGTGCCGGCAGCTTAGACGCGCATGTATGCGTGTTGTGTATTTGTCACAAAGTGCTTATCTTTCAGAGAAGCCCCTGCTAGCATTCATCATTGTTATTCATTGAAGGCACGATGTTTGAGCGTTTTATTTCGGTGGAAACAGACAAACAGGGCATTCAGCCTGGAGCACTATTCCTGCGCTCGATAGCCGGCAAACTGAAATCCTTACACTTCTGTGCAGACGACACAATTGTGCGCACTCGTTCTGCGCGTAAGCTTGAAGTACGAAGCTGCGGACATGTAGTAATGTAAAATGAATCGATAATTACTACAAAAACACTTCACGGACTACGTTTTTATTAAAGTATAATTACGTGATATAATAACAAACAGTATTTATAGGTATTCTTGCTTTTGTAACCAGCCTGTGAACAAAAGGCATGTCACACATGCGGCGTAGCTCCCTTTTATTGCCGGCGGCCAGGCGACAGCCCATCGCTTGTCGCTGTCACGCGGTTGCATTGGCGAGCAAAAAGTCTAGCGACAGCGACAACTCATCGTTGTCGCCAGTTGCGTCGCTTGGGAAAAACGCTCCATGTGGTTATTCCTTTATACTTGAGCATGCCTGCCCGATGCACAAGATTTGGCTCCTAACTTTGATCGCGTCACAATCCCAGGCCTTAGTACGCTTGACGAAAGCGCTGCCAACATTTGTAATTCAACTTAACTGCTTTTGGCAATCAGCAACTGAAACATGATGGTGGCCTATACTTGTCTATGCTCTTTCTAATGGCGAGCGCTCCAAATGTTTACTTTGGCTTAGTGAAACAGGAGCAAAATAACCAGAGCTGAAAGCAAAGGAGTACACAGGATGGCCTTAAGCTCTCAAGATCACAGTTGATTAACAACGATTTCAATTTTAGTGCCAAGCTACCAGCAATGCTCTTGCAATTTGCAAGGCTCTTGCGGGCACAGTTAACCACCACCAAATGTCAAATTGCCACAGTGATACTTGACATGAGGCACTGTGCTCAGTTTTTGCTCCTGAAGCATGAACTCATTCATACATTTACACGCTTTTGGAAGTTGAAAGAGCTGCCTTCGTGAGCAGGAAAAGGCATCAGCATAATCCTCAAAACGTGGCAATTTCGCATCCCCACAGTTAACGAGCTCCGTTTATGAATTTACGCCACAACAGGGCAGGCATTCGAAGTATAAAGGGGGCTATGGCTTAAACAATGGCCAAGGAAAGTTGATGTTAATATCAATTGTTTCTGAATGAATTGGAAGATTTACCACTGCCTCACTCCTCAGAGAAAAAGCTGTGCATGAAGCAATAAAAAAAATGAAATCTGGTACTGCCCTGAAGGTTCATGGCTTATACTCTGACGACTTAGAGGCATTCTTGGTTCCAAAACTTAGCGCACCTCATATTATAGTTTTGTCAAACATACATCTCAACATTTTTGTTGTGCCAAGCCTTGCATTACTGTTTCCAGAAATTTGGCCCCACGGCAATGCTAGGCATTCTCAAAAAAGTATCTGGTTCAAGGGGCCATATATATCTATTCACAGTTCTGTATTCACCAGCAAGTTCTAAATAGATGCTCTAACTTATGCACACACTTGTAGATTTGGCAGCACTAAAATGGAAAATACTTTTAAAGTAAAAAAATGTTAGAAAATTGTTGCATGAGATAAGCATGCAAAATACATATGTAGCGTGCATGTTAAATAACAACATGGTCAAGCAAAATTATACCTACAACTTTTTAAAAAGATTATCTAAGACCTACCTTCACTGCTTAAAGAAAAACTGCAATGACTCATATGGCACTGTTCACCTAAGCTACATTCATGTCCCACGTCCCATGCTACATGGCAGGGGCTAAGAGATCAACACGATAAATATAAGACAGCACGAGTCAAAATTGTAACTGATATTTTTTACATATGTTCTGCATGTTTGAACTGGCACAACTGAGACAAGATTTTTGAGAAAACAAGCAAAAGAAATTGCTATAACCATGAAATAACACAGAAATGTCCACAACCATGCATAACAGAGGGAAACAACACACAGGTTGATAGGAGGGGAGGTGCCACGAAATCCCATGCATTCTTCTCAAGGGTTAGGAGAACGCCTACGTTAAAAGCCAGGAGAGCAACAGCAGAAGAACATTACACACAAGAGGGCACTGGGCCAACTGCGATGACTGAACGGGCCCCGAAGGCATACGCACAGTTGAACCTCTACAATCAATACATTGCTTCCTGCTGCCCCAATTCTAAGTTGCGCAGAAGCTCAATCACATTACGTGAACTTTCAGAGGAAGCTAACCATCAATCAGAAAATGTTCAAATAAAAAACTTTACGCTTCCTTGTGAATAGAAGAGAGCTGATAGAAAACAAGCGGTGTATGGGCAAGCCCTTCTGAGTACCGCACTCTATTCCTCTTCAAGCCATCATAATAAAACTATCTTTGAAGATGCAACAAAACCCTAAAGGTTTCCCAAAAGTCCTCAAAAACGATGGTATGAAGCACTGCAAGGAATTTCCAATTCCATGTATTTTAACAATGTATTTTCACAGCAACGCAAGCAAGCCATGAGAAAGCAAATACAACAGTGCCAGAGCAGGTGTGCGTTATGCAGAAACACCTGGCTCTTCTGCCGTCCTTCATAACATGAACGCTCCCTTAGCTTCAATGGAACTTTTTTTGTTCCTGCAGCCGCAAGCTACTCCAAGAATCTATGGACCACAACTAGCTGTGCTTGCAAACTACAGCAGCCACAAGTACAAAGGACAGCTAGAACCAGGAGTGCTCAGAAACGTTGAATGGCACTAGCCTGCATAGGTGACCAGCTTGAACCAGTTCACAAAAACAACCAGAAGAAGCCTCTCCCCAGAGGGAGACTGGGGGGGGGGGGGGGGGGGGGGGGGGGAAGGGGGGGATCGAGAGAGCTGCGGTACTAAGAGAGCAGCGGGGGTGGACAACAGAAGCAGCAGGAGGAGCACAGGGTGCGGCAGGCCAAGCAGCACAGGGAGGAACACCAACAACAACCGCTACGCATGTGGCTAGCAGGAGGACTGCACAACGGGGACAGACGCGGGGGAAGGGGCACAGAGGGGGGATGGCAGAAGCTTCTACAAGCCGAGGATACAACAAAGAGCTTGCCAAAATTTCATTCCTACCTGGTAGGCTGTGTTCTGTAAGGGAGGCACAACCAAGAAAACTCTGTTTAATCTTTCACCACAGGCCACGTTTGCAATGCACTCACTCAAGGCGCACCCTGGTAAATGTCACACAGGTAAGATCTGCGTCCCCCTTGCTCGAAGGAACTGACTTGGCGTGTTCCTCGGCGATCACTACCGGCCAAAGTGACCACTGAAACATGTCGCCCTCTGCTCAGGTGCCACACGTCAACTCCGAGCATCGCAAAGGCAAAGTCCTTCTGACCCCAGTCACGTATACTGTTAACCCCCTTCTGACCTTTTGGTTACACAATTTTCTAGCAAACTCCCCACATAATGACAGAGGTTTTTAAGCTTACATGTGCCACATCTGCATCATCACTTCAAGGCATATATTGTGTGTTCTTTTTACCACTGTTCTGATAATGGCTGTGCAAAATGCTTTAAAAAAGGAATACATAGAATCCACTAAGGAAACAAAAAAGGAAACAGCAACATTGCATTCGTAAAATAAGCAGCACAATGAACCAAAAATGTAAGCTAGCTGGCTACAGCTAAACAATTAACACTCCAAATTAAATGGTCCCACATATTCAACCAGCTTCTTGCAAATAATAATACACTATTAATAATAATAATAATAATGGTACTATAACCACATCTTTCGCACAAGCATCAGGAAGCCTAGCTCTACGCAAGAAAAAAAATCCACTGCCAATGATATCCTCAGGAGCTACTGCACCAATTCTTTGACTATGGCACCTTGGCACGGTCCACTAACACTCCATTCCCAAAAGGGCATTGACTTCATTTTATGAAAATTTTTATCACTTTCGCTTATTTTTTTTTTTATAACAGCATACTGTCCAATCGACTAGATATAACAAGCACACAATCGCAGCACCATCAACTTCCTCATATGTTACAAGGCAAAATAGGCTGCTCATAACATTGATTTAATTAGGAACCCACTGCTCACAGCCAAATACTTTCCAACCCCTTTGTTTTGGTTCATTTTTAACCCAGTGAAACTGAACAAAACACTAATTATTCATTCAGAGTCCTTGATTGATTGCTGCTTAAATTTTGTCATGGGATGTATCTCTGGACTGGCATCAAGTTCTGCATGTTACCCGAACACTCGCCTCTTCAAATGATTTATTCACCAAACACAAGCACCGCTTCTTTCATTCAAATTCCACATCAATACTTGTTACAGGCACAAAACTCATCTTTCAATTATACCCCAGTTGTGATCATTTTTAGTGTTCAAGATTAATAGTACTTTACGAGGATTTCTAACGAATGTCACACTAGAAATATGTGTCGTGATTTTGTCTTTCCTAGCCAGGTTTTATTCTAAATGAACTTACTTCCAGATTTATTTCAGTAAACGTCTTAGTGTCAAATAGCAAAGTAATTCTCATTTTCTTGAACACCAACATAGCCTTTTTTTAATGAATACAAGATGAAACGTTAAGTGCATCTTAAGTTTGGGGGGTCTCAAAGTCAGTTATGATATGGAGCACAACAAAAAATTCTTAGCTGTCATATGGTTACTGCAAAGAAACTACCGAATTCGGCTGACTGTTATAAAATTGAATCAGCTGCACTGAAGTACAGGTATAGCCACAACCGAACTTTTTTGTTTGAATAAAACAAAAAGTGAAAAAAGAAAAAATGAACAAGAGAAAAAACTCAAACAAACAATAATACTGTGCAAGAAACACTTAAGATATAGGTTAATATGCGAAGGATTTTTTTTTAGCTTGTCTTATTCTCGTAAATAGATTCAGAATGCGTTTTCAGCTGGTGCACTGAACCACTTTGCATTCATACATATTCAGCATTACCTGGGATGAGCCTCATCACAAATCAAAAAGGCCTGTCTATTAAAAATCTGACAAACGTTCTTGCAGAGCTACACAAACTCAACTATTAGGATTTATGTTTTCCTCAACCGTGCGTGTTCATTTACAAAGCAAATGCTTCTTTCTGCAACTCCCTAAAATGTGCAAAAAAAAAAGAAAGAAAGAAAGGAAGAAATGGTGCCAGACCAGATAACTGCAAATATAGCATATGGCAGGTAAAAAAGAACACGAAAAAAAAAAAACGCCCATTTTTTTTTGGGGGGGAGAAAACAGAAGAGAACAAAAACTTTAAAAGCAATACATACCCTTGCTCGTTGAGCATTGATCAGTTCCCTCTTTTTGTGATTCCTTTGGTACATGGTTATGATGCGACGAAGGCGCGTGTTCAAGTCTGAGGGAGTTGGGAATTCCAAGGTGCCCATTTCGCCTGGAAGCAATGTAAGGAACAAAAAAAAAAAAAAAATGGTGCTCAGAGGCTCCACTGTTTTTTCTTTTCAAATCTCCTTCACAAAAGTGGAGTGAAGTGGAGGCAGCGTGTAAAATCAGCCTTTATAAATAAAGAACTGGATACAATGCAAACCTTTGTGACCACTGTCATGCGCCCCACAGCAATACCAGCCTAGCAGAGCTGAAAAGAACAGGACATGCACAGTAGGCAAGTACAAGGGGCACCATGTTGGCTTTACACATTCAGCTGCCGACATTTAGCTAACACATACACCCGGTACTGGCACTCAGCAACCAAAACAAAGTGAGCATGCGAGAGCCGGAAGAAAATGCAGAGCTCCTCTGGTGTAGAAAACGAGAATGACGGCCCAAAGCGACACGACGGTGTGTGCGTCACTTCGAGCTATCGTCCCCTTTTTACAGCACTGCATGCTCATGGGTCTCCCAAACAAACAAACAAAAAACCAAAGAAAAGCATATATTTCCCACATCAACACTACGTCATTACAAAATGGCGGCCATTGCATTACAGACTTTGGCCCCAGCTGGTATGCATGGTGAAGCCAGGCTAAATCAGCACTTGGTATGCCAGCAAGGACAATAAAAATTGTATGACCCCAGCTCAACAATGCAAGCCGAACCAGTCTTTTCTGGCCCAATCAATGCATATTTAGTCACAACATCACAAAGTCAATTTTTCTGCAATTTCAAACAGTAAAACACTTCTGCCTCTATATTGAGTAAACAGTAACTGTTGGTAAGCCAAAACAAAAAGATGCATAAAGCTTCAACAATGTTTGAGCTCAACATGTTCCGGGGAAAAAGAATTGAGAGATGCTTCTGTGACCAAGACAAACAACCAGTGAAACTGTGCGTGATATGCGACAAGCTTGAAGTCTCTTTTCAGCTTTTCCGGCAAGAACACCATGATCAGAACAATACCCCTGTTCAGAGAATGCCTTCTGTTCTATAATACATCACTGCTTGCATTTGCATTGTCCATGAGTTTTACTTTCGCGTAGCCTACCCATAGCCCATAGCAACACGTCTCAACAGCACTCGCTGACTCAGTCACTGAGAAAGGGGGGAAACCACTCAAAGCAAGAGAGCTCGCGGCATGAAGCCTTCTTTTTCCAAGTCTTCCCACACAAATTTAGACATCCCTTGTTTTCAGCTTTAGAGCCTGTGCTTACGCAGTCCTTCAGCCAGGTCATTTGTGAAGCTGCCCCTCACCAGCTTTCAAACTAATGCCAACAAGAAATGTCAAGCACATTTCATAGAAAGCAGGGCTGAAGTCATAAACGAGTGATGAAACACAGGCCTGTGCCTCGGCTGCATAAAGACTGAAGGGGCCGATTTCATGCCGCGTATCTTGGAAGCAAAGAACCATGAAGATAATTCAGAATTGCCTTCAGAAAGGTGGATCTGGGCTAACAGCGAGCCAATGAAATTAGACTTTCCCGTTATGGCCACAATGAGTGCCAGCCTGTTACCATTTGCTGCTTTTTAAGGATGTATCCTTGCTCAAAAATTTGCTTATTAAAAACTCTTGCATCGTGAATGCACCTTGGCATGCAGCTCTGCCACGGGTGGTTCCACATACCACGCGAATCTTCTTGCCTTTTACATATTTACATTATAGCTGTATTCATCGGAACATAGGTGACAGGCACCAAACAATCCCGGGCCATCTCCATTAACATGGCACCTCGGGAGGGGCGACGCATGCAGTACATAAGTGTATTCAAAGATTGCGCATTTCTCCTGCCCCACGGGGCACGTTGCTTGGGCGCCAGTGGGAGGGCCAATCGCGTGCTTGCTAAGGCGGTGGCGCCCTCTCTTGCGTTGAACCGGATTTAGGCAATCTGCACGCCCCATCTGCCCAGTTTGGGTTAACGGCAGGGGTCAACGCAAACGCAGTGCAATGCCCTCGCCTCGCCCTGGGAGCTCGTCCTCAGTAATCAACGAGGCCCCGCACCAAGTAAGTATGCCTGTTCTTGCTTCGACTGACCACCCGACCCGATCAGGCCTAGCGACGAGAACTGGTGGGTACTTGAGTGTAACATAAGTTATAACCCATCCACAAACAGCTTCAGCTTGTGCTTGATGATTTCTGAAGTGGACAGGAAGCGTTCCACAATTCTTAAAATCATGTTAGTTTATTTTGAACCGGTTTTATCCACTGTACACTTTTCTTGTAGTACACGTTACGTTCTAGCGCGAGGCGTTTGAAAACGAGAGTCCTCGTGTTTTAGTACCGCGACTACATGAAGCAACGACGACAGGAAACACCGACAGCCCAAGGCCCCTCAAGGACTTCACCCCTAAAAGAAAATTTGACAAGTGCGAGTGGCTTCTTGAAGTTTAAATGGTTGCAGGAAAAGAAAATGAAGAAACCAGCAGCTGCATTGCACACTGCAAGAAGAACTCACCTGGCTATTTATTTTCAATGCCACACATGCAGCAGTCGATGAACTTCAACAATTACGAAGCAATTTTCGATGACTCCAGTTGGAGTCTAGAGAGATGCTCTGTATTTCTGAATTTATTATCTATTTAATTGTTTGTTTTTTCTGAATACAGAAGAACAGAGGGAAGGCAACAGGAGACCAGCCCCACAGAGGCCTTAATTTGACGCACTGAACTGCAGCGCCCAGCAGGATTTTTTAGCAGTAGGACCAAACTAGGTCCAAATCCACCGCTGAAGAAGGCGACGAAACGCAGGTGCGCCAACGCAGCAGAGAGACTATCTGTTCAGAGTTACTATTTAGGAAGAGAAGCCATTAATGAGCACCTGACAATACGGTAGATTTTAACGTTAGACTCGTGGGTGTCAGAGGGGGAAAAAAAACACTTCATGTGTTGAGTGAAAACGAAAATCGTTCCTTTTCTGGGTGGGGGGGAGAAGGTACAACTATGGAATTGCAATTTTAGCTCATAATAATGGCTTGCATGTGAGTGCGTTAGAAAGCTACCATGCAATAAATGCATTTTTGTTTTTCCCTCTGCACAATGAATGCTCCCCTTCCTTTCCCAGATGAAAAATACAATTAACTTGCATGCTTTATATTTATACCATTTAGCTACTTTATAGCAGTGATACAGCAGAGGGTAACAAGAATTGTGCCATCCATCGCTGCACAAAAATGCATTTGTACTGCCCAAAATTTAGCCCCGCAGTAGCAATGCATAACAGCCCGGGAATTTTTTTTTCAGTCAGAATCAACTCAAAATTAGTATCAGCTGTGATTAAACCATTGAGACTCCACTACAGGCTCCGTGCGCTGGTATGGTGGCGACACCAGTGCCTGTGCAACTAGCGCCATCTACGGCCACTGGAGGCATTCATCGGATGTTGTTGTCATCGCCTTGCGCCCTTCCCCGTACCGCCCGTGCTACGCTGCGATGACTGCTCAAACCAGCGCGCTCGTTTTAACGGTTTTAGAGAGATGGGATATATTGGCTCGTTTTCTTTTTCATATACGAAAACCTGAAAACATGGTCGCCAGCTACACGCCGCAAACGATGTTTACTGCATCCAGGAGAAGCTAGCGAACGCAACGGAGCCGTCCGATGTTTCCAGCAATGGCGTTGGGCACATGACAGACGTGACCCTGGACTGCGACTTTTAGTTAGAGGCGGATACAGTGAATGGTTGTGAGTTTTGTTGTAAACACGCGGCTCACGCATCTCTGCACTTTATTATGAGTTCAGTGAGTAAGCGAGGTAGGCGGGGGAAGCTGCACGCGCAAGGCCGGGTGCCGCGGCTCGCGTAAACATGCCGATGCAGTTGCTATGTTCGCCAACTCATAACTGTGAGCACCGGGCAGCTATTGCCAAATTTTAGCGCCGGTATGAACGCCGGTTTTCCAGCTCTGTCCGAATCAACAAAATGTTAGTCGTATGGAGTTGGCCGCGATATCTGCGTCAAAGCTGCCGCCGAGGCCGCATGGGCAGAACCTCCGCGCGTACACCTAGGAAGGGGTAAGCAATACAGAAGAGGAATAACCGATACAGATTGGTAAAGCATAAGCAACACGTAATGCTAAAATGCCGGGGAGGCATAAGCTCAGCGACAAAAGGAAAAAAAGAAAACGACAGACACCGTCACTGCTTCAAGATGATTGACGCGCATATTAATGGCCCATTCGTTTAGCTGCGGTGGTTGCCTGTGGGATCAGTCTAGTTTCGTGTCAACCGTTACTGTGCGTCATATTGCGTAGCACTCAGGTAAGATTGGTGGGGTGTATGCTGGCGCGCTGTTTTTGTTCCCGATGAAGTTCGCGTTGCCTATGCAAGTTTCGCCGGGCATCGGCTATCGCAGGTCCCCTGCGAAGTTGATAGCGGGTGTGCACAGAAACAAGATCCCAGAGTGTAAACCACATTCACACAAAACGGCAAAACGAACGCTGATGGCCAGAAGTCGATCGGCGTTGTTTACATTGCCCGTCGCACTGCGCGGGTTCATCGCTGTCGCCTTTCCGCTTCATTTCAAGGGGACCGAGATAAACTATTTTTTTGTCAGCCTCCTCGCGACCTTTTTAAAATGTTTCGGAACCGTAGACCCAGCAATACGTACAGAAATGCGCACTACTAGCTCGACTTTTTCACAAAGACTGCGGAGTCTCCGCCCGGTAAGCCGCTCTTTCGGGGTGACCAACATCCGATTTTCGACGGCGCCGCTGTTCGGCGGCGCTGCGGTCGCGCTCGAAACACCAGCGCACGGAGCCTATAGCAGACAAAGCAAGTGCCATGCCTAACAGACACAAAAGCATTTTTTACGACCCAAAAGCTACCTGCACTGCGGTCGGCCTATTAACGAACAAACGGAACCCAAACTAATGAGTCTTTTTTTTTTGTGCTTGTGCTTCACAATGTTGCATGCAATCACCTTTTTGCTAAAGCTCCAATGACAGCAATTCTTGATCACTGCTTGGTACATCAATTGCTTTGTATTTATCAACAAAGTTAATAGACTGTTGCATGTAATGCGATTAAAATAAATGGCCAGTTGAGTTCTCATAACAGTGTTCATGGTTGCAGCTGGTTCCCTTGCTCCTCTTCTTTTTTTTTTTTTAACTATTGAAATTATACATCTCGTAACTACAGGAAGCAAATCATTATTTGCTTCATATTTACTTCAAAGGCTAAAACCACGATGCGCAAGCACCTATCAAGCACCCATAAAGTGCTGGAGGCAGTAAACGTGCCTTTAAAACCTTGCCGAGGCAGCACACTGGTTGGCTGCGCAAATGCTACAAACTACCCCTGTGCTGACGGCAAGCAAAATGCAACTGAACTAACTACCACCAGCAAAAATAGTGTTATTGGCTATTGGCAAGTCAATCATTTGCCAAATGATTACATTTTTTTAGGTATTAAGATCTTTTCAAATGCAAGGCCTTAAGGTTCAGTGTAGCAAAGCCTCATAATTCATGATGTTACAGCCTCATTAATCTTCAGCAGGACTGAAAGCTGAACAAGTGAGTAGTTTCCCCATAGGTTGAGTGCAAGATACGAGTAGCTATCCCGTGTGGCAGAGACTTTAAAAAGGGGAGAGAAAAGATAGACATGAGAAAGCCCCAAGGGCCAGTTGTTAGATTTGCCATTGGCAGTTTTATGACTGGCAAAAACAAAATGACATAAAACACAGGCTCCTTTCAAACTTTCTGGTTTTAACAGCTAGCAAAATCACATAACTGTAATGTTCTAGCAACTAAGTACGTTGGTTGTGACTACAGACTCACGGATACAGGTTAAAAAACGCAACTTTCAGTTTGCTGTGTGAATTGTGGAAGCTACAAATTAACCCACCGAATGCGATGGACAAGAGCAGAAAACAGCACGTCCCCACAAGCCCACAAATAGGATGAACAGTACGAAGCTGCAACTCCAATTCGCCCATTCACCGGAGAGTGGTGCACTCACCTTGCAGCTGCGGTGTAGGGGCAGCGGGCACACCTCCACCCCCAGAAACGGGGGCGGGATGCTCACACGCCACAGGAGGAGGAGGAGGAGGAGGAGGAGGAGCTTGCTCTGAATGCTCCGAAGGAGGCTTGGCCTCTGAAGACGTCGACGGCTCGGGAGACACGGGCTCTTCTTCGTCCATGTCCTTTTTCCCCTCTTCGCGTTTGTCTTCGAGATCTTCGGGATTCCTGCAGATGAACAGGCCAATGTGTGAAGCACGCCTGTCGAGTGGCAAAAACCTTTTTCTTGTGACATGGCCTCGCCCCCCAACCGTCAACAGCTAGCCTACATAAAATCACCATACCAAACGTAAAATTTCTTGGTGGGATCACGAAGAAAAATGTTGCTATGTGTCCTTTGCGAATATGCAAGACGGGAGCAGTATCCACATTCCTTGCTCTGTTTCTATGTGCAGGCTTGTTGAAGCTAAGAGGCAATATCAGTGCAGCACGTAAACTTTGCTTCGGCAAACAGGCAGGAACAAAAAGAAGAGCAAATTTTCCCTACTGACCACAGCCCACCTGCAGAACTGTTAAAAAAATTGAAAAACCAAGCAACATGCAGAACTGGAGGTATATCGTGCAGCTTTTATGAAAAACCAATGCTTATTGCTTCTCAATTTCTCAATGAAATGTTTATGGAGAAATTTTGGTTATTTTAAGTATAAGACACAGGAAGTGTGTCTAATAAAGGCATCTACAATAACCAATGAACTGTGGCTACAAAATATCATCCACAAAACACTCATGGGAAATCACCTCAAGACATCAAGATCAAGTGCAGTGAAAGTTTCACACCGACTTTGCGTGCTCCCCAACTAATATAAATTGGAAAAAAAGAAAACACAGAAAACAATACCCCTGAGCTTTCTTTCCGTTTCCCAGCTTATTAATCTGCTGTGCAAAAGTGTGTTACAGAAGTCGAATTGCGCGTGCCTCATCAAAAGGAGCTTTGCATCTTCATATGTACTCAGTGTCAAAGCACAGCATGCACCCAGTACTGGGGGCACATAGGAAATCCAGACCCCATACGGAGAAGGGAGAGCCCGTCTAGCAATGAACTGAAAGGAGCTTTGGCAGCCCAAGGGCAGAGGTCAGCCCTTTGGGGGCACTTACGCTGTCATTTCTGCTAGGAGTGCAGCACCATCGGGAGGGCCACACCGTGTCAAGAAGCACAACGTGTGGTCCTGGCGCATCAGGTTGAACCTTTCGTAGCCTGCAAGGAAGCACCCCAGACATCAGCCTGTGCAGCTCGTCCTGTATCAGGATAACCAAAGCACTCCAGTGCACCGATGCTCACCATGCTTGTAGACACCTATCAGGAGAGACTTGTCAGCATCTTCGTCCCACCAGGGAGCAGGAGGTTCCCCATCAGCAGCTGGTGGCGGAATAGGAATATCCCTGCAAAGCACAATGAACGCTGCCCTTCAACACAGACGCACGAGCACCAGTGCAAGTGCCAGAAACTGTTTACCGGAGACGGAAAAAAAAAAAAAAAAAACATATTCACAGTATTCAGTGCAAAACCTCCTTTCATTGCCTGTACATGATCCCTCTCAAACAGATGTGTCCTACGGACTCTATTATAATGCTTTTGCAGTTAAGTGCTATAAAAAAGTGTTTGTGGCCTACTTCCTGGCTGTATTCCTTTGCTAGTCAAGGGTTCATTGCCACAAAACACCAGAACCCTGGCTTTTGTGCCTTGAAAAACCATAACACAAGACTGTCTAAAAGACTGTGGCTGCCCATAACAATTATCAATGAACTCTTTCGTTACCACACCTATTCATATTGATCACCGGTGATCGATGCTTTATATTGCAGATTTCTACAAGTTGTAGTTTCTCGTACACCTAATGCATCCCAGTGGTTAGTCTAGGCACTGCACTTTTAGAATCAGTTTAAATTTTTCCGCTCCGGCAACATTGAGATTTTTGATAGCGTTTTTTTGTGTTTTTGTGAAAGGGGGCATATGGCTGCTGCCCTTGGCAAAGAAGCATGCCACTCGTGGTTACTATTTGCATTACCACCAATTCTTTTTTTCTTTTATCAAAAGGCTCCTAGCAAGTTAAATACAGTGGAATCTCGGTGATACAAACTCTGTTGGTGCGAATTTTTCTGTGATACGAATTTTCGAATTTTCCAACCAAAATGCCTTGTATATAATGTAAAAACATTCGGATGATTTGTACACATTTATCACTGGTGCAGGTGATACGAGCGTGCAAGCCGTGAGCAGCCGACCGCGGTGTGGTAGAGAGGAGGGAGCCTTGGTGTGACGGTTGCACGCGGGCACAAAAGCATCATGGCATTAGTCCTCCCCCGCCAACGATAATCCTCCTCGTGGGGTGTTTACAATAGAAACGAGAAAGGTGCCGCTCCGAACAAAGAGAAAGTTTCCGCTGGCTGCATCTCGGGTGCCTTTAGCTTCCTTTTTGTATTATACTTTTTGAATAACCCATGGCCAGGGTAGCAATCAGGCATTCCCTCTCGTTTCCGACGAGGAGCACCCCCGCCATTTCGCCTCCTCCACATTCCTTGCTGTCCTGTCATCGCCTTGCCATGTTGCCTGCGCTGCTGACACGTCAAACCGCATGGCTCGTTTTAGCACGAGATTCATGCGTGTCAGCAATGAACGCGTGTTCTTTTGGCGCCCGCGTTGACGAATCGGCCCGGCCCCTTGGCCCCTCGGTTGCTGCGCGTGACCGTGGGAGGAGCCTCACGATTTGCGCCAATGCGGAGATGCGCACCTAATGGCGGCAATTTCGAAATACTCACAGCAGCTGGCTGGGCCCCCTCCGCGGCGGATACTTGGCACGGATGACATTTTATAGTGCAGTTTTCTGCCCCCATTTTCAGCTCCTTTCTCACATGAACAGTTTAGCTTTTGCCTTGAACTGCATTTTAATCAAATGTTCAAATCAGTCGCTGGAGCTACCAGCACCACTTCACGGCAGGAGCCAACACCATGTTACCACCACCTGTCGCGTGCGCGGCGCATTTCAACATGCAGAGAACTTCCTTTTTCTTGTTTTCTGGTGATATGAATCAGCTCATTCTTGGCCTGTGTTTCAACGGCACTGTCCATTCCCAGGTGCCCAATCTGCTGCAGTAAGCTTCTATCCTTCGCTCACCTGGCTGGCATTCCTGCGAACACTTGTTGGTGCAAATCTCCTATGATCTCATGTTTCAGGTAGTAGAGAAGGCGGACCCTCAGGAGGACCCTGAAACCAGAGGCACAAAACATTAGGGTTCACCCTGTAAGCGAGCAGCTGTACGAGATGAGGAGCACAGTTGCTCACTTGTTGGCATGCCGGTGCAAGTGTTTGCGGTAGCCATCGTCACAGAGGAGGAGGTCAGGATTGTACTGGTCATCACGAGCCCAGTCAGCCAGCATGTCGGGCGAGTCAGGCTCGCCTTTTCCGTTCTTGAGCTTCTTGCCTTTGCGCCCTCTGGGCACTGGTGCAGACAAGCCTGTGCAGCAAAGAAACGGCGTTCAGACCTGGCCGGCACACCTGAGGCCCGCACAGTGTTTTGTAGAAACACCTACCCGAGTGGTTCTTGTGGATCCTGGTTTCACCATCTTCAGTGGGCGCTATCAGGTCCCAAATGAAGCCCTTGATCTTTTCATCACCCTTGTAGTGCCGCAGGCAGTACAGTAGCTGCAAAAGGCAAAACGGCCCCTATTAGTTACTAGTCCAGCTTACTTTGTGTGTCATGCACGCAGGCTTGGACAGCACACGTACCACAACTCTGGAGATGTCCTCAACGTCCTTGGGTGACACTCGTCTTCTCCAAAGCCCAATGGCTATACTCTCCTCCCAGCGGCCCCAGCCAAAAGTGAGCAGACCTTTCTCCACTTGGAAGCACTCGGTGCGAGTCCAATTTCCAGGTGCAATGTCGCCCAGGAATTCGTCCTCGGAGAAACCCCGGCTCGCTCGACCCCCACGGCGCACCCGGCCACCAATGAGCGGGGAGTCCCGGTGCCGCGATCGTCGGCTTCCCCTTGTGCGCACTCCTGTCTCATCGTCCTCATCGCTAGACTCCAGCTCCGACAAGTCCAACATGTTGTCATCAGTGCCAAACCGCTTGGTCTGGGTACGTCTTCGTGGCTCTTGTAGAATCAGCTCATTCCTGCCCTTCAGTTCATCGACATCCAAGTTTGCCTTCTTGGCCCACTTCTCCCAAAAGTTGGGATCGTCTATTTCGATGTCGCTGCGTGTGGACGATGCCGTAAAGGATGCCTTGGAAAAGGTGGAGCCTTTCCCTTCAGACTCAATGGTGATGGTGTGCGTGCGACGCAGCAAGATCTGGTCAATGTCCTCTTCACAGAAATTGTTCCCATCCGTATCATCATCCATTATGGCACCATATGCACCTTTCCGAAGTAGATCTTCAATTTCCTGCTTGGTTAGCTGCTGGTTCACTCCTAGGCTCTCCTTCTGAGCATTCATTGACTGCAAGACTGCTCTATCCAGACCGAGCTTCAAGCTGGCTTTGTCAAACATCTCTCGTTCATACGTGTTCCGACAGATGAGACGGTACACCTTGACTGCTTTGGACTGCCCGATCCGATGGCAACGAGCTTGTGCCTGTGGCAAAAAAAGGGAGGGGGGCGATTAGAGCCATTAGCCTCGAACATTGCCTGCAACATCTGGCTTAGGCCAACAAAAAATAGTTTAGGCAACACACCTGGAGGTCGTTTTGCGGGTTCCAGTCTGAGTCAAATATTATGACAGTATCAGCAGCAGTCAGATTGATGCCTAAGCCTCCTGCTCTTGTGCATAGCAGAAAGACAAATCTGTCGGAGTCTGAGAAATGAAGGCATTTACGTAAGGACCACATGCACGCCCAGGTACTACTCAAGTGAAGCGATATCATCTTCAACAGTGTAATTTCACTACAACACTGCAAGACATGTAATAAGAAGTTAGCTAGAAAGATATTTAAAGGAATAGAACATTTTACATGCAATTGCAGTTGCTTTGCTCAAGGAAAAAGAAAAAGGAGTGCATTTTGCGCACAGAGATAAAGAACAAGGTGACACGAACCTGGCTTGCAATACCTGTCGATGGCAGCCTGACGAAGGTTTCCACGAACCCTCCCATCAATCCGTTCATAAGGATATCTGCAACGGGAAAAACAAGGACTAGTCAAACTGCTTATGCCCGGAACTACAAGCAGTGGGCACGCCACACGCCGTCACGCTCAGAAAAAGTTGAGAAAATTTTCACCCATGGTGGTCGCCCAATGCTCGGACACCACTCAGTATTAGCATGGCAAGTCATCCCTGCTGACAGCCGGCTGTGAAACACAGCGCCTCCCCTGCGGGGAGGTGGGGCTGACCTTTTGTGCACCAGGTAGTCTTCCAGCAGGTCCAGGCACCGCACCATTTGGGAAAAGACCAGCACCCGATGGCCACCGTCTTTGAGCTTGGGAAGCAGTTTGTCCAGCAGCACTAGCTTCCCAGATGCTTGCACCAGGGCGTTGAGCGCCATGTCCAAGGAGTCACCGTGCTGGAGCCGGTACTCCTGCAGGATCTGCTCCTCTGCCCCTGCGAGGGGGGAACAGGCACGGAAGTGACCCCCAGTTCAGTTCTCCGCTCTCACACCACACACAACACGAGGGCCAACATCCTTCTGCGTTCGCCCTGTCCTAGGTGTGAATGTTTAGGAAAACTACAATTTGAAACGACGTACATGCGAAAACTGGATGCCGAGCTGAAAGTGCTCCAAGCAACAGCACTGCCTCACTACCACCTTGGCAGAACTGCACGCAAAGCTTGTGCTTTCCAGCCAGTACCAACTGATGTGGGATGCCTTCAGACCACACTTTCAATTTTTAAGCGATGGCTAGGGTTCCATGTGTTTTTCATGTCCGAGAACAAAACTCCCGAGGCCCCACGTGTGTGTGAAGAGGCAGGCGTTGGAAAACAAACGTCTCTGTACGTGTGCATGCTGTTAGCACACAGTCACCACCAAAGTGGCACGCTGTTCAAAACATGATTTGGAACTCAAGCTTATGCACCTTGAGTAGATTAGTCATCAACAGGCACCATTTTCAAGATAAGCAGTCAAAAGTGTGTGCTTACATGCATGTGTCTTTCTTGGGGATGACCACCCATCAGGGCTCAAAAGAAATAAGATTTGCTCGTACTTTTCACCTAAATTGTGCCACCTCTATGTCACGTGGTAAAAAGCTTCACTGGCCACCCACCTTTGGAGTGGAATGGCTCAAGTTTTCTTTTTTTCTTTGTAACTTATCTGCATGGCCTACACTCTGTAGGGACACCAAGATTTGTCCCTCAGACCTCCCTTGTTTGCTTACGCCACATGCTAGCGCACTTGCAAAGTTATAAACCACAATTAGCCTGCCCTGCTTTCGGCAACAGAACAATTTAGGAAGACCATTTCTCAGTGACCGTGGCCACAGTCTTGTGGAACCACTGAACAAGGGCAGACACTTTGAATATCATACTGCAAGTGGCTTGCTAAGCTGGCATAACTAACTACAATCCCACTGCAACCTCAATAAGCAATTTATGAAAAACTGCTGCCACCACCAGAGGTATACTTTTGCTCACGGCCCTGTAACCTACCTACAGGCGTCAACTTGTGCTTGAAAAGACACTAAGCTCTTGAAACATCAGTGCGACCAATGTCATGCAAACCAGATTTCTATCAAAGCCTTCCATGCTACAAAACACTTCCAACATCAACATAAATTCACCTTTAATGAGGTAAGGATGAATGCAGCATTTTCGTAGCTCCATCATGGTGTTCATGAGATTCGGGACGTTTGTGCCCACACCACCTTTCGTCAAGAAGGCGAAATTCCTTTCCAGAATGGCCCGGTAATACTTCTTCTGAATGTTAGTCAGTTCCACCTAGCACGAATATTGAGAAAGAAGAATGCACAAGTACAGCAACCATTTAACACCACCTACCCTCTAAAATGTAATTGCTCAGCACAAAATACTTACAAATCAACCCACACCAACGGTGCTTTATGTAGCATGAAACACTTGTTACCCCTCCCACTTGAGAGGCCCACTAGGACATGAAGATCACCAGATTAATATAGAGCCCACAAAGACGGTTTCTAGCAACACTAGATGGTTTTTGAAATCTACAAACTATGGACTTCCAGCTTTGGTTTGTACTAAGCCTATGTGCAATTCCCAACACACTCGCAGGTGTTTAAAGTGACACTATTGGTACTTTGACTGCTGCGGCCAGATGGACCGAGGGAAACGATGTGAACAGCTCCAACAGTCAGGCAGCACCTGGCCGGCAGTTAAAGGCATTCCAGACCTAATCCAAATGGGTGCTTTGACTTCAGCTTCTTGTTCTTTTTTTTTGCTACTGATGGGCACAAGAGCAGGAGAAAACTGAAAAATGTGTTATTCACACCCCAGGGAAGTGGCAGTGAGAGTAACCCTAAAATGGCGACATTCCACGGAGAAGAATGCACTATTCGAGCCTCACACTCTACGCAAGTTCCACTCTCACAAAATTGTTCGAAGCTGACATCATAATGAAAGTTTATAGTAGATTTTCTGAAATATAATGCCTTTTTTTGTTACTGTTCAAGCCTGTGATAATTAGAGTGAGAGGGGGGGCTTAGCTTTGAAACAATATCCATTTTATAATGTTGACTTTTTTAAAGCATTTTCTCAGCTAAAGTGAGGGAGGGTGCTTAGAATGGGAGGAAGGCCTATGCCAAATAAAAGAGTTAAGGAAATATTCCCACATTCACAAAAAAATTGAAAAAAAAAGAAAAAAAAACAGCATTACGAACATTAAGAAACGTTCTTAATGTTCAGAAGAAATGTTAAGAAAACATTCAGAAAAAAAAACGTAAAAAATTTTTTCTTGGTCTTAATATTTTATCCTGCAAGGTTTCTTTTTGCACGTTTTGCTGTCCACTCCCACTCAGATGTTCGTGTCTTGCAAGTAAACACATCAGAGATAAATGCAAGGTGGAGAGCAGAAAGAGAGCTCAGTGGACAAGTATATGCAGATTATCATTTTTTGGCACTTTCTGTTACAGTGTTCCTGAAAGAAAAAAAAAGCAGATTATCTCTACTTTGAGAACTAATTGACCAATGAAAGAAATAATGGTATATTTGAAATCAGCAGGAAAGAAAAAAGGAGTGGGAAGTTTCATTAAAGAAACACTGAAGTGAATTTGTTGCCTCCATCTAAAGTTTGGCTGCATTGGTCAGTATTAACCCATGCAATCCATGGGTCTGTTCGATTCAGCCTGCACCTCTTGAACCAGTTCACAGTGGTGCAAAGCCGGTTCCGCCCCCATTCTGATTAATCAGCGGAACCAGGCCTGTACTTTTATCGTCTGCTTCTGCACCTCCTCGGCAGGGAGTACAGGCAAAGCCATGAAAGTAAGGCTCCAGAGTTCAGGTGCCGCGAGCTGTCCCATTGAAACGCACGGCGAAGTGCACCGCCTGAGCTGGTTCTCGTGGTGCACGTGCACTGAACGGATCCCATAACCGACTATTTAGCAGAACTCTGGAGCCTTGCTTTATCTGTATTGGGTGGCAGAAGAGGAAACACCATGCCCGTTGGTCTCCTCCTCTTGCCACCCTCACCTCTCCCACCCGTCATCGCGGAAGAGGCGGCAACCGCATTCGTACTAACTAAAAGCCCACCCCTGAAATTATATTCTCCGATTCGAAAATGGCTGTACAAAGCTTTGCCAAAGGGCTCATTTCGGCCCGGCACACAAAATTCGCTGCCTAAATTTCCCATCTCACATGGCCCAACTCCAATGGTTCCCGGCTCACACTGGAGAGATAGAGACGGCCCACACGGCACCCGGGTGCACGATGTGGACTCTTCCCTCCATGGAGCCAGATCGACCAGGGACAGTCTCCTCGCTCTCAGAGAGGTCACACAGCATTACTGCCTCTGCCGCCGCAAGCTTCCCCTCGCTCACTCATCCCTCACTCTGGAAGAGGAACGCCACTGGCGTCGACTTTAAACGGAATCTCTACCGTGCAGAGCTGTTCTCCATCATGTCCACCCCTCCCTCTACCCATCCCCTCTGCCCAACTGCATTGAAAGGGCCATGGTCCAGCACCAAATGTGAGCTTGTGCAGAGGACCCATTATTTCCCCTGACCAGTGGATGGAAGCTTTGAACACACTCAGCTTAAAGGAGCCATGAAGAGAAAATGCAAGTTGGTTTTATTCGAAAGATTTCGTGTTTTATAGTGCCCCCAGCGCTTGTCCGGATACAAACGGTGCTTTATTCACTGAGAAATTAAACAATTTAGGTTAAAATTTTGATTTTCCCGCTCAATCGTGCGTTTTCGTGGTCCCAAGTGACATCACGGGAACTGACCGCTCTGCAGCCTAGAGTACCTTCATTCACGCATCCGCCGTACAGGGTAGAGACACGTAACGCTGGCGCCGCCATGTTCGGTTGCTCGCTCGCCGCCGAAGCAAGTCATTGTGTCAAAACCGCGCTAAAATTATCGCCGCAACGCGGTTTACTGAAGAAGTTTGAATCATATTGTCTGTTTCGGGTTGCTAGGTCTCGTGGGAAACGAAAAGAATAACGCGTTGAGCCCGTTGGCCCAATTGCGGCGGCACGGGACCATTCAAAGGTTGTCTCCACCCTGTACAGCGGTGTTGGTTTGTTCCCGCGTTTCTTTACGTTCCGTAACCTAGATGGCGCCACCATACCGTGGCAAGCGTTTGGTTTGTTTTTGCCCGCATTTAAACCTGGCTTGTTTTTGTTCTGGGAGAAAATATTCGTTCCCTGAAACAGTGCTCGCTCGACAAATGGGGTCACGTAAGACACCGTTGCTTGCGTCAACCGGCCAGTGTCGTCTGAGACAACCCCAAGCCCCATAGTGCTGTGCAGCTAAACCAAAGCATGCTGTGCGCAGTACGAACAGCAGAACGCATCAGTACTTCTATGTTTACATGTGCTTTCGTAACTTCCACTGTTTGTCCCATCATTCCTATTGCTTTGTAAAGAATGTGCCCTAAATTTAAGCGCAAATCGCTCGTTCGTCTAGTTTGTAAGCTCTACCTAATTTGCGTCTGCTTCTGCCAGCCTCCGCCAATCGCAGAGCTTAGCCCATGTGACATCACAGGTTCTGTTGCGGGAAATGAGCTGGTGGGTCGCATGACCATTCCCGTTTTTCCTAATTATGTAGCTTATTTGAGCGAAGTTTACGTTAAAAGTGGTGTCAGTATGATTCTAACGAGACAATCTTTTGAATGAACCAAACTTGTGTTTTCTCTTCATGGCTCCTTTAAAGCGTGTTCCTTGGAAAGTGTCATTTGCATTCACCGTTTAGCTGTTCCCAAACGACATTTTAGCCAAGTGCGCTCAGTGGAAGTGCACTTAAATACCGTATATTGCCGCATATAAGTCGACTCCTCATATAAGACGACCCCCCCAACTTTAGACCCCCGGATCGCGAAAAAAAAGAGCATACATACGTACCTGCAAAAACGTAAAACGAAACGGGCTGCACTGACGGGAAAAAGAAGAAAATACATTTATTGGGCACACTTTGAATGTTCGCACCGACAACGTTCACGCCGCCGCCGTTTTCGCGAATGTCACAAGAGCGCGCACCATTCACGATGCCGCCGTTATTGCGCACTTGACAAACGCGTCGCGCACCATGCTGTGAGGCAGGCCGTACCACGCGTCGCACACCCACTGTGCCACAGTGCTCAAAGGAGCCCGCTTCACACGCCCCGTCGGTGTCAGCGGTTTGCCGTCCTGCTCCATCCACTCGTTGTAGAGTGCCGCCATCCTATCCTTGAAGGGCTTGTTTAAAGCAACGTCGAGAGGCTGGAGAACGGGGGTCAAGCCGCCAGGAATGACCGCCAACTCACACTGGGCGTTCGCCACTGCCCTCTTCACGCGCTCGGTGATGTGCCCACGAAACGAGTCGAGCACCAACAAGCTTTTCGGCTTCAGGAGACCGCCAGGGCGCCGGAGCCAAACGAGGCGGAACCATTCAAGGACGGTCTCCTCAGTGAAAAACCCCTTTTCGTTCACGCGAACGATCACTTTGGGGGGGAAGGTCTCCTTGGGCATTGTTTTGCGCTTAAACACTATGAAGGGAGGAAGTTTGTGGCCATCGGCAGTGCAGCACAACATCACAGTAAATCGGTTGTGCTCGTTGCCCGTCGTCATCACGCGCACTTGCCGCTCCCCTTTAACTGCGACCGTCCGCCTACTTGGCATGTCGAACCAGACGGGGGTCTGATCGGCGTTGCCGATCTGGCCGAGTGTGAAGGCATGCTGCTCCTTCAGTTCAGAAACGAACTCCAGGAAGGCTTCCTTCTTCTCCTCGTACGCGTCGGGTAGCTTCTGGCAAACGGTGGTGCGCCTCCTCAAACTGAGCCCGTTTCGCCTCATGAAGTTGGTAACCCACTTCTTTGACACTTTGAACTCGCTGCGGGCGATCTTCAATTCATTCGCCACACAGCGAGCCTTCCCCTGAATGTCCTCGTAGGACACGCTCAGGCCTTTTTCTCTCTGTTCTTTCACCCACTTCTCCACTTCTTCTTCAACGACAGGATATTTTCCTTCCTTTGGTCCCCGGAAGCACATGCGTGATCCTGCGCACGCGAAAAGCTTGTCCCTTTGTTGCCGCCAACTCCAGATGCATTTTTCCGAAACGCCGTAATGACGCTCCACTGCCAAGTTGTTGGTGGCCTCGGCATGAAGAATCACTTTACGCTTGAAAGCAGCGCTGTAGCTCTGCCGACGAGTTGGCGGCATTTCGGTGTCGTCCTGTAGCGCGCTTCACAGTGGACTCCGGAGAAGGCTGCCGAGTGCTTCGTAGGCCTATTCGGCGCTATGCGGGATCACGGAAGCCGATCTAGAGCCTGTGCCGAAGCCGAAGCTGATTGCGCTGGTCGCGACCATCGCGACTCGCAAGTTTTCGTGGCCGCGTTTTTCATCGCCGTGTTTTCATCGCCGCGTTCGGGCGACGTTTTTAAATTGTAGAACTAAGGTGCAAAAAGGATGTGCAAATCTTTTTAATTATTGACGCTATAGTGCCTATATATATACGGGAAACGTCGCTTGCCAAGGTTTGTTTAAATTTCTCTCCCTTTCCCCCCACCCCCCTAGTTGACTTGGGCTCCGCGTATAAGCCTACCCCCCTAAACTTGGCGTCCCGATTTTTGAAAAAAAAGTCGACTTATATGCGGCAATATACGGTAGACATGTTTGACTTGGATATTAATAACATGAATGGTACCATCCAACGCCATGCCTACACAAGGTGCCTGGCCACTCCTATTGCCAGTGTGCAGAACGAAATGTGCTTTGTCAACTTGGAACTTCCCTCACTAGAAAATATTCACGCAACAGAACAAAACCAGGTGACAGACCATGGGACAAAAGTAAGCCCAATCACACGAGATGTAACTAGCTCTGTTCAGAAGGCTGCACCTTATGACGCACAAATTTATGACCTTTACTTCTTAAATGTAGTTTTGGGCACTTGAAATTGGCCAGGTGTGCCATTTTTGCAACGCAATGAGCTCACCTCCACGATGGTCTCTTCCTTAGGAGCCAGGCTCTTTTCAACATCCTCTTTGAGACGGCGCAGCATCATGGGCTTTAGCAACTGAAAACAACAGCCGAAAAATCAGCCAACGTTTTTAATTGAACTTCCCGGTGCAACAGCCCTTTTCCAGAAAGGTTAAAAGGAAACACCCACCGCTTTGAGCTTGTCGACCTGCCCTTCAGTCTTCAGGTCACCAAACTCCTCCATGAAAGTCTCAGTGGAGCTGAAACGGCTAGGCTCTAAGAAATTCAACAAGCTGAACAACTCCTCCACATTGTTCTGCAGTGGAGTTCCCGTCAGCAAAACGCTATGCTCCTGCAATAAAGAGTGGACACGAGCAAAGACCCCATCAAAACACTTGCCGGTCATTTCCTAGGCAAGCATAGCTTGCAAAAAAAAAACAGCCCATGCAAGGCAACAGGACAAACTTTACCCATCGCACTCTTTTAAACTGGAAGTTTAAGATGAGTTCACATACAACTGCAGTGAAATGCAGGGAGTGCATTTTTGTGATGACCGGGTGTGCAGAAAAGCGTGTGTGGCAAACGCCAGGTCAAATGTGGCTTCGTGTATAGTGTGCCATGCTCCGTGTAAAAGTGGACTCGCTCAATCCAAAGGATAAAAGTAATGTTCGACCCAGATCTCTTGCGTCACACAGTATGTATCCCCACTATGTCAGCATCAATTCTGTGCATAATCTGGGTTATGAGAAGGCAATCGGTACCCCCTCAAATTCAAATGCACTCCACTGCCAGTACCACACCCCACACTACCATTGAGCAAGCAACTTATGTATGCCTCAATTTGCCGCCTCTTAATTAAATCATTCTTCTCCAGGAGTATGTTTGAAAATACACCAATGAAGGAGGTCCAAAGAGAGAGATGATTTTTTTCTACTGAATTTCATTAAAACCTTGCAATCGGCTAGTACCTGTAAACGGTCAGTAGTGTGGATGGAAGGGCTTTTCCTGTTGCCGTTTTTCTTGCATAACAAAATACAGATGCCATGGCCACTCGCTGTAACCTCATGCACGGACACAGCATAGCTTGGCAACTGTCAGTGGCAGCATCCAAATTAGTGCGCCAAAATGTCGTGAAAAAATTGCTGTATTGCTGCCAACGCTTCTGGCTTTAAACTTCAAAGTTTTCGGAGGTGTAAAGATGCTGCACAAAGATGGAGGACTGAAACACAGAGAGGACACACAGTGCGTGTGCCTTCTCTGCATTTCAGTACCTCGTCTTTGGGCAGTGCTTTCAAACCTTTCAATCATGTACCAACTCACCCAAACTATGACTCTACTGAACTTTTATCACAGAACGTCATGGTGATGGGCTTCCAGCCCCGGGGGCACATGCAACATGCAGACCCAACGGCCAAACGCAGCCAACTCACAAGGTTGAGCATGCGCAGCCCTTCGAGAAGCTTGCAGTTGCGATTCTTCAGTCGGTGGGCCTCATCAATGACGCAGGCACGCCAAGGCAGTGCCTGCAGCTCCATACAGTCGCTGAGCACGATCTCGAAAGTCGTAATCATCACTTGGAACTTGAACACGTCAGTAATGCGCTGCCCATTTTCATCCTTGTAGTACATTTCGTACTCCTGGATCATGTTGCGGCTGGCTGACCTAGAAGGACACACCAAGCACATTTGCACCCTCAATTAACAGATTTTCCACTATGCCATGTGCCCTAACAAGCGCCTACCGCATTCTTTAGGGGCAGCCCTGGTCTTGATGTCGTCGTTTAACCTACGTGATTGATATTTTCACCTTCTCAATACACTAGGTCATTCATAAGCGTTCATATACACAGAACCATGCAAATGCAGCGACTAGTGCACCCATGAAATTAAGGTATATAAAGATGTTGGCTCTGTGGTACGATAATTCATTTTGAGGAAACCAGGGCAGAGGTTTTTCTCAGAAACAGAGACAAAAATGATCCTTCAGACGAGTGTAAAGTGTCGAAGCATGGTAAGTTCTGTAAAATGACCTAATTTCTATGAGCATGTCGCCAAACAGAATCACTACCATTACAAAAAAACGTTTTGAAAACAATTTGAGCAAAACACCATCTTGAACACAAACATCCTCACATCATCCCGATATACTTTTTAACATGTTATTCAAGAAATAAGAGTGTCATATTTAGGAAACTTACACCCCTTGGAAAAATGCAAATTCTTCCCTGCAGAAAGTGTTCCTCTCAATGTGCAGGTGCTTTGCAAAACGTTTCTGCTGTTAATTGCACGCCAACGCCATCTTCGTTTTTCCATTGCTTTCTGCCCACATGCAGGCAATGGGCCCTCACTGCCCACTTCAGTCATTAAAAAACCCCCATAAAGCAACACAGCTATGCACACAATAGGACAGGGATGCATACGAGTGTTATTGGCTGTCTTTGGTTCTTGTTACTTTCATTCCACAAAATGTACTGCCCACAACAAATTTAAAAACTTCAGTTTTTGGTCCCTTCACGAAATACCAAGCTTGCACAAAAGGAGTCATTTGCAGCATTCAACACAGAACTGCAATACTCTGCAAGTATATCTTCTTTATAGCTTGTAGATACAATTTAAAAAATTATACTGTGTATATACAGCTTTGACCCTGAGAAGAAGCGCAGTTTTACTATACATTCTACAGGTTCTAAGTAAGACACTAATGAATTATTACAGTACCATCTTTAGTGCTTACTGAGCTGCAGTGCTCTGAAGCCCTATAAAGAGCCACACTTTTGCTAATGTCTCAAAACTTCCCTATTTTCTAGAGAGCTTGATGCCATCAACTGTTGCCCACAACACATAGATCTGTACCACTCACATTTTTATAGCTCTGTACATTCATATTGCAATATTGAATAACATGAATTTATCACTGCAGAAAAACCAGGAAATGTAACACCTATATACACAAGTATACAATATACTGTGCGACGTGACCGAAATATTGCAAGCTTTTTACGCACTGTTTCATTATAAATTTTCGTGAGGTTATTAAAAACTCTGGATTGCCCATGCCCACGCTGTAACTAAGTGTTTACCTATGACACATAGCATGCCAAGCCACATGTGCCCTCCTCCATCATGCTGCATCGAGCAGCAACAAGGTGGCTTCTTAGGTGGTTTCATGCAAGATGAAATGCAGCTGCTAATGGTTACGATCAAATCCCAATGCTGTAACCAAATGTGTAAAGCTCATGAATTACCATTGCTCTAAGAGTAATCTACCCCACTATCTTTTGTTAGCAGGCCAGTACAGAGCTTTCGAAAACAAGGACCAGTCAGCTGTGACCAAGATAAACATAAAAACCACTGCAATAACAAGTGCTTAGGACTATGTTGCCATTTTCTCATTGTGTGTCGCATACACGGGATCATTTCATTGGTTGAGGACAATTGGGTGCCCCTAAAAGTGCTGGAAAACACGTTAGCATGTGCCTACATACACAAAATTGCAGTCTAGCGCTAGCAGAAGAACCCACAATCTGACTACAAACAAGTAGAGCACTGCAACAAAATTAAAGAGGCCCCAAAAATAACCTGGGTACCTCCCAATTAGTAAAATATCTTTATTAACTGCTTGAGTAATAATGAGCACTTACGATCCATGGTAGGTGATCACATTTAGGTCAGTCCAGGTTTCGAACTCCCTCTGCCAGTTGCCAATGGTTGAGAGTGGAGCAATAACCAAAAATGGCCCATTGATTCCATATTTTACAATCTCGTTGATGAAGGTCAATGACTGAATAGTCTTTCCCAAGCCCATTTCATCTGCCAGGATACAGTTTTGTCTGCAACCAAGAAGAATAGATGTCAAATCTCCGTACATTTTAAGGCTTCACTTGGTAGTGGTGGTGGTGGTAAAACATTTATTTCAACTTGAAGGCTTCACTTGTCTACCACATGTCAACACTGTCGCCCCGAACTAAAGGGGCACCAAATGTGGTAGAACTGCACAAAGAATGCAAACTTCAAAGCCACATAATCAACATGTAGCATACTGTTTCTTCACTTATTGTAGCATGCTGTTTCTTCACTTAAAGAAGTGCAACTCTAGTAAAAGAAAAATGGAAAGGAGGAGGGGGGGGGGGGGGGCATGCTTGCCCTGCTTACCCATTGTACCAGCAAAAGGTGAGCCAACTGAGGCCTTCAAGCTGATACTCCCGCAACGTGTTACCACCTTTGTAGACCGGTGATTCGTCTATCTGTTTCCATTCAGATGGCTTTGGTCGCTTCTTCACCTGCAATTCACACATAAAATGTATTTCAAACAAGGTCGATGGGAAAGGCTTTCATATTGCAGTGGACCTAAATAGGCTAATGGTGATGAATATGATGATGATTTTCAGGACAGAAGTGACCTTAGAGCAACATTAGAACTGCAAAATGCTATCATTATCCTTCATGCCAGAGCCAACACTGACTAAATGACCAAAACACGGTGTCCAGTTTTTTTTTTTTTTTCAAATTCCCCTACTTACCCTTGCATTACTATGCAAGCAGAAGCCTACTTATGAGCTAATAGATGAACCATTTCAATTGTATAAATTGTGCCCCCATTTTTAAACAAGGTGTTTACCAAATTCTGCTTAGGTAAATAGCTTTAACCAATGTCAACCAATTTTGACAACAGGCAGCAAACTTGGAACACACAGCAGGCACAAGAGAAGCCAGAGAAGGGTGCAGGACTGGGCTAGCTGAACATTTGGAGCAAACTATAGCATAAAAAACAGGCAACACAAAAATAAGTTCCTTACAGCTCCCTCCTTACAAACCAGACTAAAGAAATGCAACCCCTACATCAGATAACAAAATTCAGAATGGTTTCTGGCCTAAGCACGTGCTTCCAGTTTTCAATAAGAAAGTGAACGAAAAAATTTACACCATCTTACTGCGAGGGGAACCATGGGGTAGATGCAACGCATCGGGGGTTGCCGCAGCGTTTCCGTTATGTTAGCGATGTCAGCGTGTGGATTGCTGTTGTGTATCCTATTTACGCAGCATGTTCACCCCCGGTGCGTCGCATATACCCCATGGTTCCCCTCGCGGGAAGATGGTGTAAATTTTTAACCGAGCGCAAGCTGCGTGCTGACGCACAGATGGCGCTGCAGTGAGAGCGGCGGAGCGCGCAGCTGCCGCGGCGAGGAGAATAGGGGAGGGATGCGGACTACGCCGCGACAGTGACGCGGGACAAGGCGAGTTAAAGAGATGCGTTGCATCTAAAATTTGTTACACGGGCAGATTAATTGCATGCAGATACTAAATCACAAAAACTTCCCTTGAGGCTTACACCTGGAACACAGCATGGCACCAGCTGCCGATAGCTTTGACACTTACCATTTACTGTGCCAGACTTTGGCATGGCAAGATCCAGCCTCCAATCAAGATATGTTAACTTTGAAACTTTGGATATAGGTAGACTTCAGCTATACTGATTTTGACCGGGACACTCTGAGGCACAGTTAAACGCATAACAGCAGGCTTTCCGTTTTGGCTTGTTTACACTGTAAATACATTTTACATGCAAAGGTGCCCATATCTAAGCAATAGTTGTGGTGTCTCCCTGACATCAACGTGGCAACAGCATGAAGTTTCTGTGGTAGCCCATGAAAGGCCAGGCACAAGGCCAATATCCCGGTGGAAAAAAAGGGTCAATCTTTGCTACTGCATAAAATCCCAACTTTGTGTCACTTGTGGAATGGGAAGATGCATTCGATATGCAATATGCAAGCAAATACAGTATATCTGAGTCCTAGCAGTAGAGCACACCCTAATGTCAGCGCAGTTCACGAATGAAAAAGGAAGAGAAAGGCCACTGCTTGTCACAGTGCCTGAGCTACAAAGCACTAGCTTGGGCGCTGGTGTGAATTGCTTAGCCTCAAATTCAATTCAAAATTCAACTTGGCATCTTAGGTGCTGAAGCTATACCGGGCAGTTAGGCGCGCCACAGTGGAGGGCTCGGGATTTATTTCTAGCCACTTGGGAATCGTAACGTGCGATGAAAGCTCGTATACACGACAGTTTTTGTTTACCACCTCCATCTGAAGAACAGCCACCACAGCGGCCAAGTATTGAACCCATGTACTTATGCCCAGCAGGACAATGCCTTAGCCCCTGAGCCACCATAGCAGGTAAATTGCATCGTCCTGTCGGCCATGTTATCTAGATAACTTACTCGTCAGCTTATGACTTCCACTTATTTAAACATGAATCGTCACCATCTCTGACTGACACTGAAACATGCCAAAATTACTATAAATATCGCTGATTTTTCCCCTCTACAAATTTCTTAAGAATTCCAGGCTTTCCAGGTTGGTGTAGACCACCTACTGAATTAAGCACAGTTTTCCACCAGTGGTTTCGTCCTACAGTTATACATGCACCTGTTCTGGGAAAAGGGGGAGAGAAATTAAAGGTGCACACGTAAAGCCAGTTCCTTATACACCCCTCGAGAGCACGCTTCAAGAACCGTATTCCCAAGGCTGCCCCAAGCTAAAAGCAGCAATCGTGCAATACCAAGAATACCATTTTTTTTGTTAGTTACAAACTCAAAATGACAACAATCTACAATGGCAACATCGGGACAAAAACTGCAAGTTTGGCATCCCTGGAAGCAGTTCTTACCTTCCATTTCTCCTTGGGTGGAGGGTCTTTGAAACGGAGAAAGTGTTCCACCTTGAGTGGGTCCACGTCCTCTTCCAGCTCCCAGGTGCTCTCCTCGTACGACAGGGCCCTCCATTTGACCAAGTAGTGTTTGTGGGTGGGACGTGCCACTTTGTCCTTGCCGGCGTCCGGATCACCACTGCTGTTGGCCCCGTCACCGTTGGCACCCTCCACCTTGGGTGCCACCAGGGCAATGTCAGTCTTGACAGTGTTGTCACACTTGACTGGCATCGGCGCAAGGTCATCAGTCTTGACAGGCACCCGTGTAGGGTCATCCTCAAACACATCATCCTCTGGCTTCACGCTGCAAAGAAATAGCACGCATAGATGCCTTACCGATGTAGTGGCACATATGCTTTGTTCCAGCAATGAAACCACGGCAGCTACACGTCACCTTGCGGATCAAGATCATCCCATCACTAGTGCCAAACTAACACACCGAACTTGGGGATTGCAGTGTCTATAAACGGCATGATTAACTTAGTGAGCTAAAAAAGAAATAAAATCAAAGACAATTCCCACGTTATTGTAAGTAAAGCCTGCAACCGAAAATGTCCCCCCCCCCCCCCCTCCCCTATCTATTTATAGGTGGCCACCACTATGCCGCACAGTATGTGTTAACAAGCATTCCTTGTTCTTGCCAGCAGGGGATTTTTAGGCAACTCTACAATAAGCTCCACCGAGGAACATAACTCGGGAGAATGAACTGGCAGAACAGGCTGGCAATTTCACATGCAAAGCACACAAAATGCCCTTTTGTATGGTTTTGTCTTTATATGCTTTAAATCAATCTTCAAACCAAACTTCAAATGAAACAGCTGAACTGCATCTACCGCATTTAATCCAACACTGCTTGCTTTCACAGCTTTTTGCCTGACACACCAGAATGCTAGAAAAAAAAAATGTTCGTTTAGAGAACACGAAACCAAAACACAAGCAGCCAAATTGCTGCTCGCAGGGGCAGTTTTCTGGAAAGTGGGTAGTAAAATATCGCCACCTGAAAGGACACCTCAGTGTACCTGGGCACAGAATTATAATGACAAGGACACATGGCACCGCACTCACCCATGAGGAGGAACAAATCTGCACTGCAACGTGCCACAATGCCTCACGAAGGCAAGCGACTTCACTAACCATGCCCATTTTAAAATACCATGCCCTCAACACAAAAATCAGAAACCTGCTGCTTGTTTCCACTCGTCGTGATGACCCGATACCGGAGCACCCATGACAGTGGTAGAGGAAAAAAATGCACGCCAATCCGCCCTGTGAAGGTTGTTGGAAAGCGAAGCTGTAAACTACACCCACAACGATTACCCATGTGACGTCACTTGAACTCACACATGTGGCTCTACAAAGATTGAAACTCGAGACAAGCGAATTGCACCTAACCACACCCTTTATTACTTCAAAGAGATATTCTTAGCTAAGGTTAAATCAATGCATTATTCATGAACGGTGATTGGTTGAGTTGTATTTGTGAAGCACAGGCGTGGAAACTTTTTTTATAAAATTAAAGGAAGCTCCAACCTGGCGTTAGGCGATCTCATTTCAACTCCGTCTCTGCCGCCGCCAATGGAGGCGACGAGATCAGACGGAGGAGAAGTGAGGTGCTATGCATTGGCGTGAGCTTTCTTTCATTTTTACTAACTCCTAGCGCATGCGCAAGGCACGCACACGGCTGCTACACGTGCCGTGGGTGGAGCACACAGCGGCGTGAGAGATCACGTGACTCTTTCACGAGGCATTCAGCGAGAACGCAAGTTGTAAAGCTGGAAATGTGTCCGGTGAGTGCACCGTCTGTCTTCCCCCGTCTCCGCATGGGCTTGTAGCTCAATCGGTAAGACAACAAGCTCTTGCTCCGTTTCTCTATTCGTTTCAAGTTTGATTCCTGGCGGTGCAAGTAACTTCTTTTATTTGTTCGCGGGAGTTTTCTGTTGACACCAACGTTCGCAACGGAACCCTTCGGGGGTACCGGTAAAATGCTTCGCTTTAAAATGCAGCAGGAGTTCTGAGCCCATGGAGGCCTGGCCTGGGTCACCATGGGCTACGTGTCCGTTCGCACTTGGCAGCTGCAAAGTGGCTGTGTGACTGGGACCTTCCCTAAGGCGCAGGTGCTATCAAAAGTGTGCCGCAACAAATGCAGCTGAAGTAGCGGGCCAACGCAAATAGGGTACGAATTGAGATAACAGGAATTCAGCTTGTCCGGAAGCACAGGTTCCTCAAAGATGGCTAGGCAGCAGGTGCAGCGCATGTCCATAAGCACCCTCTTGTTTCTGTCGCCCCTCATGTAAAACCCCCACTTGTGAGTGCCGCAAGGAATTGGCTAGCGAATAAAACAAGCAAGAAGCACAATGCAAGTAACAGTGCAAACTTGCACCATACCACTGCTACGTGCAAGAAAGCACCAGACAGTGCTCACAAGCACTCAATTACCGCCGTAGTTTCCACCCTCCGTCGCCGTTTCTATAGCTTTGTTTTATTCATGGCATCTGCACTTCCACTATCCTGCTCATTAGAAAATAAAACAGGAAATAAATCCCAACTTGCGCTAGTATGGCCAACATCACAGAAAACAATACATCGCAAGCCTCGCCAATCATTAGACTACCCCACCGCAAGTCCATGTCAGGTGGAATGGATGGTGACACAGACAGTGCCTTATTTTCTTGTATTTCAAAGCTTATAAATGGAAGAGCAAGCATGACCAAAGTGGAAGTGCAAGCTATGTTCAATGTACCCAAAGTTAGCATGCAAAACACTAATTTTAAATACTAAAACAACTTAATTTTATAATTCAACTACACAGACCCACAAGGTTCAGATAAAGCCTACAGAAGATGCCAAGCTCAACTACATAACTCTCAAAGCTGACCCTGCTGGCGAACCAAATTAACAAGGCATACTCTACACCTTTTAATTAATTTCAATACCTTTGTTTATAAGGCAGCTAAAACAACATCCACAAAGTATCCTGCTGTCAGTTCAACATCACACCAGCCTGGTGGAACACCAGAATCTGAGCTAATTTCTTTATATATGACAAACTGGCAGAAGAAAGTCCCATTTCAAAGTTTTTGCAAGTAACTGGTTGAAACGCTTGAAAGATTTCTACGGATGTGTGAACATTCAATTTTTGAATTCAAATCAAATATTTTCTGCTCGAATGCCTAGTATTCATACTTTTGCATAATTTGACATGGCAAATATTCAAAATGCTGCCGATGTTGCGGCTAGGTGTAGCCCTTACTCACCCTAACGTCGAAAGTTTTTGGTCAAACATTTGCCGAAGACCCGCTTCAAAAGCGACAGCATGCTTTGTCTTGAAGGAATTACAATATTTACTCAAATTCAATGCGCCCCCAGTTTTTACGTATCCGAAATACCAATGCACCAGAATGTAATGTTACAGCATGCTTCTATATCGACCAAGGAAACGAGACAAATGGTATTCGCCTTCAAAGAACACCATTTATTCTCCTGAAAGCCCCTTTTTTTTTTCAGGATTCAGTATTTCATGCTCTGAAATCCCTTCTAGATATACCTCGAAGGTGGTTTTCAAAGTCTGGACACATTTTTTTTTTTTCAGTCCGCAAGCTTGTCTTAGAGGTTTGGACATATTTTAGCTTTTCGCCCGTAGAAACTTTTCGTTGCCGACATGTAACCGAATAGCTCCTCGCTTTGTTTGCGTCACTCGCATACACGGAAAGAAGCAGCACAGCTGTCTTCAGCATGCAAAAAAAGTTCCTCACGTATGGGTTTTTGTAATAATGGGGTGGGTTGCCATTGGAAACATATGATGCATCGTAGTCTGCACAAAATGAACAAATTTGCTCATGCAAATTACTACTACTACTACAACAATGCCACTTTGTTATGGCGATGACAGTGCACTTGCACTTCTGACAGCCAGCCGTTAAATATGCCACAAATGTAGTTCCGCTACTATTTCTGCTACATGCAGTGAGCAGAATGACGGCCTCAAGATCTGTAACAAAACGCTATTCCGAAGACACGTAATTCGGACACCGCATTAAAAGCACCATTTCTCAATTGTTCCTTTTTGTTTTGTATTTTTGTTTGTTTTTTGCTTGTTACAACTGAAATTAATTTTTTGGCGTGACTTTGCAGCCACCAAATTGCATAAAAAATTACATTAGTGTTAAATTCCTGAAAATGGGGCCTTGCTGTAACACACTATCATCATCACCCGTCCTACCCCCTTTCTCAACGCCTATCCCCAGCCAATCTGACCGTCATCGCACGCACATTTTTTCTTCTCCCGAGACCCGTCCGGGCTATTCAACATAGATAGCCATAGTGAAAAAAGTTAAATTTTGAAGTTTTTTGAGAAGGCAAGTTTATGCTCTGCTATCTACAAGAAATGCGGCTCCACGCTCAAGACGCCGTCAAGCACGACAAGCCCGCTCGTGGATCACATGAAGAGCAAACATCCCTCTCACTACCCATAGTATCAAGAATCAGGCAAGGCAAACCAGAGACCTAAAGGTGAAAGCCAACAAACCTCGCTAGGCATGGCTAAGAAAAAAGCCCTCTTTTCGGACAGCGCTAAAGAACAGACGACCATGTTCATCATGCGTGTGACTGCGAGGGATCTTCAGCTGTACGAGTTCGTCGAGAACAAAGGATTCCAAGACTTGAGGAATCACCTGCAGCCCCAGTACAAGATCCTGCATAGGACTACCAAGGAATCCAAGAGCTGCGCTGAAGCACAGTTGCCTCACTCAAGGATGAAGTCACTTCGGACATGGCAACTCAGTGGAATCAATCACATTCACCATGGCTGGCGGGCTGTGCAGACTTCGTGGAGGGGATGTGTTGCACGGAATATGCGTTTCTTATTTTAGAAATTTACGATTTTAACTTAAGCTCCACAAATTATGTGACCAGCTAAATATAGTAGTTTAATAAATAATTTTTTGGCCCACCTGTCGCATAAGACAGCCTACTAGGCCGGCATTTACCCATACCCAAACATACGACACCCCGATCATATGACGCTTTCGCGTGGTCCCTTTGAAGTCGTATTATCGGTGTTCTACTGTATTTCATCGGTTGTTCCTTTTTTCTGAGGAGCAGAGCAAATTATAAAGGGACACTCTGACACCAAAAATGAAACAGGCCTGTTTGGTAACACCTTGCTTAAAGGGGCCAATGCAGACGAAACACAAGTTTGGTTCATTCGAAATATTGCCTTATTAGAATCATACCGACACCACTTTTAATGTAAACTTCGCTAAAATAAGCTATGTAATTAGGAAAAAAGGGAATGGCCATGTAACCCATTCACTCATTTCCCGTGACAGAACCTACGATGTCATATGCCCAGCTGTGCGATTGGCTGAGGCCGGCAAAAGCAAAAGCAAATTAGGCAGGGCTTCTAAGCTTGCCAAACGAGCTATTTGTGCTTAAATTTAGGGCACATTCTTTTTACAGCAGTAAGAATTGTGGGGTGAACAATTTAAGTTACGAACGAACACGTAAACACCGAAGCAGTTAGTGTGGCAGTCAGATGCATTGGACTTGCCTGACCCAACACTGACCAACTGACATAAGCGGCACGGTCACTTACATGGCCATGTTCGTTGAGTCGTAGCTTATGTTTTAGGAACTGATTAGTATGAGCCCTAATAAAAATACTGCAGGTATAGAAGTCCAGCAAGAAACAAAGCGCAAACACTAGCACTTCAGTGGTATTGCAGCATCATCTATGAAAGTGGGCGATAGATAAACAAGATAACCAAATGGCCGTCTGTGAGATGGTCGCAGCCCTGGTCAGCAGGGATACATCATTGCCGACGTCACGAAAAACCCAATATTTAGCGGGGGAATTGAAATTTTGGCTTAAAATGTTTAATTTCTCAGTGGATAAAGCATTGTTTGCTGCCAGACAAGCGCTGAGGGCACTATAAAACACTAAATCTTTCGAATAAAACAAACTTGTATTTTGTTTGCACAGCCCCTTTAAGAGCTTGAAGTCCCGGTTCCCTCTTTTTATGGAGCAAAAGGAACTGATGCTCGCAATAGGTGACCAGTAAAAAGCGCAAAGGCTCATGGGTGCATTGTTTTCTTCTGCAGAGTCCTGCCACTTCCGGTTCGAGAGCTCTTCTGGCCTCCCGTACGCCAGCAGCTTTCACGCGCATGTGCGCTTGTTGTTTATCTGTTTCCACCGGAAAAAAAAAAAAAAAAACGCTCATGCATTGGGAATTCAATAAACAACAATGACTGACCCTATAAGGAGTTTCTCTGAAGTGTACGCAGCCTGTGACAAATAAATAACATGCACACACGCGCTTGAAAAGCGCCGGCATATGGGAAGCAGAAGAGCTTTCAAACCGGAAGTGGCGGGAGCAGACGACGTACTGGTGAGCCTTTGCGCTTTTTACCGGCCACCTATGCTGTGTGACCCAGGTTTAGGTCTATTTTCTGCATCAATTCTGGCCAGACACAGGTTGTTGAGCTGCTGGCAGCAGAAGTTATTGCCCAAGGTGCTCGCATGAGCTCTCCTTCAGAACAGTTTCAAAGACAGGAACTCTTCTCCAAACCATCGACCAGTCATGACTGCACTAAAGAAAGCCTGCAGGCAGTCTGAGAAACTGTCGAACTGCTAGCATCACAAAAAAGCCAGTGCAATAACCCAAGACCCTACAGTCAGGAGGTCCAGAAGCACTTGAATGAGCCTCTTATCCCCAGGAAGAATGGCCCTTTCATACACTGGAGAGAGCATGCAGCTGCACTCTACCCTGGTACTGCAAAAATTGCCTTGCGGTACCTTCCTATCCCTGCTACAGAGGTGCCTAGTGAACGCATGTTTTCCACTGCGGGAAACACCGTGACATTATGGCGAGAGAGCCTGACATCAAGTCGTGTGGAGCAGCCTGCTTCTTCATGATCATTTGCAATTCTTTTAACTTTTAGTGTATTTAGAGCTCAAGGTCATGTGCAGGTGTTTTTTAGCATCCAACGTACTTGTCCTTTCAAATAAAAGTTTTGGTATTTGATATTCGATATTTTTGGCCAGTATTCGACACAATTTGATTCGAATTTGATGAGACATCAAATTTCCCTATTCGCACAGCCTACTTTTTTCCTTTCTTTACAGTTAATTACACCATGGAAAATCTGCTGAAATACAGAAGGGTAGACCTTTAAAAAGAGGAAAGGGAAAACTGTTGGCTACTACTCCCAACTAAATTTGTATCACGAATACACAAAGGAAGACTGGCACCAAAGGTACACAAAGGAAGAGCTACAAATGCCAGTTCCGTCATCAGGCCTTTACAGAAATGAAAGACTCCACCAGAAAATTTTTTTCCAATAGTTACAAGCCTTTGATGGCCCTTTGCCTTACTGCAAGCGCAGCAAGAGCACGAAAACAGGGTTGTGACTGCTACAAACTTGCACAAGAATCTACTACCACATAAAGCAAACACCCCGAGATAACACATTTCAGCACCCTTGGGCATTCAAGATCTGTGTCCTCACCTGTCAGCCATCTCTTCATCAGGTAGCTCCTTCTTTATCAGAGGCTGCAGGGGTGAGGCCGCCTCGGCTTTGAGCCCAGCGTCAGCAGGCATTTCGCTCACAACTGGTGCACTTGGTGTCTTCGGGGCGTCACCATTCTGCTCCTCCCCTTCGCTTTTTTCCACTCGCTCACTAGTGTCATCCATTGGTTCTTTGTCACTCTCTTCCTTCTCTTCACTCTCCATTGGTTCCTCGACCTTGCACTGCTCCTGCTTGTCTCCATTCTGCTCTACAGGCTCAGCCTCCATAGGTTCCTCTGCCTTTTCCTCAGACTTCACGGCGCTCTCCTCAGGCTTTACAGTAGCACTTTCTTCTGCCTTGATTGGCAGCTTTTCCTCCTTGATTTCTGGCAGAGCAGCTTCCTCCCCTTCAATAGGATCCACAGTTTCGGTCATGTCCAAAATTCGATCCACCTCCACGTAGTCCGGGTTGAACGGCTCATCCTCAAGGAAGTCGAAAATTGAGCTGATGTTGTCTTTCTTTTGACGGAAACGCTTCACCTTCTGCAGCACACGCTTGTCGGTCATCTCCAACTCTTCCAGAGTCTTCCAGTCACAGTGTATGTACGAAAGGTTCTTGTACTTCACAAAAAACTCCTCCACTTCCACAGAATCCCTGTCCTCGTCTTCAGATTTCCTGGTGGCCATCCGGGAAGCCAAAATCTTCTCAACCACCATGGTGTCCTCAGTGACCACATTGACGAGAACCTGAACATTCTTTGTTTCCCCTCCCTGCCGCACGCCGTGAGGAGCGTGCAGGCCGTCCAGGGCAGTGTCATCACCGCTCAACTGCAGCTCAATGTCATCGGTGTACTTCTTCCGGTGGGTATTGCGTGACGAGCGCCGCTTCTGAACCCCGCCATCCCCTTCCTCGGGAGATGGAGGCGGCGTGGCCTCCAAGTCAGACTTGTCCGAGGAGCCCAACCGCTTGCGCTTTTTCTTTTTGCTGAATTTCAGCGACAACCTGGAACAAACACCGCAGAACTCAGAGGCACGACAAAAAACCCTGCATAGGCCCCAGCTGTGCAATGCTAAAGTCCTATACGATCTGGCTCAGTCTAACAATAAGGCTACAGGTAGGCGACACAACAAAAACTAAAAAATGCTGAGGCAGCGCTCCCTTACAGCCTGCACTTACAGTAGCAAAAAAAAAAAGAACGCTGCATAAAGCCGCTGAAATTTAATCCCCAATGGCAAGCCTAGTGAACATGATGACTACCAGTGCAGTCAGTGCAGCAGAAGTGCCTTTCCTACTTAATGTTTTAAGTTAGTGTGACAGGAACACTGGTTCGCATTGAATTTTTACCATTTCTGTGGCTCGAAATTCTCATGTAGCAAACTGCCACTTCTGGGGATGCTTTTAGCACTAAATATGAATAGCAAAGTAACAACCAAACACTGCATAACAAGCTTTGTCCCCATTTTCTGGCCTAAAACAGTAGCATTTCAAAACTAAGTTCAAGCATGACATAAAGAGGACACGGGTGTGCGCAGCAGATTGGCACAGATAGCTGCATTGAGCACCAGAAACTATGCCCTTCCATCTTGACTGAGGATAAGGATAACATAGGAATGCATTACCCAGCATTGAGCACCAGCAAGGGGAAAAACAGGCTGAGGGCATGGGTGCAGTTTATAAAATTAGAAAGATGATGCACTGCCGTTTTGAATGCAAGAGCCGGAGTGTACATTTTACACTTCGGTCAGCAAAAAAAAGCGCATCACGATGATGACATACATGGCAGGCGACAACCTGGAGAGCCACTTCTTATCCTGCAGCCATCAAGGCTGATGTAATGCAATCAAGGCTGATGTAATGCAATCTCGAGATATAAATTGGTCATGCTTGTTTGTCGCCTGATAGCTATTAATGTGCGAGTGATATCCCCAAGTCTGCAATTTGTTTAAGAGCTTCAAAGTGCCACAAGTAAAGTAGAACTCCCAGTATAGTAAACTTCTGTCCGGTCTTGACATGTTTACTAAAGTGGGGCTCTTACTGTACCAACCTTTTATAAAACATGAAAACACTGCACAAAAATACAAAGCCAACAAACGAAATCAACAAAAGGGAAGTTCTAGCCTCCAAGTGACTGAAGATTTAGTTCCTTTCTCTGCATAAAACGACCTTTCTTTTATTCTAATAGACGTAAGTTACAGCAGAAAATCCCCAGCACAAAGACCAAACATCACACGAGTTTTTAGGCAGCTGTTCACTAAATACCTTTTACATATAGCACCCCTGGATCTCCATTTAACCAACTGCCCTCTTTTCTTTGGCAAAAGACTAGTGAAGAGGAGCAATGCACCTGACCTGAGGCACAACACTGAGGCACAAAAGGCAACTGCTAAAAACAGCGAGGGAGGCAGAGTAATTGCAGAAGTGTGTACTAGTTCGGAAAAGTGTCGCCGCCTTGCATAGTCACAGGTTGTGCACTCAAATGGGCCGCAGACGACTAAAAGCTGTCCTCCACATCCGTCACAAATTAATGGTTGTGTGCCCTTTATCAGATATGAATAAGCAATGGGTGTTTGGCTTCTTCTCAGTTTGCATAGGGATACTTCTGTAGGTTGGTCTGTAGGTTATCCACCTACAGTAGCCCACAGTTTTTTTTGGACTCTTTGGATATTGGACTTGTTGGATATTCCAGACTTTTCCGAGGAACCGCCAGTTGTCCCATAGGAGTAATGACTCGCGAATTTTTCGAACTGCTTTTTTATTTGCAGTATTTTTCGTTCCCCTCCAGGTCAAAAAAAAAAAAATCGGTCGGCTCCTGTATTTGTGGTTTTATGAAGTGCGGCTTGTATTCCCGTGGTTGTTGCCTCATTGGAGCCTTTTTTGTACAAACGGTTATATGTCCTCATGAGGGACCTGAGGGACGTACATGCCACTGCGGAGCGCGGCTACAGCAGAATTCTAATTCCCAAAACGCTGTTGTGTCCAGGAACCCAGCAGACCAGCAGGCAAGCATAAAACTTTCATTTAGGTGCCTTAATTAAAAGGGTGTTTCCGGAAATACCCCAGCAGAAAAATAATGGATCATTTGCTACTGTGTATCAGTGACCCAAATTCCACCCTTCCTTTGAAAGGCGCTGAAACTGCCCATGTATCCACTCATCTGCCAAAGCAAGAATTGTTGCGCTGTTTTTGTGACCAGCGAGATACGGCTAACTGACCTGGGAAGTTTCTTCTTGGGTGCCTTGGGTGCTTTGGGGGTGCTTTCCTTTGGTGTCTTTGGCTCCTTCTTCTCTTTCTTCTCCTTGGACTTCTTCTTGGGCGTCTTGCCTTCCTCGGTTGGTGGAGCAGCGGCAGTGGCGGCAGTGCCGTCGGCCGCCTTGGCGTCTTCAGCTGGTGGCGGCCCATCAGTGGTGGCTGGGCCCAGCGGCAGCTCAGCCGGGGCAGCGCCTTCTGGCTGCTCCATCGCCGTGGCGGAGTCGGGCAAGGCAGCGCCGCCAGGATCCTGGGCCACTGCCGGTGGGGCCACCTGCTCAGCAGTACTCTTCTTTTTGGACTTGCTCTTGCGCTTGGGTGGGCCGCCCTCTTTGGGCTCCTTGGGTTCCTTGGGAGGCTTCGGAGCCTTGGGCTTCTTCGGCTTCTTCGGCTTGGGCTCCTTGGGAGGCTCCCCTTCTTTGGGCTCCTTCGGCTTGCGCTTCTTGCTCTTCTTCGGAGGGGGCACTGGAGCCGGCAGCCCCTCCATCCCTGGCGGCTGGGGAAGCAGTAGAGGCATGCCCCCTGGGCTCTCGGGAGGCATCTGAAAGGAACCAGCAACTGTGTCACTATCCATCCCAGACAACGAGAACCCAATATCGAGCAATGTGCCTGCCAAGGCGAAGCTTCACGTCCCCCATACCCCGCTTCCACCACCAGCTGTTCTCTATACTCCGGTACTGGCCCACAGACCAATACCGGAGTGCAGGCAACGAAAGCCCAGTGTGCTCACCATGAACTCTGGAGGCATGAGGCCCTCCCCAGGCCCCAAGCCCAGCGGGGGCATCTCCTGAGCTGCCTTGGCCTTCTTCTTGCTCCGACTGGGCTTGCGCTTGGTCATGGGCTCAATGGGAGGGAGTACGTCATCGGGCGGCAGCAGGTACGGGTCCTCCGGGGGCAGGGGGCATGCGTACGGAGAGCCACTCAGGGGACCCTCGAGTGGGCAAAGATCGTCCACTGCAGCTGGAACCACACTTGGCACGCCTGCCAGAGGCAGCGGAGGCAGTGAGCTCTGCAAGTCCTGCACAGGGGACACGCGACCCTGTCAGTGTCCCCCGCTTCCTTGTGCAAGCAAGACAGCAGTGAAGCAACAATTAGTGCGCACTCACTTGATCCGAGATCACAGATGTTGGCAGTGAGGGCGGCTGACTCGGTGGTCGGTAGCTGTCTGCCATGCCCGAGAACAGGGTGGACACAGTAGGGCTGAGGGGAGGGACTGACGACGACGATGCCACCATGCCCACAGAGGCTGGTCCCTGCTGGGGCTGCAGGCCTTGGGCTTGCAGCCCTTGAGGCTGCAGGCCCTGACCTTGGAGGGCCTGCGATTGAAGGCCCTGAGGCTGCAGGACTTGGGGCTGGAGGCCCTGAGGCTGGAGGCCCTGAGATTGCAGCCCCTGAGGTTGCAGGCCCTGAGACTGGAGTCCCTGAGACTGGAGCCCCTGAGGCTGGAGCCCCTGAGGCTGGAGTGCCTGTGGCTGAAGGCCCTGTGGCTGGAGGCCTTGAGGCTGGAGGCCCTGTGGCTGAAGGCCCTGAGGTGGTTGCAGGCTCTGGGGCTGTAAGGACTGGGGCTGCAGACCCTGAGGCTGCAAGGACTGTGGCTGCAAGGGCTGTGGCTGCAACTGGGAGTTCTGCAAAAGCTGCTGCTGGGCCTGAGGACCGTAAGGAGGGAGCTGAGGGTGCGGTTGCTGCAACAGACAAGACAAGCCTCTCAGGACAGGCTCCTACAAAAGTCCCTCCCGACATGGCACCTAAACAGCTCGTGTGCTCAATGACTGCTAAACAGAAAGGAGTCAACATCTGCGCCACACTGGCTACAGTTCTAATTTCCACGATCTATTGAGACGCTTCTCGTCCACTTTTCTAGCCCGAGTTGCATAGGAACCCATGCAGCTGTACATGTTTCACCCATAACAGTGGAACGAAGATTCTGCCTTACAATTGCACTCAAATTTCACCTCAGCCAAATTTATTTTTAACGTGCACTACGCACCACAAAATCAACTGGGACATGAGAGGTAGCCCCATGAAACACCTCGTTAATCAGTCATAAACGACTGAAATGGCTCTGTTGCCCACGACGCTGCACCTGCCGGCGGATTGCGTAAAAAGCCATGAAGTGCATGTGACGTTCTGGATGGCCGGGTGCTTCGTCCGCCGGCTAGCCACGCAGCTGGCGAACCTGTCCTGCTCTGCCGTGAGCGCTCCCCCATTTTCTGCCGTGCACGTGCACACAGCTTGCACGCAGGCTCCCTCCCAAGCTGCTGGCCGTCTGCCCACTCGCTAGCCAGTTGCAACATCACTTCAGCCTGGCCGTAATGGCTGCGCTCTTCTCAATTTCAATTTCGAAATTGCTGATTTTTGCTGTTCACTAGCAGCTAGCTACACGGAAACACAGTTTTCAAGAGGCCGAAATTTTGAGTGCAATTGCCCTTCAAAGGGACACTAAACTGAGAAAACAAGAAGGTCTATTCAGTATACTGCAGTGCCGAGAACACAAATATACCACCGAAAGCAGCAGCAGTTACCGCATTTACTCAGAAAATTTGGCATGAATTTGGAAGGAGGGTTCATTATGCGGGAAAAAGTGCAACAGATTTTTAAGTTTAAATTTCATACAATAAAGATGCAAAGAGGAACGCTGTCAAAACCTTACCTTTCTAGTAAAACATGTAGGTAATTATGTAATCAAGGGTGAGACAGCTGAATCAGATTTGGGAGCAGTTTTTGGAGCAGCGAAATCTCTATTTTGGAGCAGAAGAACCTTGATTTGGAGCAGAAGAACGACATTTATTATGTCACCTTAGGAGCCTAAAAAATCACATTTTTTGGCAACTCGAAGGGGGGGGGAGTGCACTTTTTATTCAGTTTTGAACGCACATAACACTGAAACAGCCTTTCGATAAAGTTTTTTTCTTCCAGGGTATCACAACGTACGAGCTGCACTACCTTTTAACAAACCATTTTTAAATTCTTAGGTTATATATGCATAGCGTGGGGTGCAGTTGAAAATATCGAATCGAAAAACTAAGAGGCATTTTTATTATCATGTGGATGCCGAAATGATTATTTTCGTAATCCCAGACTCGGCTTTACGCACAAGTGTAGAGCCACGGCAAAAGTTGCGCAAAACGAGGTGACAGTCGTCGCACCCCACCTCCCATTTCAATCTCGATCCAAGGTGCACGTTCACTACGAGCATAATTTGAGTGACGTTGCTATGTTTAGCCAACTCCCTTTTGGCATCAAGTTTCACTTCAGGTAGATGAACCGTTATTACTAGCGTGCAATAATAGCCCGTCCCGCTATCGGACACTCCTTGAACATTTTGCGGCTATGTAGCCTGCACCACCACTTGTGCAATGTCGATTGTCCCAATCCCGCCGCTCTCAAGCTCGCTGCCAAAGGCAGTAATAACCGAGCGTTTTATAACATCGCAATGACTCCGAAATTTCACTTCAAGCCCGCCCCGCGCCTCACACTCAAGTTTGAAACACGGCGAATTCGCGCGCACCTCGTTTTTGATCAACTCCCGTTTTTCGAGTTGCGCAACTTCCCGCAACAGATCAAACGACTAAATGTAAACACAGCCACCCCCCATAATCAAAACCACGGTACAAATCAGTGAAGAGCACTCTGCCTCAAACACGAGCAACTGCTTCACCCGGCGGCCATATTTTCCAATCTTCACCACCCCAAGATGGTGGTGCCTAGAAATGTTGTTCCGGAGATACGGCGCTCCGAAAATTGCCGTTTTTTGATCAACTTGCACAAGCAGTTTGTCACCTCAGTACACAAGTATTTTTTCTACAAGACTTTGCAATGGTTTTAGATGGGAAAACTTCAAAAACGCGCAGAATATTACATGTGCAACCTGACATTGTGACTTTTAAAAAAACTCTCTGTGACAATTTTATGCTGGTTTTTTATGGAAAGACCAATCAATTAAACCTTTACAAACAGCATCACCTTGGGGGTGCTGGATAATTATGCCGTCAGTAAGCATTTTCCCCCACTGAAACTGACGGGAGCGTTTTAAAATCTTTGGCTCTCGGACTGCTTTGGAGCAGTTCGGCACAATTTCTGAAATTTTCAAGCTTTTGGAGCAGCCTGGCGCAGGAAAACAAATTTGTATCAAAACTGCGCAAAATGCGCAGCTGTCTCACCCCTGTGTAATATAAATTTCTTTTTCATTCACAACATGCTAGTGGCCCCCTACTCGCCATGGTCCCCCTAATTGCCCTGAAGCTGTCTTCCTCACTGAAGTCGCATGCAGCTTCATGTTCGTCATCACTCCAGAGCGCACTGTCTTCCATACCATCAAGGCACTCCAAAACTTCTTTTTCCACACTGGGAGGAAACTTCCCTTCTTGGGGCCCACGAAACACACAGCGATACCCGTTCATCACCCAAACCTCTTTTTTCCGCCAGTAGCGCACATGCACTGGGTCAACACTGAAGTGCCGCCCAGCCGCAGGGTTTCTATATGCTTCAACACATGCTCCGCCACCTTCAGTTTAAAACCAGCTGTGTAGCTCATGTACTGGCCCATCGTACGCCACACACCAGGAGCACAAAAAAGGTCCAAATACAGCTTAACAACAAAACCATGGAGCGTAATGGCAAAGTCGCGGAACAACACAGAGCAGGTGCTGTGTTCGCGAGCCGCAGCACTTTCATGGCGCTACATGCTAGAAGGTGTTTTGTGTTCAACAGGTGGTGCTCCGCAAGCACGCAATTTTTAAATTGTGAGCAACAGCATTCATGCTCACGTCTCCAGCTACTGTTGAGATATTTTGTTTTGTTTGTTTGTTAGAATGCACTTTTTGCGTTTCTGCATGTACTGTGACATATCAAATTACTGCGATCATCGACGTCAGGAACCATGCCGAGATGAAAACATATTGAACAGTACCTTTTCTATTCCCGCTGCATTTTTATGCAAGGTAACAAGAAAATCCTCAAGAAGTAAGAAGTGGGTTCATTACGCGAGCAAATACGGTATTTAATAAATACAGAAAATACCAAAATATCAAAAACATGTATAGCAGCACAATACATTTTCGCAAACTACGATTTGTGATGTCACGAATCGTGACCAGTAAAACGAAATCGACAGAGCTCGACAGCGGGCATACTACATACAACAGCCAGCAACAGGAGTTACCGATTAGCTGAGCACTAGGTCGCGGGTTCGATTCCCGGCCGCGGTGGCCGCTTTTCTGATGGAGGCGAAAAGCAAAAACGCCCGTGTGTTCGAGATTTCGGCGCACGATAAAGATCCCCAGGTGGTCAAAATTAATCCGGAGCCCTCCACTACGGCGCGCCTCATCGCCTGCGTTGCGTCGGCGCGTTAAACCCTACACTCAAGTTACCGATTACTCGTGCAATCAACTAAGCGTCGAAGCCGGCAGTCAACATTACTAATCCCTTGTTACTAATCTGACTGTGCTATCGCTCTCAGCACATGTGCTATGGCTTTGGGTTTGTAGCACAGATATCGGCTTTGGATTTGGCTGAATGGAAGTGGACTTTGGAATCAGACTTTGGCAGTTTAGATTTTGGACCTTCCGAGAGTGGGCTGTAGTCTTTGATTCACCTCAGTTTGCATGAAGTCATTTTTCTTGTAAGACAGGGGCAGACCAAAGAAAAACCAAGTGAAAGTTAGTGAACAACCACCAGCTCCGCTGCTTCCTCAGTCTTTGCAATTTCTTTTACCCGAAAACACGCAAAAAATTTTCAAATTTCCCGCTACAATGATGCAATATGGGCAGGAGTGACATAACAGGGCCAGCACTAAAAACATAGTTATCTGCCTGTTGACTCCCCATTAGCATTCAAATGATATGACCAAATGGAACTAGAGGCCCCACTACAATCACCCAGTCATGTTTCTAGGCGGTAACTTCGGTCGGCGAACGCCAATCGCACAAACAATATTCTTTGACATCATAGAAAAATCCCCGGAAAGTGGCAGGTGAGTCACCACTGCTTCACATTTTCTTAAATATCTGAACTATTTGTTTGAAGTTTGCGATCAAATTTAGTATCATTGCTATTGGTACAAAGCAGTCTTCTTAATGAATAAAACTTGTATTTGTTTTCATGGCCCCTTTAAAGAGTTCACTAAACTTAGCGGCCGTTAGAAAGTTGCCACAGAGCAGGATAAGTATTGCTCGCTACCGATTTCACTCGACAATGGCAGAACAGTCCGTATAAACTACTATCTTTAGTCACTGCTAGCTTGGGACGTAATGGCACGACACAATCACAGCCCATCAAAACGGCCTCACTCCCCAGGCAAACGAGACACACCTGCTGCTGCTGGGGAGGAGCACCGGGGGCTGGCCTTGGCTGTGCGTAAGGGGTGGCAGTGACGGCCGAGCCCTGTGCATACTGGGCAGAGTAGGCACCCATGGAGGTGGGTGAGCCCATCCCGCCCATGGCACCTCCCATGCCCGAGGAAGGAGCAGGCGCGGAAGATGGCGAAGGAAGCGCCGCCTGCTGCTGCTGCTGCTGCTGCTGCAGTATACGGAGCCGCTCCTGAAGTTCCGATATCTGCACAAGCAAACCCTCAGTGCACTCGTCCTGGCCAGGGATAGCCCCTTGAAACTTACCCGCTTCTGCGTCTGGGCCGTCTGTGGCACACTGTACAAGTGCTGCAGCTGCTGCTGTGCCTGCTCGTAGCCCAGGGAAGAGGCTGGCTGCGGATAGGCCGCATACGAGGCCGGGGAGACGGGTGCCGCCCGTGCGGGACCAGCGGCACTCATGGGGTAGTCGTTGCGCGGAGCCAAGGCCGAGCTCGCCGCCATGGGTCCCACCTCACCCGAGCCGAATGCTGCAGCCTCCGGCGTGGCGGTCATGGGCCGCACGCGAGTCATCAAGTTGGGGCCCGGATACGAGTGGTGCTGCGGCGTGGATGGCTGCATGGCTGCATAGCTCAGGCCCTGCTGCGACTGGGGCGGCCCGTACGGTTGCTGCACCGTGCTGCCGTAATAGCTGCTCGTCGAGCTGTTGGCCGAGGCAGATGGCTTGGCCGTAGCCATGTGGGGCATCACCATCTGCTCCAACTGCTGCAGGCTGCTGGACGCCACCGGCGTGGCTGAGGCGGTGGCCCCACTGCCAGGGGACAACACCTGCCCAGGACTAGAAAGATGCGTGGCGCCTGGGCTCGGGTAGCTGCCCTGCGATGACGACTGCTGGCTGGTCACTACACTGGGGGAGCCCGCTGGTGGCGTTGGGGTGGGCCTACGCGGTGACGGGTAAGAGCCCCGGTACTGCGGACTGTTGGGCGCCTGCGTCGGATAGGGCGACAGGTGCGACGGACTGGTGGCATCGGAACCGGGAAAAGGATGCCCAGGAGAGTAAGCCGACTGGGGGTACTGCTGCATGCGGGCAGGACTGCCCTGGGGCAACGGCGCCTGGCTAGTGCTACTGGGAGCATAGCCCCCCGCCCGTTGAAGTGTGCGTGCCTGCGGCATGCTCTGGCCGACCGCTGAGTGGCTCATAGCCCCCGCGGTGCCATAGCTGGCTCGATTGGCGCCCGCCTGTGCCGAGGGATACGTTGTCTGCGGATACGACGCCATCGACTGATCCGCCAAGTGCGTTGCGGTGGTGGCGGCAGCCTTGCTTGCCATCTGTGCCACATGGGGCCCATTTCCCTGAGGCCCGTACGAGGGCCTCTGTGGGGAGCCGTGCTGCTGCGGCGTGAGCAACGAGTAGTCCTGGCTCGGGGCGTACTGAGTCTGGCCCGTTCGGTGATGTTGGCTGGTGACCCCAGCAGCCATGGTGTGCTGGGCCGTTATGTCTGTCCCGTGCTGCTGCTGCTGCTGGTAGCCAGTTCCCGAGTTCATGTAATGTCCTCGCCACATGTCCTGCGAGCGCTGCGGGGCTCCCATGGTGCTGTAGGGGTACTGGTCGGACGCCTGGATGCGCTGGCCCACCATGGACTGCTGCGAGTAGCCGGCCATCATGGTCGACTGCTGCTCCCCCATGGTGTGCACGCGGGCCCCGTACTCGGGCGCCACGTGGCCAGAACCGTAGGCCCCGTAGTGCATCTTCTGGTCCGTCGGCTGGGGGTAGCCCGGGTGCAGCTGGCTGTACGGCGTCATCTGGCTGCTAGCTGGCGCACTGCTGCCCATCGGGTTGGCCACCATCAGGGGGGCGACCAGGTCCTGAGAGGCAGCGCCGTAGCCCGCCAACGAGCCCGAGCCATCCTCCAGGGCCTGGCTGTAGCCATCCCCACCTAGCAGCTGGTACTCAGCCATGGGGCGTCGTGCACGCTCACCCGCTCATATCACCACCGTGGCTGCTGCTGCTGCTGCCGGCCGCCATCAGGAGCCACAGCTGCGCCCCCGCCGACACTCATGAGGGGCCCTGAAGGAGGAGGAGAAGAACAATGCCTCCGGTCAGTCACCGTGCCCACGCTTTGCGCACATCCTGCCATTCCGACAATAGCTTCTGCACAGTGCACCAGGCAGCAAAAATTGTTTTGGCGAGGAACTAAAGTACACCTGTGAAGGATAAGCAATACAGCACGAACAGATACAGCTAGGGTTGCAAACTTGGCTTAGCAATAATTTTTTACATGTTATTCACACAGAGCTGTTGGATGCCACTACAAAGACTTAAAACTTCCTAGTAGAACTGATGAGATGAAAAAATTCCTCAGGGCACTTAAGTCTGCTTAAATGCTTTGAAGACAAAAGCCTGGCGATACTTTCCTTCTCTTTCATTTGTCTTTTGTTGCAAATTACTTTAAATGGCTTATTTTCTGCTGCACTGTGTATGCATATCTTTCTTCACTTTTGTTTCATCTTGCAGTGCAAACTAAGTCAGCAAGAAGACTTGCACACGCCAGTTTCCCTAGAATCAGGGTTCTGTGCAACTGGTGTGCACCTGTTTACTCACGTGTTATCACATTCAGGTGTCACACGGCCCACCATATTCTATTTTTACGTTTCAAATTCATTGTTTTGTGAATTTTGTGAAGCGGGCACATTGCCCCTCAAAGCTCCCGATTCCTGGACAAATCCCTCAAGTGGATATGTGTCACGAAGAAAGGAACAACAAGGACAACTTTTATTCTACACTGGCAACGTGTAGAGATAGCACAGTTGGTAGAGCACTGGGCTGCTACAGTGCAGACCCGCAGGAAGCAGGCTCGAGCCTTTCGGAGCAGGTCAGGGAGCAAGAATAATGCTGTTTTGTAGCAGCTTTGGAGCAATGGAGTTTTGGAGCACCTTAGGTGCATCATAAGAAGAGTTTTGGAGCAGTGAAAGCCTGTTTGGGAGCAGATATCTAGAGTCAAACCTCCTTTATTTGCAATATTTTGTCTTTTAAACACACAAAAAAATAAAATTGCTCTTGCTCAAAATTCAATCAATACTGAGCTGACCACTTTTACAATGACTTAAAAAATATATGTTCCCATAATTAAAACACAAAAGCTGTCAGCAATAACAAAGGGATCGGTAGGGATAAGCGATGCTTTAAATAGCTACATTCAGCTACACTTCAGACAAATACAAAATGTTCGTGATATAACAACATTATCACAGTCATGAGAAACAACCCAGAGAAAACCACAAAAAGGCAATATGGTTCCTTTTGTACCTAAGCTGTAAAAAAAGTTTAACTTCATTCCACACCAAACGTGACTTTAAACAAAGAAAAAAGAACTAAGAGAAACTAAGAATTAAATAAAGAAAAACAAAACTAAGAGCAAACAAGGGATATTTCATGCACACGAAATGAGATAATTTGATGCACTGCATGACTAAAGCTGACTAGACTTCAGAGAAATTAAAAATAAATGCTGATGTTCACAAAACCCTAGAAAAAATACCCTAGTGCATAACCCGTTCTATTGACCAAGTAATGCATGCTTCTATCTACGTAAAAAATAGCGTCTGTATCAGGTTTATTCGAATAAGGACCGGACCAGTGTTTATCAAACTTTTTGTTTGCGTGTAAACAGCTGGCTTATTGGTGCACGGATGGAAGGATGAAGAGAGCGCCCGCCTTCTCCTCCCCCCCCCCGCTTTCCAATCCCCCTCCCTCAGAAAAAGCAGTGCTGTACGGCAAGACAAACCTACCGCACTGATTACTTGCAGATACCCTCTCTCGCCTGTGACGGCCGTGTCTCTTATCTCATCCTGGGGCCCAATTCTCTAAAATGAGAGCCAGTCGTTTAGAAATGACATGGTAGCGCTATGCAAATGCATGTGTTCCCGGGTTGAGGCGCTGCTTTGAGGCTCCGCTCGCTGTCAACGGCAGCAATAACTCAGTGTTTTATAGGACCGCAATGAGTCCGAAATTTCACTTCAAGCACGCACTGGCCTCGCACTCAAGGCCGAAACACGGCGAATTCGCGTGCACCATGTGTTTTCGATTAACTCCCGTCTTTGGAGCTGCGCAACTTCCCACAACCGATCAAACGACTAAATGTAAACCCAGTCGCCCTGTAACCAAAACCAAGGTTGAAATCAACGAAGAGCGCTCTGCCTGAACCACAAGGAACTGCTTCGCCCGGCGGCCATGTTTTCACATCTTCACACCAAGATGGCGGCGCCCAGTAATGCCGTTCCGGAGATACGGTGCTATAAAAATTCCTGTTTCTTTCATCAACTTGCGCAAACGGTTTGACGCCTCAGTACACATAAGTATTTTTTCTACAGGACTTCGCAATGATTTTCGGTGGGAAAGTTTTATAAACGCACGGAATATAACATGTGGAACCCAACATTGTGACTTTTGAAAAAACTATCTCGGGGACAATTTTATGCCGTTTTTTTGTTAACTGATCAATCAATTGAACCTTTACAAACACCATCACATTGGGGGTGCTGGAAAATAATGCCATCAGTAAGCATTTTCCCCCACTGAAACTGACGGGAGCGTTAAAATCCTTGGCTCTCAGACTGTTTTGGAGCAGTTTGGCGCAATTTTTGCAATTTTCAAGCTTTTGGAGCAGCCTGGCGCAGGAAAACAAATTTGTATCAAATCTGCGCAATATGCGCAGCTGTCTCACCCCTGCATAAGGCACGTTGCTGTAAAAACACAACAGGTTGTCTTTTGGAAGGTCTCGTACTGCTTCCTTCGCAGCATGAGGAGAACGTCTGCTCTAGATGATCACAGGTGGAACGATTGCGAATGTTCAACAACTCTTTTTCGTGGTCAGAACAGTACCTCACGAGCACATCAAGCTTCTGGCAGCGCTGTTCCGGAAGTTGTGTCTCGTCAATTTGGATTGTGAAAAAGACTCCGGATGTATTCAACTCCTGGACTACAATATCCTTGAAATGAGGGCCCAATCCGTCAGACGCTATGCAAGAAACTTTCTGCCGCACTAGAAGTTCTTGGCAATCTGTGGGTCAGCGAACAATAGTGGAAAAACAGCAGAAGCTGTATCACCTCCCGAAAAATGGCAGCATTACATTCAATTTCCTTTTCATTCCCAGGAAAAACCACCATTACCCTGCGACTGTTTCGGAGCAGACATGGAGCAATTATTCAAATTAACACTCTTTTGGAGCAGCAGGGAGCAGGATGACCCTCTTTGCCCAGCTTGGAGCAATTGGCTCAGCCATTCCACCACTGCAATAAGTGGGAAAATTGCAAAGACTGCCGGTGACGACGCATGCATCACGGCGCAGCGCGCTGTGCGGTGAAGCTGCATGTAGGGGGGTCATTCGATGCCAAACGTCCCAGCTATACACCATTTTCCAAAAGCAGCCGGGAAAGGAGGAAAATACTCTCAAACCAGTTCTCTCGGCGGCCGACCAGTGTTGCCTGTGCGCGCTGGGCTGCTAACATCGCTCGGCGCGGTATGCTCCGCTGCGTATACAGGGGGTATTTCGCACCGCGTGCTTAGTTTTTGCGGAACTTTCAACTGTTTTAGCCAATGCTGCGATGCCGTTCAAGGCGCAAACGTCGCTTGGTCAGCACTGCGCGGTGGTTGGTTATTGAACAACCAGAGAAAGCGAGAAACAGTCGCTGACAGCACGCATGTGCACGACACTGCCTGGAGAAAATGCAGTGCGGTAGCGGCGTTTTTTTGCTGCATCGCTTCCCAACCGAGTTGAGATATTGGTAGATGCCGCTGATAAATCGCAACGACTTTGTACCAACGACCAACTCCAGGGTTTGTTGGGTGCACAAGCAGACGGAGCAAAATCCATTTATCACACGCAAAGCTGCGACAGGGAACGGAACCCCCTGAAATGTTAGAAGCTACTTTATCCTTTACCATACAGCATTGATTGATTGGTTGATTGATTAATTGATTCATTATGGTGTTTAACGCCCCGACGCTTCATGGGTGATGAGGCGCGCCGTAGTGGAGGGCTCCGGGTTAATTTTGACCACCTGGGGATATTTCACGAGCGCCGATACAATACAACATTACAATAACTTCTGGTTCCTTGTAGTCAATTTAAAATACCATATATTGTTTGGTCATTACAGCCGATTGGCATTAAACAATACCCTTTTCATCTAATCTAACCTTTAAAATCACGGCGTTTTGTTTACTTTTTTTCAGGCCAACGCCTTACACTACCAAACGATATGAAAGGATAACTTTCTCCATCGCACACTGCTGGTCGATAGCAGGATAAGCAGGCAGCCCAATGTGGAAACGAAGCTCGAGATACGCGTGAACGCTGCATTTGGAAAATAGCTCAACTTGTTCACAACGCGGTCAAAGGAAAAGCTTCTAATCCTTTTGCGTTGTCACGGAATATAATTACAATTACAAAACAGTTACTGCTGGTCGCGTAAAGCATTTGTGGTGCAAGCAGCGGTTTCACAAAGGTGGGCTTCGAGCGACAGGCCACATGCGCTGCGCAGAGTTAGGTCAATCATAATCACGATCATGATCAACCAGAATTAACTCGCCTGAACGTCGACCCTTCTGCTCAACCTTATAGTAATTTGACTGATTGTGCGGTCGTGTTATTTTTCCATCCAGGTAATTTCGTTTAGTCAGTAACCGTCATAAGTCTAGTTAAGAAAGATTATATTACATTGCAATGTCAACAGCGTAGCAATCGCCTCGTGGAAAGTCCATCGCGAGCACGGATCACAGTGACCCACATATGCTGTGCGCGCTTCGCATCCGACGTCCACGCTTCCGTAAACATGACTAATCGGTGACCATAACGAGCACGGTGGCATTGAAAACACGTATTTACTCCCCGATATCGATTTCTATGTCAGTCGGTGCCATACCGGTACGTTTGCATCGCGGAACTGCGGAGCACCACCGGCACCACCACCACACTGCTACTGCTGCTCGCAACAGCCGGGATCGGCATTTTCCGCTCTGGCAGCAAATTAGGACCTAAAATCCGTCCGCAGATGATGAAAACAAAACAAAGCACACACACAAAAGCACTGCAACCGCTAACTTAACGCCAAACCACTACGGTTCGCTTGGTAATGCACGGGTACCGAGCAGACGCACGGAAAGAACGGAGCACTTAACAGCCCAGCGCGGAAGTTTCGGCGGTCGCTTCATAGACGGCGCTAGCGTCCGGTCAGAAAAAGCAAATGGCGGCGCCCACCTCTAGCAAGGAAAATGGTGTATAAAGTCAACCACCACGGACTTCCTCAGTAAAAATTGTGGCTCATCCTTGCGTGGCCCACAATGCTCCCTAAATGTATTTTTGTCCAGAAAAATTTATTTCTCTTTGTAGCCGCACTTTTATTTAAAAAAAATCATTTAAAGACAGTTTTTTTTTTTTTTTTTCAATCGCCACCATTTTTCCGTGGACATCATGTTGAGTCCTTGGACCCATGCCGCATTTTTAAAAGATTTTTGCTTTTTTTTTGCTCTCATTACACCAGTCAGAAAATAGATGATGTTGCACATTTTTAAACTATTTTAGCAAATACAAGCACACTCTCAGCCAATGAAGCACTTTTTTTCAGAATTTCGCCATTGTGGACCATTCATAAAAAAATACATTGGCACTAAAAAAAGAGAACTGTGTGAGAAAACATTTGTCAAATTTGGAAAATTCTCATTTCCGGCCCATATTCACCCGGCCCATATTAGTTACAGCTTGAAAAGACACTTTCATAACGAAACGTAGCAACAATAAGTGATAATACGAGTGTGGAGCCTATGCTACTTTACTGCTCATTCCGTCTTCTTCCCACACACTATGTATTAAATGCAAGCCTCCTTAACCCACATTTATTTTATTTTGAGGCCCGTGCGAGGTTTCCGTTGGCTGTAAATATAGTGCGAATGTATTTTTATATGTACCAACGTGTTTTTTTTTTTTTTTTGCAATGAATACTCTTCATAAGCACATGTTCTTCTTGTATAGTCGGTGTATTCGGTGTATAAGCCTTCCTCGCCTGTATACATGTGTGCATATGTGTGTACGTGTGTGTATGTATATATATGTGTATATACATATATATGTGTATACACTTGATGTTTGTTGAACAGCTGAATTAGGAAGCTACGATTTGATGCGACCGAAGAGCCATTGTATTTTGTTTGTGGACCCTAAAACTAGCCTCTGGCTATTGGGTCCAACACTGTTTTTGCGTATGTTACTCTCAAAAATAATGAATAAAGCTTCAATCAATCAATCAAACCCCTTAATTGCACATTACTGTGCTCGGAGCAAAAATATCAAATACAAGGCATTCACTAGTACAAATCATCGCAGTTTATTTCAGAAAGTTTAATGGGAACATTTTTTTGTTTTAGCAGAAAAAGAAATTTTTGAATTTGTACACCAACACTTCACCACATTGTTCTACAGGGTGTTTTCTCTGCACGGCATACGCCTGCCTTCACGAAAAACGCACGAGCCAGCGGTTTCGCGCTTCACGATTACCTATCCCTGCAATTGTATTTCGTAACGTCAATACAGGAAAAAGGGAAAAAAGGGAAAAAATGGCAAAAATCTTCCCAAAATGCGGCATAGGACAATCCAGGGCCTCGGAATGATTTCCATGAAAAAATGGATGCAATTGAAAAAGAAGTGATTTTTTTTATGAATTTTTTGACAGACCTAAGTTTGCTTTAAATGCTGGAGACAAAAGAGTTGCTACAAAAAGAAATAAACTTTTCTGGACAAAAATACTCCGAGGGAGCATTGTGGGCTATGCAAGGATGAGCCACAATTTCCACTGAAGAAATCAGTGACAGTCGACTTTACAGCTGGGACATTTGGCATGGATGACCCAGGGGCAAAGTTTGCTCATTGCCCGCGCCCCAAGGCCACTCCCAAGCGCCGTGAAACCGCACCGCCACGTGGGAGAGCAGGAAATTGTGGTGAGTGGTTCAATTTTAGACCTTCAGGGAGTACGCCGGGGCCCACCATGTCATGTTAGTCTCTACTACTCTCGGCGCAATGCAATTGGCACTAATTTGCAAAACCACACTTGGGCGCAGTTTTAGTGCAATACTGCCTTTTGGTGCAGGATGGCGAAGAAGAAGCGGATTGGCGCAGCGTGGCGCAAATGGCACAGCCCTTCCACCCCTGGGCCCAGGTTAAAATCACACAGGATCACACCATGTTTTTTTCTTTATTTACTAATCTTTACTGTGAAGGCCATTTTACTGCCCGGACAACTACAACTACAACTACAACAATGGCGCTTTTTCGTAGAATGGGGCACTTAAAGGGGCCATGCACAACAAGTTTGGCTCATTCGAAAAACTGCCTCGTTAGAATCATACTGACACCACTTTTAAAATAAACTTCATTCAAATAAGCTTCATAATTAGGAAAAAAGGGAATGGCCATGCAACCCACTAGCTCATTTCCCACAACAGAACCTATGATATCATATGTGCCCAGCTGTGCAATTGGCTGAGGCCGGCAAAAGCAAATGCAAATTAGGCAGGGCTTATAAGCTTGCTGAACGAGCTATTTGCGCTTAAATTTAGGGCACATTCTCTTTATAGCAGTAAGAATTGTGGGATGAACAGATAAACAATTAAAGTTATGAACGACCGCATAAACACCGAAGCAGTTAGTGAGGCACCTCGCCGGCTGACACAGCCGTCGGACGCATTGGACTTGTCTGACAACACTAACCAACTTACATAATCGGCACGGTCATATACATGACCATGTTTGTCGAGTTTCAGGAAACAATTTCGATTTCAGGAAACAATTTGCGTTAACCCTAATAAAAATACGGAAGGGATATAAGTCCGGCCAGAAACAAAGTACGAACACTGGCACTTCAGTGGTATTGCAGCGCCATCTATGAAAGTAAGTGATAAACAAGATGACCAAATGGCTTTGTGAGATGGTAGCAGCTCTGGTCAACCCGCTATCTTTAGTTTTAAGGCCCTGCTCTGGATACGTCATTGTCGACGTCACAAAAACACACGATTTAGCGGGAGAATTGAAATTTTAGCTTAAAATTTCAATTTCTCAGGGAATAAAGCATTTTTTGCAGCCAGACAAGTGCTAAGGGCACTATAAAACACTAAATCTTTCGAATAAAACAAACGTGCTTTTTCTACATGGCCCCTTCAAGGCTTTCACCTTAGAATGAACAATCCCCAAAGCCATGGCACGCTTGCTCCTGAGGAAAAAGTAACAACACGCAAACAGAAACCCGTCTAACAGCCTGCCGACTGCCTATCTATAAAATTACAGATTAATAACAATACTCATTCGCACTGACACTGACTTATGAATCCACCCCGCCGGTTCAGTGGCTAGGGCATGAGGCTCAGACTGAGGGTGTGGGTTCAATCTTGCCACGGCGGCCATTGTACTGACAGAGGCGAAGAACATAAAGGCCCACGTGTACAAGATTTTGGCAAATGCTAAATATCCTCACATTGTCCTAATCGGTTGGTGGCCTTCCACTATGGCACACTTCATGGCCCAGGTAGAGCTTCAGAGCATTAAACCCCCCACTTGACGTAGATTTCTGAATAAATATGATAACGCAAATCAGGCAATGCAAGGTCTTACATCCAGTTAGGTCAACACATCAGCACAAGTGGATACAAAGTGAAACCCCAACCAGCCCATCAAATTTTATTAAACTTTCACTTATAAGAAATCAGAACTACCCATTCTCCCATATGTGAAAATCAAATTTGATGTACAAATCCTGACTGTGCAAGCCCCTGCACCTATGCTTCACGGTTTCCACCTAGCTCAAAATCTGAAATGACAAAAAAATTCACATTCTAGCCTCATGACCAAGGTCAGGGTGTGAATTTTTTTAACAAGACTCAAACAAGAATCTCACAGATCGTCTTTCAACTGGCTCGCATATTTTTCAAATCAGGAACATGAGCTAGACTGCAGCACAATTAGCTGCCAATTAGTTGTCATGTACTATGAATTGCAATCAGTCATCACACACAGCATGTGCTTACAATAAAATGTCTTCAAAAAATCGCCACACTACCCACAATTATGAAATGACACACACACACACACACACACACACACACACACACACACACACACACACACACACACACACACACACACACACACACACACACACACACACACACACACACACACACACACACACACACACACACACACACACACACACACACACACACACACACACACACACACACACACACACACACACACACACACACACACACACACACACACACACACACACACACACACACACACACACACACACACACACACACACACACACACACACACACACACACACACACACACACACACACACACACACACACACACACACACACACACACACACACACACACACACACACACACACACACACACACACACACACACACACACACACACACACACACACACACACACACACACACACACACACACACACACACACACACACACACACACACACACACACACACACACACACACACACACACACACACACACACACACACACACACACACACACACACACACACACACACACACACACACACACACACACACACACACACACACACACACACACACACACACACACACACACACACACACACACACACACACACACACTGATGGGCAACAAAAATCTGCTGGTTGAACTTATCATACCAACAAAAACTACAAAACAAGCATAGCCAGAGCATGGTGAACCTGCCCGTATAAACTGTTTTCACTAGGGTAACCACCTTTCTACTAGCAAAATGTGGGACACACTGACTGGGGGAGGAGGGGAGGAACACTAATATAGCACAGCGAGAAATTAGCTACAATAACTTGTTTTATAACTTTTAGAGAGACTTTTTCTTTTTTGCAATATGGGGGGTCTGCAACACCACATACATCCGTGCAAGCAAAAATCTCCCCTCAGTAATGCCACTAGGTAAAGGTTGGCCCGTGACTTCCAGCTCAGTTCTCGGTACCAAGCGGCTACCGTTATGCTCCCGGCAGTAATGAGCCACCATGCCCCCGTGTGTACCTGTAACTTGTGTCACGATGCGGGCCACAATGAAGAGGCTGTTCACTCACTGAGCTTCCTTGTAGACTTGCGGGAGTGTCATCGTGCATTGGCTAATAGAACACGTCACTCCCCAGTTATGTCAATGTACAATTCACAAGACATAACGCTGGCACCTCCCCATTCCCCCGCAAAACATGGTATTCTGCTGGCAGACCCCCACAAGAGACCTCAGTATTATGCCGGACATTTTCAAAAATTTTGGTATCTCTTGCAAGATGCGGGACAACAGCACTCCCTGCAAGACAGTCCGCACGTCGCAGGACGGGTGGTCACCCTAACTTTCACAAGTAATAAGTTCTCCTGAGAAAGCCAAGACATAGTTCATCCAAAATGAAATTCCGATCTCTTAAAACTCAACTTGCAACGCACAAATTGGAGCTTCAGAGATTGAATTTGCAGCCTTGATAAAATAAGCTTAGACGGCTTCACCAGACAAGTTGACAATTGGAAGCAATAGAACACCGTCACCAGTAGCTAAACCACCAAAGAATGTACTTCTTACACACACAAACTTTATGTATACAAAAATGATGCAGAAAAAAGCAAGTTCAATAAAAGTGAACAAGTACCATGTCTAAAGGTTACTGGTGGACTCTACCTTCTGATAAATTTATATGAATCCAGGCACTACGCAAAGAGAAAGCATGCTACCCCAAGCCCAGACTCGACAGTCGATAAGTATGACAGCAGGGACAGTGCTGTTGTTGCACGGTAAAAGCTTTCCTTTCTAGCAAAACAACTATGCATTGTTGTTCAGTGCATCAATATGTCCAATCATACTTGCAGGAAAAATGCAGCGGCCAGTGGTATCTGTCATGAGTTTGTCTTCCAGGATATTGAAAAAACAGTCCTGAAACCGGTTTCGTACAGCACACAACAAAAAAAATTGACGACCCCTCTGTCCAACGACGACAATGTCTGAAGCGTGACGCTTTCTTGCATGCGATTCAAATGGCCAAGTTCCAATGTCAATGCAAGAATGAATGCAGTGGAGTGATCGCTGAGGGTAGTACTTAATCAATAAGTTGAATGAAGACACGTATTAAAGAGACTGCCTTGACTTTCACCTTTTAAATGTTCCCACTTGCATCGACGACTTTACACTTGCACAGTATGGCCTTGTGATCGCTGTGGTAGACAAAGGTTCTGCCACAGTGAAGTCTGCCATGTGCCAGGCACCATCACCGAGACCAAGAAAGCTTCACTTTAAAGGAATGGCGCGATCGGATAGACGTCAGCTTCATAACACGAGGGACCCAGGTTCGATTCTGACCATGGGAAGGATTTTTATTCTTGAGGCGCTTGTGTAAAGCTGGCTTTCCTGTAGTGTGTTTTGACATGCACTGGACGCCATTAGTGAGGCAAAGAAAGCTTCGCTTTAAAATAAGAGGCAGCATCCCATTAATAAAACAAACCGAGTTTTAATAAGCATAGTAAACATAACCGCCATTACATCCCACCCATTAGAAAGAGGAATGAAGTAGCTAACCACAATTGTTTAACTTGCCAGTAAGTGACTATTGTCAGGTGGATCCTTAGAAACTAAGTGTTGTTCCCCACATACTTTTTGAATAAGACCACCCCTTCAAATGCTTCGCTTAAACAGCAGTTGTCATATCTGGTTTGAAAGCGGGTTCTAATATAGGTGGCAAGAACTGTATTGCCCTCTACACACCACTTCACTTAATACAGTACACTTCACTTAGGACTCCAGTCGTACTGAAAGCATAAGGGAAGGTTTTTGAACTGGATACATGGGAGCAAGTCCGCCTGTTTAGAATAACAATCACCACACTTTGCACACGTTCCATAGCTACCTGCCACTAGCCCCAAACAGCACAAGCCGAAGCTACTAGCTTCTCAACAATTCCCCTGAATGCCCACAACAGATGAGTTGCTCTACAGTGGGCATTTTCCGGACAGAAAATTGACTTACAAGCCAAGAGAGATTTTTACAAAGCATTACCCAAACATCCCCTGGATTAGTGATAGTGTGCCGTGATTGAAGCGGGTATAAAATCTATGTCATAAGTGTCGCATGCACTTGCTAAAAAAAAATGTTCAGTGCGAACATTAACCTTTTTCTTCTTTACTGCATGTTAAATGCATTTTCCATCATATTAACACTTTCACTCCGAGGCCGTTCCTGTACTAACAATGGGAGGTTGTACCAATTTTCCCAAAGACAAGTCACACTTGTTTAGATCAGTGTTGCATTGTTGTTCCCCCCCCCCCTTAAAGGGAGAAGGTAGGGCCATCCGTTTCAGGTACTATGTTAAACGTAAGAAGCTGTGAGAACACTAGAAAAAAAAGTACATTTTTCAGCCTTGCCTGCATCTAGTAGAGAGCTGGCAGATAAAAAATGGCAACACAATTTGGTAACGGTAGTAACAACAATGTTCCCACGAAATAACCTGTTTCTTGCAGTAGTTCGAAAAGTTGGTTGAAGGCATAGCATTCATCTCGGGGAGTGTGCAGGATGTCATTTGTGCCTACGACACGGCTTCAGAAGAGACAAATGGCAACCATGATCACACTCCAAGTAGCGTTTGTAGGGGTAAATGCATAAACATTAAAAACCCATCACCCCAAACCTATGCAATGCCGTTCTTTATGCCGGGAATAGATTTTCAGGAACAAAACGACACAAGAAAAATTAAAACCAAATATAAATAAATAATATTTTTCGGAAATAATGTGGGGAATGAAGAGAAACCTTACCAAATACTAACATTACATTTTATATGACACCTCACACAAAATAAAACCTTATACAACGAGATGTGTAAAGTTTTGTCTGGATTGCCCAGTTGAAAACATTCATTTCTGCTGTGGCTAGTTGAAGCATTGAGCTAGCAAGATCTCCCCAAGAAAGCAAAAATGGACATTGCCCTGTTCTTACAGGGACACCAAAATAAATTTTTCCCAGAATATTCTTTATTCCCACATTTTGTGGAAGTCCAGAGCCTTGGTTTATTTCCAAAGCTTGGAAGAGAACAAACTATTCACCGCTCAAGCCATCTCACAAACCAGCATAACGACATCACATGGGCCTATGAATGTGTTTCAATGCCATTTAATCCACTTAGCTTAACTACGACATGGTTATCCCTACATCCAGAATTCAGAATTTCCAGTTTAAGTTGAAATATACTGATAAAGTCAGGTTTTAGCCAAAAAAAAAAAAAAGGATTGGTTGCTTCAATTGTGTGCACATCGAAGGGGCATGTTGGCCCGAAAGCATCCCTATTGTTCCTGGGTCCACTTCCTTACAAGATTTCCTCTGTAAGCTTGGGGCTACATTTACAAGGACTTCAGGGGGTTATCGTTCATACTACATTAAGGGAGCTATCTCTCCTCTTTTTGAGGGGTCCTTGTATTGTCTCCAAGTGGTGGCATTTGGGCATGGGTGTCTTGCCTACTTTGCACATACTGCAGAGTGCGCCCGGAAAAGTCCTTTCTCAACAGAAGCACCCAAGGTTTTCTCTGGGTGAGGAGGTTTAGTTATTGCTGTTTCTTGTCTCTGTTTCACCACCATCAAGTAGAAAAAAAATCAAGTACACTTGCGTGTATTATAATCAGATTAAGTAACCGCAACTTGATTGGAATTGAAATTATGGTTGCCGTGTGGACCCCATATGTCAGTCACCTGTACATGTGAGAACTTGTTCTTCATAACTTTTTCTTCTTCCGATTCGTTTCATGCCTATCTTTTAATGTCTGTTGTTTTATGTCCTTAATGTTTGCAACAATGCTAAAATCAGAATACATATTCATAAAAAAAATTAATATATGCCTAGCTATATTTATATTGAAAGTATGACAAATTAAATTGCAGTAAATTTTGAAATTGCAGTAAATATAGCATTTCTTTTTATGCAATCATCCAGTTGACATCCTTTCCTGCCCCCTCCCACCCTTTTAATAAAAAAAGCAATTAGGGGTTCTCAAAGCCGTCACCACTACTGTAATTGTCGCTGGAGAAAAGGAACGCTCAAGGCCCGTTCACACTTGCGATGAAAGCGAGCGAAAGCGAAGGGAATTCTGTCGCTTTGTCGCGCGAAGATCGTTTTTGTCGACTGGTCGGGACCAATTCCCGTCACTTTCGCTCGCTTTCGTCACAAGTGTGAATGGGCCTTTAGTCACTGCACGCGCATACACTCTTCACGATCCTACGAGAACAACAGGTGTGCTGCGTTCTGTTGTGTCTACCACAACCAAAACACATTACACCTGGCCCTTTGGACAGGCAATGCAGTGAATCAACTGGCACCACACTAGCGGACACACGAGGCCACCCCCAAGCAAGTAACACTGCGGCGCCATGCTGTTAGAAATGCCACTGCACGAACACGCCGCTCACTTAGAAAGGGTCTGCGTATCTATGAGCCATTATTTCCAAAACAGCCCAGAAGAACGCCAGGCTCTCCTGGCTATGATCGTGTTCTTACCCTGCACTCGTCATTTCTATTTCTGTTGCTCATACAGTCGACACTCGATAATTCGAAGTTGCTTAATTGGAATTTTTGGTTAATTGGAAGTGATGTTCTGGTCCCACAAATTTCAAATGCAATTCAATAGAAGAAATCGCTCGATAATTCAAAACTAAAACCAATTATATCAGTTAATTAGAACTTATTCCGAAAAAAATACATCGAGGTGACCGTCTTTTCTCTAGAAAATCCAAAATTTTGAAGCACAAAAATACGGCAGTGCTCTGCACTATGTCAACACCATTGCAACTGAGGCAGCGCACAGTCGATAAAGCGGCAGGTCAGTTAAGACTCGCGCCAGCATATGCACCTCTCTTTTTTCAGGTCCTCAACCTTCGTTGTTGCGCACAGCGCCCTCTGAGCAGTTTGCATGGTTGGTGCTTCAGGCTTCGATTTTAGCAATAAGCCTCAACTATCAAGGCGAACCGTGTCGTACGCTCCAACTGGTGACGAAAGTCAAGATTCTGAACAATATCAAGAAGGGAGACATGTTGCAAACTAATGGCAATGCTGTTATTGTGTTTTATGTTTAATTGGAAGTTTGGTTAATTTGAAGTTTTTTGCGGTCCCCATGGACTTCATATTAATGGGAGTCAACTGTATTAGTTTCTCTAAAAGCATCTTCATTGGGTTCCCGCAAGGTAACTCCCTAACTGTTCACTGATATTTAGAGCTTACTGCAACGGCGATATACCACAGCAGTTCCATATGATAGGCACCCCATCGGCTTTCACCACTGCATCTCTCTTGGGCTGTAACATGAAGAGCAGCCATTTTTTTCTCCAGGTACAGCTTCAAGTAAAAACTTCATTTAGGGCTGCAGTTTAGGAGCTGCACCACGAATTTTTAACCATCAACCAGGGGCAATGGTTCATCAAAACAGAAATGCCTCCCCCAAAGCTGCCCTTCTAAAATACACACAAAAAAACAAGGAACCATCCGCAGCTGCTGCAAATTTCGGCATCAATTTTTGACATTTGGTGCCCCTAATGTTAACAAATTTGATGATACTGTGGTGATATATCCCTTTTTTGTTATCAGCATATGTGTTATTACAAAATTGACTTTTGTTGACAAGCTGCTTCATCACCAAGCATTGGACAATTCCCCCCTGTGGGTTTGTACCGTTCTGTGCATGCAAATGTGCGTGCTTCATTGGGTATGCGCCTTTGGTGGGATTTTTCCCAGCTGATCCCTCAAGACACCAAAGTAGACGCTGTAAAGGCCCTATATTTCGATACATACATTCGATAAACGAGGTCGCGTGTTCGATACCCGGCCGCGGCAGCCGCTTTTCTGATGGAGGCAAAAAGCAAAAACGCCTGTGTGAGATTTCGGCGCACGTTAAAGATCCCCAGGTGGTCAAAATTAATCTGGAGCCCTCCACTACGGCGAGCCGTTGCGTCGGCGCGTTAAACCCTACAATTCATCAATCAATCGATTCACTGCCTTTTCCGAAATCGAGGAACATAACGACTAAGTTGCCCCTCAACCTACAATTAAGCATGAATTTAATGATCATAGGTAGGTCATGAGCTTTGCAAAGATATTTACATAAAAAAATGAAAGTTCCAGTGAGATGATTTATTCAAGGACAATATGACCAGTGCATTATGGTGATTGTAGTATGTCTCAATGACTTCCCACAATGCTCGGAATTTGATTTGCTGTTCGAAGTCAGTGCAAATGCCTTACCCGTCACCACTTCACAAGTGTCACGGACTAACTCCAGTGCCAATTCTGCCTTTTAAAGGGGTCCTGAAATACCTTCCGCCGATGCGTGGATGTACATGTAACCAAATAAAGCAATGTATTAGCAATCTCCTCCCGCAAGAATTTTGTTGAAGCGATGAGTATTAGCTGAGAAATCGGAAATCAAAAACCGCGCATTATCGTCGCGCCGCGTTTCCTCCTCCTTTCAACTTACTCTCCGCTGCTGACGGCGAGCGAGCCTTCCCTCCCATGATGCTGCGCTCCCCGGCGGTGACGTACTTCCGCTATTGCGCTGCTCACACAGCCGTCTTCTACGGGCAAGCTTTGTTGACACCATGAATCTCGCACTCCGCTCAAGGCTGGAAAAGCGAACGAAAAATCTGGCCTTATGTGTGCGGCGGCCTGGCCTTGCCCTTTCGCGGTGTACGTTGCTGCAGAACTTTGCTATCGGCGGCACGCGACTTATTATCGGCGGCGAACTCGCAGCCGCACGGGGAGGATCCTGCGCTCGCTCCCTTGGATGCACAGCGCACTGTTTATCCAAAAAGCGCCGTATCAGATGTGGCCCCGCTGGTGCCGGGTCTTATTTTGTGGCGGTGGTAATTCCTGCCGGCGGCATGTGAAAAAGACATTTTGAACCGATACAGAACCCGTGCACAAAACGCCAGTTCAGCTTGGGGCGACGCGTGGTGGAGAGCGGCAACGTTGGCAAAACATGCTCCACCGCGGCTCTGAGCTTTCTAGCGCTGGAGCGAGCACCATTCTTTGACAATATCAAACATCGGTTGCCCTGGCAACAAGGCACAAACCGCTCTAGAAGTCAGTTACGGTTGCGCGATCCCGGTTCAGCTTGGGGCCCCACCTCGCGGCATATGGGCACTGCAGGCATACTACTCACTCCTATTTGGAAGTGCGAGATGCGTTAGGCATTACAGGAGGCCATGGTGTGTGTGTTGTGGACGCCTTTGTTTCGCGATGAAATGCGACGTTGTGCTTCTGCGGGTGGATAGTGCTTCCCAAGGTCTGGATTATCTTTCTCAAGCGGCGTACGACTCAACCTTGCATGGGGTATGTGCAGTGTGCGTGGCTAAAAGCCATCTCGGCTTGTGCGCCAGAGTTAAGTGACTTGCTGTTCGTCCCCGCAAACCGCGCGCGAGGTGAGTGCCGAATTTACGAGGGGCAGGAGAAGGCAACCCATCTTCTGTCAATCGCGGTTCGGACTTGCAACGCATGTGGTGACGTTGTGTTCGTTCGAAACGCATCTCTGGATTGTTTGGAAGTTGAATAAAATGTATGCGTCAAACCCGGGCATTCGGCTCAGGGCGTTATCTGCGATTGCAAGAAAGAAGTGCCACGGGGCTTCAGCGCTTTCTTTATGGAACGTACTCAAGTAAGAGAATATTCATGTCGTGTTATGGCCCTGTTGCATTCATACAAACGGTTAAGCGTTTGTTTACACTTGTTTCGTTTGTCGTAAAATGTCCAAGCACTCCGGCACTCCGCTGGCAGATCAGCCGGCGAGCCGACGCTGAGCAGACGACTCATCTCTTTGCCGGAAGTGCGTGAAAAAGCCGCCCAATAGCAGGATGTCTAGCTCATGACGAACATCTGGGAATCGATGATGTAGACATGTGAAGATGGCGGCGTCCAAAAACACGAAGGAAAGGGTGAGAAAAAAGCGACAAACTTTACAACAAAAGTGTGAGCTTTCCGCTGCGCGTAAAAGAGTAATACTTGGCACAGATGATGTTGACGACCCAATCTAACGATTGCGCTAGTCAATTAAGTGTGCTCAAAACGCCTTTCAGGGCCCCTTTAAAACAAACACCTGGTGTTGGTCGGTTTTTGCCTCCTATAAAGTGCAGGAGAATGTGGAACACATCATCAGCAATCCAACGTCAACAAGTAGACTACTGTCATATCAGTGAACACAGGTGGCGCACAACCAGCGGTTTGAAGGCAGCAGCACCTGCTTGAAGCAAGTGCATGCTCACCCGTGAACTATGCTGTCACACATAACGAGACTTCTACTGCAATGACAACAGTATTTTGCCAGCGAAGGCTCCAAAGCTCCACCTTTCCACTCTAGAAAGCACCAAGAGAACGAAATAATTTTAAAATCTCTGATGTTTCTCAGCTACTCAAAACCATTTTTTCATGTTAAAGCCCCAGGTTAATTTTCATTATCTTTTTCTCATCTGATCAGTGGAAAACGGGCTGCACAACGAAGGCTTCAGGCGCGCCGGGTCCCTTGCTGTTCCGAAGTGTGAGAAGGAAGTCTGGCTGCACACAACAAATTTACAGAGACGGTATCAATGATGGCACGAATCAGTGCAAAATCTGTGGTGTGCATGTCACTGCAGGTAAGGACGATGTGGCGTTGAAACTTCCATCTCTCGGCCCGTAACATGGCCTGATATTGTGCTTGAAATTTGCACTATTAAGGCCAGCCAGCATACCTTATAGTTCAGACGAACCAAATTGGGTTCCCATGCTCAACCTGAGCTACTTTGAGGGCTTTGAGGAGAATGTGCTGAACAAGGCCACTCACAAGGTAATTGCGGGCTTCCAACGATTTTTTCCCCTTTGATGGTTCCCTAGAGACCAAGAATGTTCCACGAGCTTGTTCTATTTCTAATTTCTGCTTCGTCTGCACACACGCACACAAAAAAAAAAACCTTGAAATTCATCGCTGGAATCATCACCACCCCAAGTCAGCGGGTCGTTGCCACCGCACCTAATTTTAAACAAGTACATACCTAGCGATCGTTTACACCCAGACCTATTGCATAATATCTCATTGGGAGTTCAGCCTGAGGATGCATACAACAGATCAAAACACTGTCGCCAGAGCACATCACCGTCTCACGCTCCACTAAAAAGCGCACCACAGGCCTGGGTGGCATGGCAACACCAGCGCCTCATCTCACACGCAATCACCACATGAAATATCGCCGCAGGCCTGGATGGATACATTTTCTTAACTTCAGCCACATTCGTTTGAGGCAATGCAAAAAATAAGAAATATTAGCGCACAGGGATGACACCAAGCAAGCACGAACGAAACTGCGGTACCCGCGCCACCGTCCAATTGCCTGCGTTCAACCGAACAAGTGGGGTAGGCGACCGAGTGGCCAGTGCATACACCCTATTAGAGCCATTATCTCCATCTAAACAAGACATTTCTCTAATTACAGGCATTCAGAAATGCACCCAGCATGTTTATTTTCACCACAAAAAAAAAAAAGCTTATTTTTGCCACAAAAATACTCTATTTGTTTACATGAGCGAATGTGTGAAAATATGACTAGTAACAGCGCAACCGACCCGACAAAAAAAGAGGAAGGGGCACGAACACACCTTCTTGTGTCGTGTTTGCACTGCTACTAGGCATAATGTACCAACTCGCCCAATCGTCCATTAAAGATATGACAATGAAACCAAAAAAATACTGGAAACTGCACACCAGCATAGTTAAAGCATAATACTGGTTATTTATAGGGGCCATGCAGGCAAAACACAAGTTTGGTTCATTCGAAAGACTGCCTTATTAGAATCATACTGATATGACACCACTTTTAATGTAAACTTCGCTCAAATAAGCTACATAATTAGGAAAAAAAAGAAATAGCCATGCGGCTCACGAGCTCATTTCCCGCACTAGAACCTATGCCGTAATAGGCACCGCTGTGCGATTCGCTGAGGCCGGCAAACGCAAGTTCGGCAGGGCTTATAAGCTTGCAGAGCGAGCTATTTTCACTTAAATCTAATGCATATACATTTTATAGCAGTAAGAATGGTGGAGTAAACAATGGAACTTACGAAAGTACACGTAAACATAGAAGCACCAGTGGATACTGCTGTTAGTACTGCACGCACTACGCTTGTTATAGCTGCACAACAGTCCGGTGCTTTGGGGTTGTCTCAAACAACACTGTCTTACGTGACCCTGTTTGTCGAGCATAAGCAATGTTTCACAAAATGGCCACCACCAACTGTAACAAAAACAAGCCAAGTGCAAATACAGTCAGAAACAAAGCGAGGGTGGACAGCGGTGTGGCATACTATGGTGGCGCCATCTGGGAGGACTGATGGTAAACAAGGTACTCCACAATATGCTGCAAACTAAACAGCGCACTAACGTTCATTTGAGGACCTGTCCTGATTACGTCATCACAAACTTCACAAAACACGATTTGGTGGGAGAATCAAAATTTTAACTTAAATTTATTAATTTCTCAGTGAATAAAGCATCCTTTTCTGCCAGGCAAGCGCTGGGGGCACTATAAAACACCAAATACTTCAAAACAAACTTGTATATTGTCTGCTTGGCCCCTTTAACAGCAGTGAATGAACGAACCTCCAAGCTTTTCATCCCAGGGCCAGGTCGTATGGACAAGACGTACCGTACGCTTTTACAGCTTCGACAAGAGTCAAAGAGGTTGTGCTACAAGCTGGTGACTTTAGGTTCAAAACTCTGCCATGAATGTATATGCACCTAAAGCTCAATGTACAGAGCCAAACTTACCTTAGTTTAGTGAATATTTTAGAGCACAAATACAAATATTTGTAATCTTTCTTCCCAGATTATCCTTATATGATGTTTTGCAAAGAAATAGTGCTTTGCTTGTATTGATGTGCCACACAAATGGCCATCTGTTGAAATGCCAGGACAGAATTGCTTTTTGCCAGCTGTGCTGTGACAAATTCTTTTAAGTGCCACATGTCTTTTTCCTATCACTTGCCTGAAAGAATAAAAAAACACTAGCCACAATACTGTAGATTCACCTGAGCAGCACTCCAAGTTAGGCAGCATACAGAAAACCAAATGTTTTTAATTTGTTCTAATCGAAATGGTTCCATGCATGGCATTCCAAGCAAAGCACTTCTATAGGTCAATGAACCTCAAGACGACTCCCTTGTTACAGGGTAATGTCAAAATGGAAATGCTATGAACCCTGCAAGAAACATTCCTACTTAGGCATGGTTCGCTACACCCACCAAAACATTTCTTCTATGTGCAACTTTCCGATTTAAACTCCACCTATTTAACCCATGCCTGTACATAACATACCTAGCAATTTAACACCCACAATATACCACCAGCAGGGGCCCCAGAAAACTCAAAGGAAGGATAGCAACTGCTGAGAGATAAATGCAGATAGTAAAAAGTAACAAAACATTGCCAGACATTCCACATTCACAGCTCAACTGTTCCTATCTTCCGGGATGTTGATATTATTAGACCACTAGGACACCAAATCAGTTATACCCATTCTGCGTCCCCCACGGCAAAGACGAAAGACAGCACACTTCCACCCAGGCTATCTATATTGTGTTTATGCTTAGTTTTAAGCACTTGATAATTTGCCCTCCTGCAGAGGGTCCCGATCACGCTAAAGATATCCTCAAGCAACTGCTCCAGTTCTACTCAGCTCTTCCCACGAGTAGTATTTCTCAGGCCAACCTGAGACCAATATGCCCTTCACACCCACCCAAGCTCAGCGTTTTTGTTTTCAAACGTCAGACCCTCCAGCCTGCAAGCCTGAATCAGACCCCCCTCCGATCTCCTCTGGGATACCAACCAAAAATGCACAGACTTCACCTCATCCCACCTACACTCGGTCCTACTCAGTTGCGCACCCCCCGTGGTCAGCCTGGTTTACTCAGGTGGAACATGTCACAGCTAAGCCAACCACCAGTAGAGCCCATGGCCTAATGAAGTCCTACAGATGAAATTTTCCTTTGACTGACTCTACCGAGCATGCCACCATATGTGCCGAGATGCTACTTTCAGCTTTCTTTGTCCATCAGCACTGCCCATGATCAATGCCCATCAGCATCGATTCCAACATGACAGTAGAGGTCCCACTTTGCCAGCTTACTAAATATATCCAGCATTTTCTGCTCTTAGGCTAAATACTGGCAGAAAGAAAATAAACAGAAAACAGCATCGAGAGAGTGGGTTCAGGATAGACTGGTCCATGTTCACAAAGAACCAAACCTACTTTAATGGTTATAGATATGCATCCATTAGCAGCAAAGGGAATTCTGCCACATCGAATTTACAACTCTTTTTACGAATGCCAGGCATCGTCCCAAATGTTACGCAATGTTTGTCACGATTGCACCATGACTGAGAAATGTTCCTTCATGTTCAGCCTCTGTGTCCTAAACCGGTGGTAGTGTTGCAGGTTTTAACTCTTAGATACAATTTTCATTCATGGTGCTAAGGACACCATATGAACCCTTCAGCAAATGTCCGTCCATTTCTGACACAAGTCACAAGTTTGCAATAGGTACTTGGCTTTGTGGCCAAAAGCTTGCTTTAACGTCTGGCAGGCTTTAGCTGCTGTCTTGTGAAGTTTAAAGGTATTCTTTCAAGGTAGTTTCCAACGCCCTGAAAAGCAGTTGCTACCTCCAGCAACCATAGAATGAAATCTGATTTCATGGTGCACAGGTTACACAGAGGAGCACGAGAATCAGACAACCGCATAGGCTACTTGTACTCAGCAACTTACACTTATGCAGCATGAATTCAGCTTCTGTCTTAATGAACTAGCCTTTCCCCGACATCGCACAAGAGCAATACAAGCACACCGTGTCACGTCAGCTGAGCCCATTAAACTTCTAATTGAACAGAACTCTGCAGTGCCAGGCTCTATGCTCCTACCTGTACCTGCCCAGAATTTTCAGAAAAGCATGGGCGGGACATGATATTCCACCGCGGCCTTACTGCTCAATACAAATAATGCTACAGGACCAGATGCTTGTGTGTAGGCCCCATCCTCATGGCATCCGCACTGGCACATAACACGGTGCTGAGGTTTTTGGCAAGTTGTATCGGCAGATGTCCCATTTGTGACATCCATTCAAATTTCCCGCATAACATAAAAAACTCAGCAAAGTAAAATTGGGAACACTCCAGTAGAACGACTGGAGCAGCGCTATACATCAGACACATTGTGCTATACTGTTTGCAATGTTCTTGCACATCATTTCAATCCTGACGTATAGAAGCACAATTTCCGAGCAGCTGTTGGAGCGGGGCAGCGCAACGTCCGCTTCCTAAAGCAAGAACAACGCACTCGGTGCCTCGCTGTCACAGCTGTGCCTGGGCTGAGCTACAAATGTTCCACGGACAAAAGTGCAGGACATGGCTTTGCATTATTGCTGGACGTGTGTGTGGAGCGGTACTGTCAAAGCACACAAGAATCGAAAAACTAAGCTCTAGGCTAACTTATATTTACAGCCCACATATGGCACTATCAAAGGCAACAGAATGAAACACAGCTGAGCCGCCCGTCACGGCCTTTCACTATGTCTGCACCCATCTATATTGTTTTGCGTCCACAGTATCTGCACCATTAGAAACATAACTATTGCTAAAACAGGTCACATGGTCCTCCCAGCAGGACCTCGTGCTGGCACTTTGCCAACAAACTTGTGCGCTGCCCATGAGGGCACCCACATAACTAATATATCAAACTCATCATTGTAACCCCGGACGCTGTACACAAAAGCCTCCAACATTTAAATGAATTTGGGAAATTATACAATTTGGCATTCCCAGTTCACTTGCAAAGCACAACCTTGTGGAATATATACATGCCCACGTGCACACACACACACACACAGGCAACCAGCTATTGCTTTGGCTAACTAGTTAGCTATTACCTCTACACAAGAACTTCAGCATGTCTGCATGTATTCTAATAGATTCCCAATGCACAACTTCGCCGAAACAGCAATAAAGATGGTCCAAACCCAGAACCAAAAAAAACTGCTGCTCTTCCGGCTGCTACTGAATACACATTTGGCACCTGTGCACACACACAACCGAGCATAAGGTAATGGGTCTCTCTCTCCCATGCATTTGAGAAAGGAAAAAAAGCAGCCTCGAAAACGACACCAACATAAAATGATCAGTCTAAAATTCACAGCTTTAATACTTTCAACAGCCTTTTTTGTGCTGTTTACAGCAAAGAAATCAAGCAATTTTGTTTATGGCTGCTACAGGCAATATATAAGAAAAAGTAAGCCATCTAAAATAATTTGGATGCATAAGCACATGTATTCTTTAATCACTATTATCAAAACACATTGTGTTTCAAACCACAAAAAAGAAAAACTGGTTGCTATGGCACACTGAATAATTCTACACTCGCCCGAGACAATTTTTTGCACTTTCCACCTTCTCTTTCCTTGATCAATTTCTGCACAGCTCTGAAGCTACACAGCTACACGGCGGGTGTAGCTACCATCTGCTTGAAGTTTGTATCAGCCTTTTCAAACTGCAGCCGGGGCAAGTGAAATTCCTTACTCCAATTTGTTTGGAGTTGGCTACAACCTACCTGCTTTTATGAATCTCAGAATGAGGCCTGGTTCCAGTCCACAAAGCTATACTTCCGACTCAAATTGCAGTTGTGCAGCAACAACTGTATCCTTAGACCAAAGCAGGGTCACTGATCGTTTGCTTCGCCATGTGCGTTGTCGGCTCGCAAAAAGCATTTTTTACTGAAATATTGCTGAATGATTTACACTTTTCAAGTCTTTCAAATGGAATATACTTCACAGTGCAGAGATTTCGCCACGGCACAGATACTAAAAAAAAAGACCTCTCAGAACCTGACTCGAAACTAGATCTGATGTCCCTCCGCTTCAGTAACAAACTCTGTTACCACATCAAGTTAGTAAGCATTTGGCAAGACAAAAAACCACAAAATATACAAATAACTCGGTTTTTAAAGAGTTCAATTTGGGATTTTGGGCGCAAGTGCTACACTCAGGTTACGAGCCGCGCAGTAGTGTAGGGCTAGAGAATATTTGAGACCAAAAAAGGTTTTATATTTGGGCCTAAATCGCGCGTACACGAGCGTCCTGAGAAGCAACACGAAGTATTTTCGCTGGTCCTAATTAAGGACACGCGCAAATGGCACGGGGCGGTGGGACCACCACGACGGGGAGCGGACAGTTGTCTCAGACTAAAACTCGGCGAAAAAAAATAAAATAAACAGGGGCACAACCGCGTCGGCCAAGCCACAGTTAGAAAGGGGAAACACGAATGCTAGCTCTCGAAAAGCTTTCTCGCGAGCGGAACGCGAACGAAGGCGAAACGGGCAGCGGGAGGCCGCAGTACCACGGCTCGCTGCTGCTCGCTCCCAGCGGGCTCAAATTGCAGTCTGGGGCAAGTGTCCATCGGAGGCGCCAATACACCGGCACCAATTCAATCGGCAAAACATGCGGGCTATGCGCCGGCTGGAAGGTCTCCAAAGCGAGCAAATATGTCAGGCGTGCTCATCGAGCAGCCGAGCGATGCGAGCGACGCGAGGCCGCGTCCGGCATTCTGGCTTTCTCCGGGTGAACGGAAAGCCGCACGCGTCCACGTCAAGACACGGAACAACATGCACAGCGGTCAGCCTTTGATTAGCGTTAAGCCTAACGAGAAGATCATTAGGGAGCCTTGAGCTCGTTCAGAGGCGACCAGCGTACGCGGACCTTTCCCGCTTTCGCTCGATACCACGACAGTGACAACGAAGACCGCTCGGCAGTCCGCACTGACATTTCGACCAAGTGGCCCTGGCCACCCCTCCTCACCTTTCTCCGGGGCTAAGCGCTCACAAAGTACAAGTACGAGACGCGACCGCAGCCGGATTATTCCCATAAATGCACCAGAACAATGACCACAAGTTTTCTTTGAACGCCATTTTAGGCCCATCTTCAGCTACCCAATTCATGATCACTTTTACCAAATGATAATCGGCTCGGACTTATCCTCCAATTAAACCTAGATACCGAGCAATTTCGACCAATCGAGAGTGCTCGGTCTACACAGGCATAGTTCGTGGAAAGACTGAAACACTTACCTTCGTTACGCTAGTGAAACAAACTACATTCGCAGGCGATTTTTGTCAAGTTTGAGTCGGCTTTGGTCGCTTACATTGTACATCTTGCTAGGACTAGCACGCCATGTTACGCCGTCTCTGATTGGTCGACACAGAAATACTATAGAGTGATTTTGTTTGCGGAAGTATCGTATTTGAATTAAAAGCACTGCAAACTCACATTTGACGACTTGTCGGTCTTAGTTAATCACAATGACAGAGCCAAATCCGATAATCAACGCAGGCAACCAGTAAATGACAATTGTCATTTATTGGTGATCGGCCAATGAAAGACAAGCTCACACGACGGTCGCGAGCAAAGAGTTATGTTTTTCTTTCTATCCCCGGCATTGCGGCCAATGAGAGGTCGAAGATTTTCATAAACTCCCGGATGTAATGGGCCCAAAACACTGCTTCCCAAGAAGAACACTAGGGATCCCTGACGTACGGGCACTGTGCGCACCTGGCGTCGAAGGGTCGAAGGCGAGCTTCAGGCCGGAGGTGTCAGATGCGTGCGGCTGATGGCTGTAGCGTCCTCACTCTCCCTCCCCGAAAAGCAAAGGACGCCGGGCGCAGCCCCGGCTCCGGCAGATCCGATCCGGCACATTTTGTAACTGCTCCTCTCCCTTCTGCTTGACGCGGCGCGATCTGGTTGTGCATGGGCGGTGGTTGATCGGTGCTCGAAGGCTACTGAAATAATCGGCGCATTCTAACTGTGCCTATATTTTTTTTTTCTTTCTACCCGACGCCGAAGCAGAGAAGTATTCTTGTCCATTTTGCAAGTGACGCAAAAATTATTCAGTTGCGTTACGTAGAACTGAGATAGCTCATCGCTTCATGCGACGTACCCATCTACTGATTCAGAAAGAAAAAAACAACAGCTTTAGTAGCGTTCTGTTGGTCAGTGGCCTGTTTGGCCAGTAGCCAGTGGCCTGTTCATTATTTCTATTGCACATTGTGGCATGAGTGCCTGTTAGTAAATTCTGCCCAGTTATTTATTTTTTAGCCATAAAAATTGCGGAAACTTAAAAGAGGCAAGTAAAGTAAGGGAAATATACATACAACAGGTGCTACACACAACATAGTGCCTGTCGTGTATAATTCAATTTAGCATTACCTTTCTTAAAGCCGAAGTGTGCACCTACTATCTTAACACAAAGTACTTCCAGACTAGATGTCTGTTCGCTTTAGGTTTAAGGGGCACGAAGGGCTGAATACTTTTTTATTTTAACTGGAAGGTCACGCATTTCGTAGTTCTCTCAGCTTTTGTTCGACAGCTAACGACGCCTTGTTTATTAAGAAATAAATAGTTTAAGCGGGCATTGATCTCTGGCGTTTCCCTTCCTTTTTTGTGTGTGTGTGTGTGTGTGACAAAGCGCTCAGACCGAGCCAGGGCCTGGCTTTACTTGATCATCGCCATCTTCCTGAGTGCTTCTTCTTTTGGCTTTCACTTTAGTAGCAAAGATTGAAAGCTGATCAGAAATGGTCTTTTTAAAGCCACCATGGTATGGCAGCACCCAAGGATGTGCTGCTGCCTGGGGCAAAAAAGGAAAATACACATGCAAAATTGGCCAGCAATCGAGTTCGGTCAGCAATCGGTAGCCAGCGCGCCGATTGTGCTAATCCCCGACTTTTGCCATTGGCTGTTGTATACGCATACATTTATGTGCTAGCAGTAAGCAGGTATGGTAGGCACTCGCATTCACCCGCAAGCACCTCTTTACTCTGCCTGTCCCGCAAGGCGAAACATTTAAACAAAATCCAAACATGCAATGCCTACTGCCTGTAGTGATGCATCCTATTTCGTAATATTGCTAGCTGAGGTTTGTCTATTCTAAACAGTGAGTGCTCCTCAAAACTTTGGGCATACATGTAATTTGCGTTTGCGTGTCCCTGCATCAGTATTTATTTTAGGAGAACGCATCAAGTTCCACCAATCCCATTTCACCATGCATTCGCAATTCATGATGTCACAAACTCTAGCGTGGGACGTGTATGGGTCGTCGATGCCTCTTTTCATGCTTCTGGCGTTTCCTGTGTTAACAAGTAACTACTGCTGCTACAAGTGGTATTTTTGTATTCACGGTGCTGTTATTTTGGTTATATAAACCAACTTTTATTTTTTAGTGTCTCTTCTAGTATGCTTACTCGTACTAATGATAAGTACCCGCCGCGGTGGCTCAGTGGCTAAGGCGTTGTGCTGCTGAGCACGAGGTCGCGGGTTCGATTCCCGGCGGCGGCCGCTGCTTTTCTGATGGAAGCGAAAAGCAAAAACGCCCGTGCGTACGAGATTTCGGCGCACGTTAAAGATCCCAGGGTGGTCAAAATTAATCCGGAGCCCTCCACTACAGCGCGTTTCATCGCCTGCGTTGCGTCGGCGCGTTAAACCCCACAATCCAATCCAAGTTTAAGTTAAGTGCCTTGCAGTAGTAAAAAGAACTTTGAACATCTTTTACCTGAGTAAAAGCTGCAGATAACTAAACACTAGCTTCTACTGCCCTATTTCCAACTAAGGCAAGTGTAAAATCCCATGTTACTATAGTAGAGATTTGAGCCACCAACTTATCGTGAAAACGCGATAAGTTGGTGGCTCAGGTTGGTTCTAAACTTAAGTCAACCAAACACCTCTTGTAATGTACTTGTACTGCATTTGAAAATGTAGCCATATGCCTTTTATTTCTCTTTTTCAGATACTGCAGACCAAGCAGAGTTCAGGCAAAAGGAGGCAGCACAGTCAGTTCATAAAACCCGTTTACAGGCACTGCGCTTCAAATATATTCATAATTCCAAAGACAATCACTGCGAAAAACAAGCTGCAAGAACCCAAAACACTGCACATGAAACAAGCAGCGGTAAGACTTTGCCCCCCCTAATCGAGAACTCTGCGCAAGCCTATGGGCACTGGGTTGCATCCTGTCCCCCCACTTTCCAGACATTTTGCAGTTTTGTGTGAAATAAAGTTGTGGCTGACCGCTGTCATCTTCCCCTTAAATATTAAACAGCCTGTATTTGTATGTTAATACGAGAGCATCAAGTGGCTCATTGAGCAAATAAGTCGCTGTGCCATAAACGCAGACGAATTCCCAGTGACTTGCAGATATATGGCTCCTGAATTCTTACTGCCTATGTTCGCAGCCAACGAGAACGCAGTTTGATGTGCAGCAGAGGGAAGGGGTGACATGAGCGTGCCATAGCCTGATGTTAGACCTAACGTCGCGCTTTGAGGGCTAACATCAACCAACCAGTGCCAATGAAACAGCACTCTCATTGTAGTTGAAGCTGAAGGGACAGGTTGACGCAAGACCTCTCAATGCAGTGTTTGGCCTAAGCTTGTCACCTCCGGCACACACCCGACATATGCTGCATAGCCTGGTAAAGTGCTACAAAAGAAATGTGCCCATACTCTAACGCTGAGTTGAAAGAGAAAAAAATGTTGATAATAAGTGGGCACACTCGGCAATTAAACAGTACTTTCCCGTCCACTACATCATAAGAAGTGCTTAGGTGTCCTTGTAATTAAGTGAAGGCTTTCCCCAAGATCACCTTAGGTCAGAGATGCTGATGCAGAAACGTTAAGCTGTGCCATATCAAGGTTAAAATTATACGCTGTTATAGGTTAAATAAAGTTAGATTGGTTTACAGAAAACGTACCTTCCGTGCCTGCAGGATTGTTTCAACGTAGAGGGAAAAAGTGACTTTGAGGAGCAGCCAGCACACGAGGTTTGCTACAAAATTTTGTTGATTAAGCGAACGAAGATGCCCGATTTTAATGTGTTCGTAGATAAATGTCTGGAGCGTACATTAACACTCTGCATCGGTCCTGAAACAATAACTATGGCTACTTTCCTTGAACTCTGTAAATCCCAGGAAGGGCATCTGCCCTGCACTTGCACCTTTTGCAGGTACTGTGGGTGCCTTTGGAGCCTGAATGGCAGCATGCTTTTTCATTTCCCGTTTAGGAAGTGCGTAAGCTAGACTAAAGCCACTATGCCATTCTGTTTATGATAACCATTCAATGGGTCAGTTTTGCAATCCTGAATTTATGAAACATTCATGACTTTTTTTATTCAACTGTGGGTGGCTATTCAAGGCATTTGTGAAGGCATTCAAGTGCTTATTACTGCCATGTTGGTCGGCAGTGTTTCTGGTGATGGCTTGTAACTAGAGGTGTGCAAATATTTGAAACGTTGAATACTTCGCAAATTGCATTTGCAATTTGCTTCAGTTCGCAGAGCATTTTAACATTTGAAGTGCCAGATTCTTTTTTAAAATAGTTGAAATTACGAATAAAGGACAAAAAGTTGACTTTGCTGCAAGACACGCATGCTTTCTAAACCTCCACGCATAGCACGCAGTTTTTTGGGAGGTTAACTCCCCGCACACCACTTCAGCTGCACGAAAAATTAAGTCGGCACTAACAATGGGGTGTGTTAGCTAAGTGGAAAGCTAACGTGCATGCAAATTTTGTAAGTGGAAAAGGAGTGGTCAAGCTCATAGTTGAGGAAGTGGGGAATTAACAGTGAGTAAACAGTTGCTGCCTCTTGGCTATCCCTACAGTAAGATACCTGCTCATGCCAACCACTGCATGTCTGGCAAGCACCCCCCTTACCAATGACTAGGACAACTACCATCGATCGGATATACTCCCCATGTTCAAATGGTGAACTTGCATTTCTTGATGACAATGACTGCTAAGTTCTTAGCTTTGCTGTGCACTGGTAAATAAACACACAGATGAGGAAAGTCCCCGCTTCCTACACATTGCTCGATTTCCAGTCGGCTTTTATTATTCATATCCGATTTACAGTCAAATATTTTATGCTCATATGCCTCTAGACTGATGCAAAATTTTTATGGTTGGTGTGCTCACTACATATGTCAGTGGTCATGATACTGTCACATCCTGCATGATCGCTCTCTGTGCTATCTGAAAGTAGTGAAAAAAGGAAGTGCAGTGATGTTATTTGAAGCGTTGAAATAAATTGTGGCTTGTGTTCCGTGTATTTTTTGGCTCTACAGGCAAAAGGCCTTGCAGCAAAGCAAACTTTATTAAGAGTGCACGGCGGCAAGCCATTGTAACTCGTTTTATTAAAATTTTCTCCAAAAAAATTACAATTGGCCACTAAGACAACTCCATCATTATTCAGAGTTTCATTTACTTGTCATAATTGCTTCGCAGTGAAGCTGTAAAAGTTACAGAATATTCGTGTGCTGTCAGTACATGGGCGTCTATGGGACAGCCCCATGCTCGTCTGCTAGAATAAAACTCTTGTCCTTCCAAGTTTAATTATTTACAATTCCATAGTTGCTAGCATAGTGTCATGGTGTGAAAAATAATACATGTACGTTGTGTATTTCGTACAGCTTTTGCTGGTTATCCACCTTGGAGTGGAATGGCCGCATTTTTTTTTTTTTTTTTACATATTTGAAAAATGAAATTTCACTGCCAAGTGGGTTGTGTAAGGTCTCAAGGACGAGTGATGGTCCAGGTTGTAAACTAACAGCACACCCTCAAAAACATGACGACGGCGGTGTTGTAAGATATCACTGAAAACAGCCACTGCATACGACGGCCTGCCTGTAGCAACAGACCTTTTTCCCACCAAACACCAAGCAGAGCTACAGAAGCAGGTTGACATACATCAGCACCAAAGACAATTTAGTTGGGTACATTTTTATTAATATGTACAGTATTGTCTGTATTAATGTACAAAACACCTCTCTGCAACTAACAAGTTTTTCAGTGTTGTACCACTTGCATTCTTCAAACAATACTGCATGAACATAGGGTTCAGACCATGACAGCATGGAGAGCCATCTCCCACACGTGTACAAGAGTAATGTGGAACCGGCACATTAAGTTCAAAAGATGTGGCAGCTGGTGCACGAAAAACTTCAGCCGCAGGACTTGGGAGGGGCCAAATGTGGAAAGAAAGGGAAGAAGCGAGGACTTGAGGATTGCACAGAATGTTGGCTTACGCTCGCACACTTTTGACAGTAGGCATGGTTTCGATTGCACTGAGATCGAAGTAAACATTCTGACTAGGAACTCTACTAAAGGTGGTGTGGATTGCTAGTGAAGCAGGGCTCATCAGGAACTAGAGTTAAAGCAGAGCATTGCTTCAAGCTGTGCAGCGAGTGTTGCCCACAAAGAACGCCTGTTGCTATGAGACGTGCATGTTCTCTGCAGCCGTCCACAAGTTGTTCTACAAATCGTGGCACGTTTCCGACTCTAGCTTTGCAGGCCTTTGTATGGGCTGGGCATAAGCACAAAGTGGGCAGTGGATGGCTTGTACAAACACCGCTTTCATTCGTGCCATCCATACATGATGAGAACACACTAGGCATCGCTGCGTCTTCAGCTCTTCACATTTAACAAACGATTGTAGGACTTGAAAATTTGGCTTGTGTGTCAGAAAGCTCATTGTAAGTTTTATATCTGTAACGGCTGTACAAAGTCAGGACAGCTATGAGAGGTCAGCTTTAGAAATTGCGAATACAGCACAAACAGCAAGCAGAGATATGCTCCGTACACTGAAGATGCTTCACATGGGTATGCCCTGTAATCAAGCGTGAAGCATCATACAACAACAAGATGCATTCTGCTCTCCGTACACTAGTCGCCCTGTAGTGGCACTTCTAGCAAAGTAGTATAGTACAATCTTTGGCACACTCAAAAATGAAACTGGTCGAAACAATAGGCATCCTCTCGTGCCCCTAGCAAGCACTCTGCCAGCTTAGCACAGTCTTGCTGTTTTAGGCTTCCCAAAACAAAGGATGTTTTATTTATTTCTGCCAATGGAATGCCAGACAAAGACTTCACGACATCAAAAAGCACACACAAAATTACTCAATCAATCTACTGCACACTTCATTTTGATCTCTCTCAGCGCTGGAGTCAAATAAGACCCCCACAGCAGCTGGTAAAAGGTAACGCAGTCTAACTGTGAACAAAAAATACTCCGAACCAAAACGCATGCAAGCATTCAAAGGTGCTTCAAAGACTGGAGTGTTCAAAGGATGTTTAGAATGCTGCACACAGTCAGAATTAGTTTCATGCATAGCTTGCAAAGCAGCACTCTCAGCATGACATAGCAGGGTGTCTATGTCAGGGAAATCTTGAACTCCAAGAACATTTGGGAATTGTAAGGAATTACCGGAGACGTGCAAATATGCAAAAATTTAAATAGTTTTGTGAACTGTACCTGCTATTAGATTCAATTTGCAGTTTAGGTATTGCATTTTTTTGGATACACAAAACTGATGAATAATAAAAGACTGTCGAGTTTCCTGCTAGGCACCGGCCCCTCCACCTGGCTTCGCCGCATGCCTCTCACCTTTGTGCTGGCTTTTTTGCAGGACACACTGCAGCTGTGCAAAAAAAGCCTCTAGTTGACAAAAAAAGAAACTGAAAACAAAACTTTTTTTTTTTTTTGCAAATTCAGTTCACATTCAAATAAACAACCCCAAGAATTTAATTCAAAATAAACATGGTTTCGAATTTCATGTTTCCGCCACCCTTCAAAAGAGAAGCCCTTCCACCTAGCTTCACCACACGACTTTTGCCTTTGTGCTGACTTTTTTTGCAGGACATTGCAGCTGTGCAAGAAAGACACTAGATTGAAAAAAAATAAAAATACTGAAAATGTAACCTTTTTTTTGGATTTTCAATTGACATTCAAATAAATTAACCTTATGAATTTATTATGGCAGCATTCAAAAGAGAAGCTTATTAAGAAATTGAGGTGCATAATGTAGTGGTGCCCTCAGTCTTGACAGTCCAAGTTTCTCTCCCATCACTATTGCGCTCAACATGCATAACTTCATCAGTCATCAGCAATATTCAGTGCCTCATGCCTAGGCTTGAGACTAAAACTGCTGAAGAAAGAAAAGAAAGATTGCAGGTATCATGTCCAGAATAAACAAAGAAAAAAGGGGCAAGCAGGGCTTGTTAACTGATGTGAAAAAGAAGTGAAAGTTAGTTAACAAAGAAGAACTTGAAGCCACTGTCCAAAGCAAAAATAGGCTCTCGTAAAACATGAAAAAAAAAAAGTCTATGTTGCAGTATGACTGCTACATCTCAATTTGTTTAATTATTACGTTACAATGCAGTGGTTGTGAAATTTGGTCGTTAGTGTAAAGTGAGAGCCAGTGAGAGAGTAAGTAATAAAGCAAAGCAGTGAAAAAAAACCTGTAAGTCGGGCAACATAGAATGGGTCATTTGCTAGGCACCCTGCACACATAATACACCTTTGTTACACTTAAGTGGTTTGATGTAAGTAGCGAAAAATTCGGCAGTTTGAAGGGCACACACTCGAGTTGGGAACCACAGCCTCAAAGGGGTGGGAAAAGAACTGTACAGCCCAACTGCAATGAACAAACAATCTTATCACAAATGCCAAAGCTGTAAACAGGCCCCAGCATCTGAAATGAAGCTTGCGTCAGCGTAGCAAAACCTACATGCCAACATGCATTCCGGAGAATCACCAGGTGCACTTCACATAATTCATTCCACCTTTAATTACCTCGGCTAAAAAGAAAAACTTCTGAAGCGACAAGGAAAGCTTCAAACTAAAATTTCAAGGACAACCACAGTCAGTGAAGGCAGCCGACTTTTGAAAGTCCTTGTGACGTTCCACCATTAGTGCTGCAATGGTGGTTTATAAATTTTATGCAGCAACTTAACCCATGAAATTTAGTATTAAAAAACACGCACGCCACATTACTTATGTAGTAGCATAACCTCAAAAATAATATAAAAGACATTACATTCAATAAAATAGCAATACACATGTATTATGCAACCTTGCCACCCAGAGCAAGCTTACTACAAAGCCTAATGCGATAGAAATGGTGCGTCCTTGCAATGGTTTAGGTTAACTCTGCTGGTGCTTTGAGCATGTTTCCAATAAAGGCCACAGGTCTATTTTTCTAAACCGAAGACTACCATGCATTACTTTTTTTTTTTCACCTGCATGTGGCAATGAGGGTAGTATGAATTGGTTATGAAAGAAGCATAGCCAAGGCCTCAAAATACTATATAAAATGTGCAAAATGCCGAAATGTAAGCACACACACACACAAAAAACAGGATTTCATGAACGTTGCCTAGCAAGCTGCAAGTTTAACTAGTAAAAACAAAAGGAGTTGGTTGTGGGTGCTAGTTTGGCAATCATTGGCACCTATAATTATTTCCTCACCTTACCCTGTATGCAAGCAAATGTACGTACCTGTACCGACCACTAGTTTGTACAATAATTATCATCGGGTCAAAAATGATGCTGCATCTGCAATAACTTTATGATTCAGATTTTTTTTTTACTCATTATGGTGCCCCAGAGCCCAAAACATCAGTTTTTTTATGTGCACGTATGTACATACCTATTTATGAGACCGCTATTATGAATCCAACAAACAGTTTGCATTCTACTGCACCCTAAGCCGAAAATCCAACAGAGGTACCTAGGCAGCAGGATCAGCACGTTTAGCAGTGGGTTACTTTCAACGACCTAGAATTTTCTAGCACACACTCGCTGTTAGAAATACTGAAATGCCCCTGCTTCCAACATGCGGACACTTGAGCACGTCCAGAAAAGGAGGTCAGTGCCGTTATTATCTCTTGGCCTGCATGACGACCACTTTGAGGTCGTTGGCCAGGTGCGACACGTCCACAATGCTGTCCACCATTTCTTGCACAGCTGCCACGGATGGGAACTGCAGAGCGGCTTTCTTGGTGCTGTTGATGAGCACCTTCAGGGCTTCACACAGGCTGCTCGAGCACTGCAAAACTTGGTTCTTAATATCAGCGTTAAGGATGTTGCGATACACTGTGTCCCCCATGTAAACCAGCTTGTGAGCACTAATAACGACAAATTTGCTATGTCCGATGAACACCTTGGGAGGCTGGTTGTTCTCAATGGTCGCCAAGAAGGCATCGATGGCGTTAGTCAGAAACAGAATGTGGGTGTCGATCTGGGCACCATAAAAGTTGAGGATCTGCAGGTCGTTCTGGTCCAGACCTGGTGCAGCCGGCTCCTGCACTATGCCTTCGACAATGAGCTGCGACTGCTGCACGAGCTTGTCAAAGGACTGACTCAGTTCGGCCGGCAAAGCGGCCTTGATCTCCTCGTTCTCGCGCTCCACGGACGCTTTGGACTCCAGGTTGACATAGTCGTAGTCGCTGGCCCACTGGTCTTCCTCCTTGCGTGGGGGGGGTACGGGCAGCGGCCGCTCCTGAAGGGGCCTCCCCGATTCGCTGATGAGCGGAGACTTCTTGAAGATGAGCGTCGAGTTGCCCTGTATGGTGGAGGCCACCTGCTGGATGTCCTCGGTGAGCCCCCGGGCGCAGGCCACCAGCTGGTCCAGCTCGTCGGGGCCAGCCTCCCGGCTGGAGCCCAGCTGCCAGCCCTTGTCGTCCAGCGCCTGCGTCGTGGCCACGACCACCTGGTACGAGTCCACCAGGGGCTTGGTCAGCCGGCCCAGCTTCTGGTACAGCTTGCGGTCCTCCACGTGCGAGGCATTAGCCAGGGCCCCCTGGGCAAAGTGGAGGAACTCCCGCAGAGAGGTGCGCACTTTGTGGCAGCTCGTCTTGATGTCGTACAGCCGCGTCTCGGCCGTGCCGCTCTCCTGCCGCTTGAGCGTGGAGTGGGTTAACGAGAAGAGTTTCCCGATAGCACTGGTCAGCTCCTGCTGCACCTTGACCAGCACCTCCAGCGCTGCGTCCCGCTCCAGGTGCAGCTCCTTGAGCTCCCCCACTGTCTCGTAGTCCCGGGAACTGCGCGAGTCACTGCTCGACGAAGAGTGCCTCCTGCAGCCGTCTGCCTCATCCACCAGGGGCTGTGGCAGGGGAGCGTCCCGGGTCACCTGCACCGTGGCACAGCCTCCATGAGCCCCTTTGCTCTCCAATGCACACAGCCCTCGTAATATGCTCTCGAGCATTACCTAAACCTACAATTTTTTACCCTGGTCGTCACAATATTATGGCACCCACAGTGTTAGTCACACAGAAGCTCTGTAGTCCCATTATGTTCTTCGAAATACTATGGACCATACGCAGTGACGACATGAAATCCACATGACGGCGCGTTGCATTGCCTCTGCCGACTAAAAAGAGTGCCTGCACTTCAAGTGCACATACGGACTTGGCTAGCATGGCCTCTGTGGGGTAAAATCTACGAATAGCGTATCACATGCCAACGTAGGGATGCATAGCTCAATGCTGCATGCATCTACAATCTGGAGCAGTGATATGTGGCAATTAAATCAGACGTTGATGCCACAGAGTGGTGAACACTGTTCTGTGTGTGAGGCCCAAAGTGATGCGTCACAGCTCGATACAGATCCAAAGCAACATGACACGGTTTCAAAGGGAGGTGGAGCAACCCAATGCAAGCCCGATGCGACTACAAGGTGACTCCAAGCTATCGCTGCTCGACTCACTTGTGGTTGTGTAGTGGAGTGTAAATTTTTTTAACGCCAAAAATGCAGTTAAGAGTTGCGGTTTACAGAATTCACTAGTCACATGCGATTGGGTACTCCCACCGATCACTTGTACGTGGTTGCCATGGCGTCAACAGGTCCCCCTTTCCTACGCCAGGCAGCTTGGGTGCATGGTGCTTGTTAGCTTATCCCCTTGTATGCTTCCTACATTGCTCGTGCCAGCAAGCAGCCTTTGAACGGAGACAGCAAACTTGTCATAAAGTTATTACACTGCTTATAACCCAGCTACAGCACAACGTAATTTCTGATTTCGGATAGGAAGCTTTAAGGTATAGTAAAGGTCTTCCTAATTTGGACATTTTTTACACTACTCAGATTTTTACACAGCATTTTGGCTGCCTGATTTGGTGGATATAGCATGACAGCCATGCATGTGAAAGGCCAAGTGCAAGGCCAGTACCGTGGTGAAAGGCAAAGTGGGCAGGACTTGCTTTGGGTAACAAAGGCATTACCAAATATTAGGGGTGTGCAAATATCAAATAGTAACTTTCAAATCGAATATCGAACCGAATTCGGAAAAAAAGCCGAATATCGAATCGAATATCAAATATCAATTTTTTTTAGGGGCCTCGATTTTTCAAAGGTTGAAAAACAAACGCTACTTCGCATGTTCGGGAGCCATGTCGTTCTTTTTCAACCCAAAGAACGCACTTTTAAACTCGTTCGCAGAAGTCCAGTCACCAAGCCACTATGAGGCGGTACTTCAGGAATCAGGAGTGGGCACGATACGCATTTGGGGAGAAAAAAAAAAAAAAAAAAAAGACTTGCACTGGAGTTGCTTTACTGCAATCATAGGCAACGCCTAGACAGCGCCTCGTAACTCTGGAGCGAGCACTTTGCAGGCAGCAAAAATATGACGCAAAAACATGGCCCCACCACAATCATGGACCACAATGAGGCACTACTTCGGAAGCTAGCACATTGGGAGCGTAAAGCATGAACAACACATTGTGGAAGGAAAGCTTGCACTACAGTTGCCACGCATGAGCTGCGCTATCCCCTATGGTCTAAAAAAAACTAGAAAGATGCAACATAAAAGCACCAACTGCCTTTAAAAAAAGCCAGGAAACAGAGGCGCTGTCAAAAACAACAAAAGCGGTGGCGATTGCTTTACCAGAAGCTGCCCTAACATGGAAACGTCCAGTCACAGCATTCAAAATGGCGGCCAGAGTCAACAGTGGCAGCACAAAGACGAGATCTTATCGCTGCAATTGCAAATCACTCTGTGCAGCGGGATAAAATTTACGGCCTCCGCAAGGTGCGCTCGTCGAAAGCGCGATTTGGATAAAACTTGCTGAGAAGACGGTGCACCAACAGTGTATTTGCGTGGGCCGATATATCTCGTTTTCGCAGAGCCAGACACATTAGGAAAATCCACTGGACTATTCGAAAAATCGAAAAGTAGATATTCAATTTGCGAATCGAATTATTCGCGGAAATACTATTCAATTTGTATTCAAATATTCGAGTATTCGTACACCCCTACCAAATATACTCAAAAATTTGGGGGCGAAAGGTTCATCATACGAGCGAATATGGTACGCTTTATTTTTTCTGATGACTGCGCATCAGAAAAATTCATGCGAATGCAACAACAATGATCAGAAGGGCACCGTTACAGTGCACGAGCTTGTAATGTTAGTGAGAGCAGAGAGCAGGGTGCCATCGGTCAAGTCTCAGATGCGTTTTTTGCTTACTTCAAGCAAAGTTCTGACGAAGGCAGAAAAATACGGATTCCCGGTTAGTAGGCCCCCTGACAATGCACATATATACGACAAACAGCTGGCTCTCGCTTCAATGTTCAAAGTACCTACTTTCTACACCTTCTCCGAAGTGGCAGCACGTCACTTCTTGGTCGGTATGAGGGCAGTGCGAAGCTTCTCAGTTCGTGTCATGCTCTTTCATGTCATGAAAAAATTTAAAGTAACTAGGAGAGAAAAATGCCAAAATTTATAGATGCCAGCTTTAAATATAGCACCATGATTTGTCATCAAATAAACACCTGAAAGAGCTATGAAAGCAGTGATCTTTCAGTCATAAACAAAATGCTACTCATCCTTTATTATTCCTTTATTTAAGAGTACATACGTAGTTTAAACCAGCCTAGTCAAGAACATGAAATGCACCCTGCATATGCTGACTCTGCCTCCCTCGTGTACATAAAGGCCTCCAGAGTCAAACAGAAAAGTCGGAGCATGGGCAACATTTTTAGGCACGTGCTAATATCGTATTTTTCAACCTTTGATATTCGCTTCAACCAAAGCTTCAGTAGTTAAAATTTTTTGAGTAGGTATTTGACAATAATGGATAATGAAAACTAAGCTGCTGCTTTCCCTTAAAATACATATGTGTTTCCTACGCGAGACAGGTTTAAGTCCACTTTTTCTTTTTTTTATGTCGTGATTTTGGCCTTACGTCTGGTTCATCCGTTCGGGCTGGGTGACCAAACATGAGTTAAATAAAGTCTACTGTGCCTTCCCTCACCACCATTTACATACGATTGACCACTGCACAAGATCCCATTAAGTAACCACGTCAAAAATAGAAGCCTTCTATTTGAGGCACTAGCTCTTATCTTTTACACTTTTACAATGGCTGGAGGTTTCTTTGCTCGGCATTATCTCATCTCATCATTGGCACATTCTCACAGTTCAAAGGCTCTATTGCACTGAAAAGGGGAATGTAGAAAATGATAAAAGTTGCACAGGTGCGATGCCCAGCAGATGAGCACTTGTAGCAACCCGTTCATAGTGCAGTCAAACCCCCCCAATAAAGAAATCCTGCGAGTACGAAATTCCAGCGGCAACGAAATATTTTCAGATCCCCGGCGAACGTTTATAAAAGCCCACATACAGCTGAACCTCGTTATAAGAGACACTGATGTAAGAGACAAATGGGTATAAGAGACACTATTCACCCACATGGTTGGCTGCCCTATCTTTCCCATTAAATTGACCTCTTTTATAACAGACATTGGATGTAGAAGATTGGTTATAAGGGACAAGTCATCCTTGAAGTTTAATCAATAATCTCGCTTGTAACAGACATTTTAACTTCAGATGCAGTGCCACCAGTCACTAATTGCAGTTGCTTCCATTGTGGAAACACAGGTGGACGACAGACGCCTGCAGTCGCTATTTATTATAACTTCAGCAAACACAAAGTGGTTCAGTCAGCTATGAAATGACAATGAGAAGCCCTGCCAATGGAAATGCAACTGACAGAAGTAGTTGAAGCTCACTGCCATTCATTGGATGGAGCGCGATCACACATGCGGGCTCTCCTACTGGCGTAGCTACCAATCAAGAAGCACTGCAGACGTTGAGTCCTGCAAGCGTAATGAATAGCCCGAGCACACAGCGGAAGAAGCTGTGCGCTCGGGCTATTCATCAGGCTTGTGAACTCAACATCTACGATTCATCTTCCACAAACAGAGAAAGGAAAAAAAGCTTGTAGAATCAGTTGTAAAAAACAGTGCAAATAGTCATGAAGCACACAAAGATTCAGAACTGTTTCACAAATTCTGGGGGCCAAACATAAATTAGAATGAATGTTCTGAAACCAGGGTTCGTACAGGCTTCAAAAGCAAAAATTCAAGGGTTTTCAAGGACTTTCAAGGACCAGAAAACACATTTTCAAGGTCCCCATCTAATGTTTTATCTGGGATTATTTATAACTTTGCCAACACAATGCAAAAGTTTTTTATTGCACAATACCTAAGCACATTAGTACGCATTTAGATAGGTGCTAACGGGTTCGTATATGGTCCCCCAGCTTTATTTCTTGTTTATTTCATGGCTGGTATTTGGAGTTTTTTCTTTTTCCTTGGTGTTTTGCTGAGGCTGTTCGATTTCAAAACTTAGTTAATGTTGCCTGCATCTCCTGCATTGTCAGCAAGAGTATCAGCTGAAATTAAATCGAGCAAGTGTTGCTTCAAAGCAGGATGAACTATGTACACATCCACCATTTGCACGTAAAAGCAAACGTAGATAGAGCGTATGAGGCACAGCAAACATGCAATGAGCAAGCGTCCACAGACTAGATGGAAGATGCATGATAGAGAACAGAAGCTGGCTTTCACTGGATTGTGTCGTGATATGGATTGGACTGACAAGTGCCTGCTCCCAATGTTGCTTTGTAATAATGAAAATCCACCAAACTTGTAATTTCACGCAATACACTGAAACTTGATTGTTACAATGTTTCTTCACATTTGTTAACACCTAAAATCCATGACAAACACTTTAAATTCCTGTGAAAAGACAGGGCCATTGATTCTCTCAGGAAAAATCAAGGGTTTTCAAGGACCATTTAAAAATTCCAGGACATTCAAGGCCTTGAAATTGACACTTCTAAATTCAAGGGTTTTCAAGGACATGTGCGAACCCTGTGAAACATGCTGTAGCATTCTTTTGAGCTTATTTTAGTTATACGGTGCCAACATTGAACTAGGGTCTGATTAGTAAGTGAAAACATGATACCCTGCTTATAAGAGACATCTCATATAAGAGACAGAAACTGCTGCCCGGTACGTGTCTCTTATAAAGGGGTTCAACTGTATTTCATACCTTGGTGCAACAAAATGTTTTTGGAAAGCAATCCCACGTTAACAAAACTCTCTGCAAGTCCGGTCGACATTTTATCTACCCATTTGAGGCTAATGGTGTCCAAAAAGTGCTCAAATGCCTTTCTTTCGGGCCCAAATTGCGTAAACTTCTGTCACAGGGCGCTTGCATGGCCACCGCCTCGTTTGTTTACATAAAAGACCGTGCAACAGCTAGGCGGTCGTGGAGGCAGCCTTGCAGCAACATCACCAGGGGGTGACACATGGTGACTAACAGCACGTCTTTGGCTTGGGCTATGCTAGCTAGCCGGCTACTGCTGAACAGCATGCAGGCATTCGTTGCATGTGCACCAATCGGCACGTTTGCTCTCAATCAAAAACGTAAGTTTTTATCACTACAAGATAAGGTAGCCATTATTGCCCAAGTCAGTGGCCCAAGTGGAAGAAGGGAGGATAGCGCCGATAAGTTTGAAACCACTTGGAGCTCACTCTACCATTTTCTAAAGCAAGACAGCCTCTCTTTAATGGTGCACGTGTGCAAAACAAAACAGTGATGGCTGCTGTGATTCTTCTAGATGTCAACAAAGCGGTGCTCACTTAGTTTTGTGGACAGCATTGGAACAATTAGGTGCCACTGTCTGGCAAAGTTTGTCAACAGAAGAAGCTCGACTTCGCTTGAATGCTTGAACATACTCGGTGCCGAGGACCAGGGAGAAAAACATGCAGAGAAGGCGAACCCGCGGGATGTTTTGGATTCATTTGACACGCTTTGGTCGTTCTTAGGAGTGCATGAGTAGCAATGAAGCACTTCTTGTAGTGTGAGGGCTCAGCTGTGAAGTTACTGCAAGGTAATGCTCACACAGTAATATAACCGACTTTCCGAAATAAGTTTTCAGTTTGCGGGCAATTTTCCTATCGTTTGTTTCATTATCGCGGCAACGAAATTCCCTCAAAAGCAAATTTTTTGTCTTTGCCCGGCGGATTCGTTATTGCGGGGTTCGACTGTAGTAGAAAGGCCAGAACGTCAACCACAAAGTTAGCAATTACGGTCTACGCTCGTTACAGTGGATCTGGCAGCAACAGGTTTCCGTTTACAATGAACCATTTCTGTTGGTTCGTTTGGTCCCCATGCATTTTAAATGGAATTCACTCCGCCCATAACAGACCCTGCTATAGCAAACTAAGTGCTACAACAGACTAATGGTCAGGCGAAAATTGTTTGAACTGAATGTCATTAGCAGACTTCCGCGGTGCTGGCATCCAATTAGCTTTTCTTTGTCTATTTTAATGAGAAAACTACATCACCTGCCGACATTGTCACTGAAGAGCGGATCGCTGGTGCTGCGGAGCCAAGCCAGTGCCAGTGGCCTTTTTTTCCTTTTTTTTTTTTTTGGTTCGACCAGCAGCACGGTAACAGATTTCGGTAACGGTCTAATTAGTGTTGCAGCACGGCGGCCGTAGTGAGAGCAGTCTATTTTGATACTTGCCCAACCGGCAAACCGCTTCTATTCACTGACTAGCCAGAGTCACTGTCAAATATTGTCAGTGAGCAGATGTTTGGCTGGCTGCAGGTGAAAATCAAGACAGATTGCTCCCATACCACCGTGGAAAAAAAACTCTAGCTCTTGGGGAAGGGGGAGGGGGCAGCGCTATGTATGTGTACAGTAAACCTTTGTTACAATGAGGTCTCTTTATTCAAATTATCACTTTTATCGAAGTGTCACACAGTCCCGACCCAAATGCATGCTTTTCAGACTGGATTATTCAAAGCATGCCAATAGTTTGCTCAGCTTAGGATCAAGTGGCAAGTTGCGGATGCATATTCACAACTCCTTTCAGAGCGGATGCACAACCATTCCCATTGTCGGCAGGGTGCCTCTCCCCCTTTTCCCTCCACTCGTCGCATTTTTCGCTCCACACGACCATTTTGCATGCAGAGACCAACCATGCCCATTGCCAGCGAAGTGATTTCACACCCTCATAAACGGGCTCTATGAAGCTGTGCAAAGAATCATTGGCAAATAGATGAAGGCAACTTGGAATTATTCGGGATGGCTCATGCAGATGCCCCCATCACCCCAGCTATGGATGCTGAAACAGTAAACTTAGTCCTTTATTGTTGCCCTGATCAGGAAGAACAGACGAGGGCCTCGTGAAACACTGACTGTGGTACAGATGCAGGAGAGCCTTTGTCTGTTGAGTGTGTGGGTCGCCAACACAACTTCATGCTGTGCCTTAACAAACTTGAGCAGGCACTTCTCACACATAGCAGAAACAACCAGAAAACCCAGCTTACTGCTTTTCTTATTTTTCAGCCTGAGTAAGGGTTTGTTCCACTGAATATTTCCCACTTACAACTTCTGCAGAGTTGTAAGGGCTAATTCAGTTGTCACTTACTGAGCTTTTAGGGAGCAGTTGCACGCATCAAATTACCACTTATATCAAATTATTTTGCTGTCCGGTTCACTTAGTTATAATGAGGGTTTACTGTATTGTGTGCATACAACAAAGTAAGAACTTCTGTTCTGAAGAAAGCCTCTCAATCACCAGAGCACGATGGAGACAGCACACCTTAATGCGATTCGGTCAATTTCATTTCACCGCACTTTTTGCACCCTCTGCGCAATTAGTGAACCAAGCATAGGGGCCTCATCTGCCTTAAGCAAGGCCTTCTCTAGACAGAGCTCACCACAGGTGAGCTCTGTCTGCCCCCTGCAGACGAATCCCATTCGTGCCATTTGGTATACCCAGCAGTGGGCCACAACTTCAACAGTACGACCAACAGAAACTGTCCAAGATCCTTTACACGCCCCACTTGGTTGCTTGACCTGCAGGCGCTCTGCAGCACTGACCTGGGGAGGAACATCGTACACGCCCTCCATGCAGGCAGCCTGCGGCGTGGGCCCCCGCTTGGCAGGCGTGTCATAGAAGGGTGCCGGTGCGTTGTTGGTCGGCACATCGTAGAACTGCAGCAGCGTCATGCCGTGGCCAGGAGGTGGGGGCACAGAGGCCAGGTTGGCCCGGGGGCTCTGCGTTCTGCTCGGGGGTGCGGCGTCAGCAACACGGCGAGAGCTGCTGGTCGGGATGTCGTACATCTCGTGGCCCTGCTCCAGGCTCGACCTGTTGGACCCTGAAACGAGAAGGAAGAATGCAGAGACAGGCCACAAAATGCAGGCTACTGCCACTCACTCGAGGCAAGTGGTGGCTGTTGGGGAGCAACTTCCACACTTTATGGTTTTTTCGGGCACATTTTCTTGCCTCCGAATTCTCTGCACAACTTGGATGTTGTGCAAGAAAGACAACCGCACAGGGTCACACTGTGTGAAATCAGCAGGGCAGACCCGCTTCATGGCAAACCCAACTTCTTGCAATCTGGCTGGGGCCTCACAAGAAAAAAAATATGGTGGAGTGCGCCCACCAAAGATGCCCCCTTATGGATGTCCCTGCAGGTCCTCTTCCTGTACCACCACTTCGGGAATTCCTGGTTTACTGTACACATGTACAAACATGACGCACGTGCACACATCAAAGCACTCCGATAGATTTATTTTATGACTGACAACGTATGCTAACCACTGGCACCACTGATGGTGGCTCCAGGACGAATTGACTGGGGGTTAGGGGCTGACATTCATTAGGTTGACATTCATTATAATGTCTAAGGTGCTTAATCTCTCGCTGGGGGCCATCACTGCCCACCACCAGCAACAGACCGAGTGCACAAGAGACACTCACTCCAACCTTGCATGGCACACCCCTGCAGTGTCACACCAGGTTTGTCCAGTGATCACATGCTTCAGTGTAAGCAAAATAGCCATTAAAGAATGTGGGCCTACTGGGTCTAGCTACGGGATAACAAACGACCCCGGCTAGCTTCGTTAGAGACGTCGAGCGCCAAAGTGGGCTCGTTGGTCCCCTGCGGGCTAAGTGGGGTTCAGGGTGTTCCCCCTTCGCCCGGAAATGACCCATCCAAAATGCCCCAGAGAGGTACGCGGCGTCCACAAGGGAGACGCCGCGACGGGTTCGACTCACCGACACAGGCGACGACAGGCTCCAAAGGGCCAGGGCGAACCATGGGGTTTATTGGCCGAGTCGTACAGTGCATAATAACGCCAAGACCGGGTTAAGAACTACACTGTACCGACACGCGTCCTACGGCGTCGCCCAAACAGGCGACCATGGCCGAGGTTGCACGCGGGCCGCTCGCAAGGTGACCAGAGGCCTACCCTGCGCGTCCGATCAGGGCCAAACGGCGCCCGACCGGCCGGCGCGGCGGGGAGGAGACGAGCCAGCCGGGGACAAGGAGCGCCCCGGTATCCGACTCCCATCTCCTCCATTCCCCCCATCTCCCCTATCCATGGGGCCAGAGCCGGAGCAAGAGCCCCGAGCAAAAGCCAGAGCGAGAGAGAGCGCGAAGCGCGCGCGTCGAGCCTATAAGGGGCGGGGGAGAGGAGGCCGGAGGCTGGGCGAGGAGGAACGGCAACGGCGCGGTAGGCGCCCGTCGGCGCGTCGGCCCGCGGGGTGACGTCACGAGCGCGGGGAAGCGCGCTCGTTCAAAGGCCCCCCACACGCGGGCCATGGACCAGGGGATCTAGCGGACCCCCACAAGAAAAAGGAACAAAAAGCCTTCAACAATGAACAACAACACCTTCAAGTATTCTGTTGCAGACCCCCATGAAGCACCACCAACATGTGCACCGCAGGCTGGCACAACATGGTGTAACTAAATGTGGCTCAACAAAAACAAGGAACCCCAAATTACTCCTACTATATTCATGAGCCCTGTGGCCCCTAAGCCAAACAATTTACAAAACTGCAGTTCACATAACTAAAACAGCTCACTTGAACCTGTCACACAGAATGCGATTCACTTGGCAACTACTGCCCTTATAAGAAGGCCACAAACTGCCTGCAGCAATGAACTCGGAAAACATCTTGCGATGCAATAAAAAATACAAAAATTATGGTAGCCATGTTTTCTGAGAACTCTCTGTCTGCAACTTCATTTCTAACATTATGTATGCTTAAAGGGGCCATGCAGACAAAATACAATTTTGTTTTATTCGAAATATTTCGTGTTTTATAGTGCCCCCAGCGCTTGTCCGGCAGCAAATGATGCCGTAATCACTAAGAAATTAATCAATTTAAGTTAAAATTTTGTTTCTCCCGCCAAATTGTGGGTTTCCGTGGTGTCTGCAATGAAGTCATAACGGCACGTATTAAAACGAACTTCCACTGCGTCATTCAGCTCTGCAGCCTTGCTTGCCGTCAGTTCTCCCAGATGGCGCTACCATACTCGGCCACGGACCGTTGGCCACCGTTGCTTTGTTTTTGATTGTATTTACACCTGGCTTGTTTTTGTTACAGTAGAAAGTAATTATTTTGTGAAACATGTGGTGTGCTCGACAAAGAGGGTCACATAAGACAACATCGCTTACGCTGATCGGCCAGTGTCGTGTAAGACAACTCCAAAGCGACGGACTGATGTGCAGCTAAAATGGGCATAGTGCGCCCAGTACCAATGGCAGTGCACATCGGTACCTCTATGTCTACGTGTATTTTCATAACTGTCATTGTTTACCGCACCATTCTTACTGCTGTAAAGTGCATATGCATCACATTTAAATGCAAATAGCTCGTTTGGCAAGCCTATAAGCCCTGCCTAATTTGCGTTTGCTTTTTCCAGCCTCAGCCAATCGCACAGCTGGGCACATGCGACATCATAGGTTCTGTTGAAGGAAATGAGCTAGGGGGTCACACGGCCATTCCCTTTTTTTCTCATTACATAGCTTAGTTGAGCGAAGTGTGCGTTAAAAGTGGTGTCAGTATGATTCTAACGAGGCAACCTTTCAAATGAATGAAACTTGTGTTTTGTCTGCATGGCCCCTTTTGCAGACAAAATACAAGCTTGTTTTATTAGAAATATTTGGTGTTTTATATTGCCTGCAGCACTTTTCAAGTAGCAAGTGAATGCTTTATTCACTGGAAAAATTAATCAATTTAAGTTAAAATTCTGATTTTCCCGCCAAATCGTGTATTTCGCGACATCTGCCATAACATCACATGGCCGAGTCTTTAAACGAACTTCAAGTGCGCTGTTCAGCCTGCAGTGGACTGTGGCACAGCCAGGCCAGAGCGGATGCGCACTGCGTTGATACTGCGGAGCCTTGTTTACTGTCAATCCTACTAGATGACGCCAACATACTGCTCCACACCGCTATTCACCTTTGCTTTGCTTTGACCATATTTGCACCTGGCATGTTTTTGTAACGGCAGGTAGTAATCCTTTTGAAACATGGGGTATGTTTGGTAAATAGGGTCACGTAAGACAATGTCGCTTACGCTAATCGGCCAGTGTCGTCTGAAACAACCCCAAAGCGCCGGACTGCTGTGCAGCTAGAACAAGCATAGTGCGCCCAGTACCAACAGCGGTACACACTGCATTTGTAACTTCCACTGTTTACCCCACCATTCTTACTGCTATAAAAATAATGTGCCCCAAATGTAAGTGCAAACAGCTCTTTCGGCAAGCTTACAAGCCCTGCCTAATTTGCGTTTACTTTTGCCGGCCTCAGCCAATCGCAGAGCTGGCACACATGACATCATAGGTTCTGTTGCGGGGAAATGAGCTAGTGGGTCGCATGGCCATACCCTTTTTTCCCTAATTATGTAGCTTATTTGAGCGAAGTTTACGTTAAAAGTGGTGTCAGCGTTATTCTAACGAGGCAATCTTTCGAATGAACCAAACTTGTGTTTTGTCTGCATGGCCCCTTTAAGGAGTCCAGCAAAAATGCAAATTTTCAGAAGCCCCAGCTCATGAATTACTACATCTGGTTTTGTACAGTTTTCAGCTTTCACAGGCCTTCCATGTGAAGGGGAGAAAGTTGTGGACAAAAAATTGGCTCCAATCCACGCTGTGAAGGTGGTTGGACTGCGAAGCTGTAAACGACACCCACAACAATTACCCATGTGGCGTCACTTAAAGGGGTACTGACACCAATTTTCGGCGTTAATATTAGTATTGCACAGTTCGCTTCCTTTACTCAACAGAATACCCTGGCTGAAATATGAGCGGCCTGCGATGCGAAGGACATACTTTAATTGGATCTCATTTATTGCGCCGACTGTACAGCACGCGGAGTGGCACTCAGCAAATGGACGTGACATCATCCCGTGGTAGCCAAAAATATGTGACGCGGACAGCCCTCGTCAAGAACTCGTGACATCACTTCACGCGCGTGGCTCTGCGAACGGCGACTGGGCGCCGGCACATTCACAAATGGGTGCATCTAGCTACAGACATAACCTCTGCCCAGAGAGGCACTATTGGCAAAAATAAAGTTCCGCACATGGGAAAGGAAGCGATAATATAGCCCGGAATAGCAATAGAAGTCACCATCAGGGCTTTAATTGAAAGCGGCCATCGAATTTCCGCCACAATGGTAGGTCTAGCACTTTCAGGCAGCTCAGCCGTTCAGCTCCGGCGGCGCCACGGTCGAAACAACACCCCCACCGACCTCCAGAGTGTTTTTACGTCCGCAAAAAGCGGTGAGGTCATGCCGGGATTCTGTCATATGCGCCTTTCGGGCTGAAAGTGTGGGAAATTGAAACAAACGATTTGCAGGCCATTCAATGTAATTAATTATGACGCACTGAAGTATTTAAAGTGCTGTGTCGTGTTCGCCAGACCATTAAGCATCGATAAAAGCAATAAAAATGGAACTAAAATTTTCGTGTCAGTACTCCTTTAAAGGGGTCCTGAAATACCTTCCGCCGATGCGTGGATGTGCATGTAACCAAATAAAGCAATGTATTAGCAATCTCCGCCCGCAAGAATTTTGTTGAAGCGATGAGTATTAGCTGAGAAATCGTAAATCAAAAACCGCAATTTATCGTCGCGCCGCGTTTCCTCCTCCTTTCAACTTACTCTCCGCTGTTGACGGCGAGCGAGCCTTCCCTCCCATGATGCTGCGCTCCTCGGCGGTGATGTACTTCCGCTATTGCGCTGCTCACACAGCCGTCTGCTACGGGCAAGCTTTGTTGACACCATGAATCCCGCTCTCCGCTCAAGGCTGGAAAAGCGAACGAAAAATCTGGCCGCATGTGTGCGGCGGCCTGGCCTTGCCCTTTCGCGGTGTACGTTGCTGCAGAACTTTGCTATTGGCGGCACGCAACTCTTTATCGGCGGCGAACTCGCAGCCGCACAGGGGGGATCCTGCGCTCGCTCCCTTGGATGCACAGCGCACTGTTTATCCAAAAAGCGCCCTATCAGATGTGGCCCCGCTGGTGCCGGGTCTTATTTTGTGGCGGTGGTAATTCCTGCCGGCGGCATGTGAAAAAGACATTTTAAACCGATACAGAACCCGTGCACAAAACGCCAGTTCAGCTTGGGGCGACGCGTGGTGGAGAGCGGCAACGTTGGCAAAACATGCTCCTCCGCGGCTCTGAGCTTTCTAGCGCTGGAGCGAGCACCATTTCTTTGACAATATCAAACATCGGTTGCCCTAGAAACAAGGCACAAACCGCTCTAGAAGTCAGTTACGGTTGCGTGATCCCGGTTCAGCTTGGGGCCCCACCTCGCGGCATATGGGCACTGCAGGCATACTACTCACTCCCATTTGGAAGTGCGAGATGCGTTTGGCATTACAGGAGGCGATGGTGTGTGTGTGTTGTGGACGCCTTTGTTTCGCGATGAAATGCGACGTTGTGCTTCTGCGGGTGGATAGTGCTTCCCAAGGTCTGGATTATCTTTCTCAAGCGGCGTACGACTCAACCTCGCATGGGGTATGTGCAGTGTGCGTGGCTAAAAGCCATCTCGGCTTGTGCGCCAGAGTTAAGTGACTTGCTGTTCGTCCCCGCAAACCGCGCGCGAGGTGAGTGCCGAATTTACGAGGGGCAGGAGGAGGCAACCCATCGTCTGTCAATCGCGGTTCGGACTTGCAACGCATGTGGTGACGTTGTGTTCGTTCGAAACGCATCTCTGGATTGTTTGGAAGTTGAATAAAATGTATGCGTCAAACCCGGGCATTCGGCTCAGGGCGTTATCTGCGATTGCAAGAAAGAAGTGCCACGGGGCTTCAACGCTTTCTTTATGGAACGTACTCAAGTAAGAGAATATTCATGTCGTGTTATGGCCCTGTTGCATTCATACAAACGGTTAAGCGTTTGTTTACACTTGTTTCGTTTGTCGTAAAATGTCAAAGCACTCCGGCACTCCGCTGGCAGATCAGCCGGCGAGCCGACGCTGAGCAGACGACTCATCTCTTTGCCGGAAGTGCGTGAAAAAGCCGCCCAATAGCAGGATGTCTAGCTCATGACGAACATCTGGGAATCGATGATGTAGACATGTGAAGATGGCGGCGTCCAAAAACACGAAGGAAAGGGTGAGAAAAAAGCGACAAACTTTACAACAAAAGTGTGAGCTTTCCGCTGCGCGTAAAAGAGTAATACTTGGCACAGATGATGTTGACGACCCAATCTAACGATTGCGCTAGTCAATTAAATGTGCTCAAAACGCCTTTCAGGGCCCCTTTAAGTTCACACATGTGGCATCCGCTCGCTGCTACCACCCATCACGCTCTTCGCCTCCCTGTTTCACTCCTCTCTTGATGACTTGAACGGAGGTCTGTCCAATGCAATTCCAATTTCCTGCCGTCACAGTGCTTGCTTGCCCCCTGCTTGGAACAGCCAAGCAGGAGTTCCATTCTTTTTTTGCATGCTTTCGTGTCGCACATGCCGGCGCCTTACTGCACAGTTTGGAACGCGCCGTTTGGCAGCCACTTTTAGCATCTTTCGAAGGGTGAGGAATAGGCGACACATGCGTCTTTGGTGTCCTTTCACTCACTTCCCCCTCACTTTTGTTTCATGCGTCATCACCAAAGAGCGCCCTCCTCCTCCCCAGACACTGAATCCAAACTACCGTTTGTCTCCCCCATCTCCACGTGTGGGCGTAGCTTAGTCGGCAAGACGATGGGCTCTCACTCCTCTTCTCTATGTAGGCTCAGTTTCGATACCTGGCGGTGCCAGCAGTTTGTGTAGCCAGGGTGTAGCCAGTATCCCGTAGTAGCCTGAGATGTTTGTCTGCGTAGTTTTCTGCTGACGCGGACACGAAAATTTTCTTGGCTGGTTAGAGGTATACTGCTTCGTAGTAATATTCACACTGGGCTTTCAATTTTGAATACATGGATTCAGAAACACCTCAAAATGAACAAAGCACACACGGGTATACCAGCCGAAAAAAAGCATTGGAGGTCTAATTGGACCTCCAATGGTTTTTTTCGGCTGGGACTGCTAATGTGTAAAACCTATTTAATTTGGATCTCAAAAAAATTAAGGTTGTGAATGAAAATCTGTTCCTGACAATCCTTCTATATCCCTTCTACATTACTTCTATATTCCTTCTATATTCCTTCTATATTCCTTCTACAATCCTTCTATATTTTTCGTAGGACCAAATTTATAGAAACCACGAAACGAATTGGTCAAACAAATATTAGACAAGTGACAGCTTTTGAAATTTTTTCAGCAACTAAGAATGAACAGATCTTCAAATTGCAATTCAGAAAGCCAATCGCAACAACTCCCAGTGCTGAAAATATTTTAAAGGTTCTTTGAAAACGGCATCTTTTACTGTGGTTTGAGGAAACCGCATTGCTCTGGTGTTCGACTTCTTGTACATTAAAATTGCTACTTAGTGCAATGTTTTATTGTGAAAGGTCAACAAGTGGAATGGACGAGTGTCTTTAAAATCAGAATTATTAGGCAAAATGGCAACTAATATTTGCAAGTGAATGACCTGTCTCAATAAATGCATGCTCAAAACTAACAAACACAAAGTTGCCTAAGGCACACATTAAAAGCTCGCACACGACCAAGAAAAAACTACCCCTTGCTGCTGCTTCTAATACTGCAAGGTCACAGCAACACACAATGCAAAACAAAAACACATCTAAAACAAAAAAACATACACTATGGCAACAGCCCAGTTTCCTATTGTTTTACTTTCCATCTGCATAATAAATGGCTCCAGTACTTTTTTTTTTTTTTGCCTTGCCCCTCTGTTACTGTCAATGGTCAGAAGTAAATGCAAACATTAGAGCTATATGTTGGCCTCAGGCAATGCCTACAGGAGACAGGCACACACAGAGCACTGGCCACACCAGACAACAGGGTGGAAAGCAGCAGGCACGGCAGCCGCATGCATGCCACAGGAAAAAAAGACTAGCTACCAAGCTGGGAGATGTACAGGCTGTAACTGACAAACTGCTTCCCTGATATTCAACAACAACCGCCCCCCCCCCCCCCCCCCCCTTCTGAAAATGGAAAGAGCATTTCTAGCAAGAAATCGTAATTTCCGGCTTCATTTCTTACACGATTATTAGATTCTAGCTGGAATCGACAGTTTCTATCTAAAAAAATTCTTAGTCTAGCTAGAGACGATTATTTCCAGCTTGCGGGGTTTTTTCTTCTAGCTGGACTGACAAATGCTAGCTGAAGTAAATCTCAATCCAGCTAGAAATGAACTAGAAACGGAGTTTCTGGCTTGAAATTCTGCCTATTTCTAGCTAGAATAGAGGAAATTTCCGGTTCAATAATCCAGCTAGAAAAAACATCCATTTTCACCACTGTTCACCATTTTCACCAGATGTGCCAAGTGACCAAAATTTTACAGAGGTGCTTACAAAAGCAATGCTCCTTGCTGAATTTCAAACAGCGCTTTCATAATGTTTTCGCAATATAATTATAAGCACATTTTATAAAATCACTAAGGAAGACAGTAGGAAAAGTTGGCAGACCTTCATTATTGAAGTAACGCAAACAGGCATGTTGGGGGGGAAAAAAGAGATACAGGCGCTACACTGGAACTTACTCAGGGGAAACACACTCTCAAGTACAAAAATGCCAAGCAGGTGCAGTGCAATAGGCTATATCACCCAAATGAAGGCGAAACGATTGTGCTGGTTTGTTCAGCATCCTCAGTTTTTATTATAAGTACTTATTAGCAGGTGTAGACTATTGCGTTTGTGTGATGTTTCTGTACTTCAGTGAGCATCTCCCTTTAAAATTCAGTTGTGAGAGTACTGCCTGTGGTCTACCCCTGCCACAACCTGTCAGTCTGCACTGCTTTAGTAATGAAACGTGTCAAATTTTCATGAACATTTCTTGTTTCCAAATATTATCACAAAACGTACGTGACCACAGGGGATTCTCTGCAATATGCTATTCTTAGAAAGCAAGGCCCAAAAAAAACAAAACCTACTGGGATGTTTGATATGCAAGTAAAATTTCTTCACTTTCAAACCCAGCCCCTAAATGAAACATGGCAGCACGCTGGTGGCATCGAATTATGACTACCCTCAAGCAACATCAAGGCTCGGCATATCAACCACTCAGCCACAGCTGTCTGCGCCAACAATGTGTCCGCCCCACTCATACCTCAAAGAGCACATAGCAGCCATTCAAGGACATTGGGAGTGACAAATGTTTGGTTCTGCAAGCAATTCTGACTGCCTTTTACAAGGTTCAGGTGCACCAATGTAAAGGCACTACGTGAGGCAAATAGGAATGAAGGGCTGGGCAAACATCCCATATTGTCTTGATTGGTTCTCAACCACAGACATGCTATAGCGTCTTTGAGTGAACTGGCCAAAGCAACGTAAGACCCTATAAATGGGGACACGATTCATGAAATACTGTCAAATTAATTGTTGCACACACCAAGCTTGTCATTTGCAGACCTTTTTTATTATTTTGCTCCAATATTTTTTTGTTTCCCCAAAAATTCCTTTGCAATGTCCTGTGTAACACAACAATGCACCAACTGCAGTTTGAGGTTAGGGCGTGGAAATGTTCATGGAAATTTAGTATACCTGTTTGGCTTATCCGGATAACTTTCACCCACCATGCAGGAAAAGACGACATATAAGGAAACCAAAAAAATGTGCACATTCCGCTACAAAGCAAACCTTTTGAGGAGGAGGCCTTGCTTAAGACGGGACGTGGCAAGTAAAACGGCTTTTTTGTTTCGGACCAAATCTAATCAAATTACGAGTATTTATGAAACTAACCATCCTAACAACAAAAGAGAATTCTGTCGCACGATATTTTCTATGCTTTTTGAGTTACAAGAGTAATTAGCTTAAACTTGCATTAAGTATAATTAACGAATTAGGCAAGACCTCCGCAAGATTTTTATGTCAGTGTGATCAGGAAGGTCTATTCTGTGCCAAAAAGCTATTAGATTATTGTATTATGTCATTTAATTTAGATTTAAAAAATAACAATAAAAGTTGCACCTTCCTTTCAAAACCAGAAATAGTATCATGTCACAACAAAAGTGATACTTCTCTGTTTTTGGGGATACCCGAGGAAATAAAGCGATAATTTAATAGCTTTTCGGCACAAAATAGACCTTCCTGATCCCGCTGACATAACAATCTCAGTGAGTTCTTGCCTAATTGGTTAATTAATTTTGGGGCGACTTTGTGAAGGTAATTATTCGTGTAACTCAAAAAGTATACAAATCTCAAAGCTGATTCCAGTTTTGTTATTAGCATAGTTAACTACGTGAATGCTCCTAAACTTGATCAGATTTGGTCCAAAAATAACAAAAATAGTTTTACTTGTTCACGAGGGTGCTGCTTTGGGCCTGTTGGTATGACATGACGCTTGTCCCTTGTGTCCTAGCGCTTCAAGGTTCCGTCTCCCAGTTTTACTTGTCACATCCCTCCTTAATAAGAATGAGGGAGCTCTGGGGTGGGGAGTAGAAATGCATTTGTGGACACCAAACAGTCTGCTGACCTCCATGCGAGGACCACTGGTCCAAAGTTGCTATTTGCAGCACCTATACATGCTATTGCATATGGGGTCCTTAAAGCCCCTTGTGGGTGCATGGTGGTTGAATGGTGCTACCAGCTAAAATGATACACGGCGGAGTCCAATACAGTAGAGCCTGGTTAAAGCGTGCCTGCCAAGGAGGGAGCAAAACTATGCGAGAAATAGCGGTACGGCATAATCCAACATAACCAAATTCTTAGCAGTTTGGCTACAGATTCGAGGGGATCCTTTCCAAAAATGACTGCAGTCTATTATTCGTATTTACTGTAACGTAAAATGCACCATCAATGCCATAGCTTCATTACAAATTTCTGCGTTCTACATACAGCATGTCATCAGCCTTTTCGCAAAGCGCTCACCAAATGCAGGCGCCCTACTGGAAATCGGCACATGCACACACTGCCTAGGTGTTCCAAAGTTGCGCAAACCAAACGGCCCCCGGAAATGCTCCGAGCGGCAACTAGGTGGCAAGCAGTTTCCCATGGCATGCAGTGGCTTGCACGTGGGGCCTCCACACTGCACAACATGCAGCTCTACAAAGGCAGCTCGAGGCACACCACAATGGGCAAGGGGACGTACCACAGAGACTGGACAAGGACAGCGATGTGTTCAAACTCGACTGACTGCTTGCCGGGGAGACTCCGGCCGAGGAAGAACTCGTTGAGAGCAGAGAGACGCCGCTCGACCGACCAGAGGTGGGTACATCGTAGCTGGCCGCCAGCACACAGCGGGGTGCTCCGCTGTCGAGCGGCACATCGTAGACAGAGCTGGCAGCCCCCTTGGCCACTCCCCGGGCAGGTGGAGGCGTATCGTAGGTGCCCACAGTCTCACAGTTCGATGCGTCCAAGTCAGCCTTGGCCCGAGGCACGTCGTATGACTCTGCATCACACAAGGAATGAATGCATAAACTTTTATTGAAACACAGGACTTTTTGGTGTCTCTGATGGGTGGGATCCCTAGACCTGGACACCACTGAGTCTGGCCTTCTCCCGGGCCAGGTTGACCAGATGGATCTGGTCTTCCAGGCTCGAGCTGGCCAGGTCTGCCTCCCACGAATCAAGTTTTTTCTCTGGCATTGTGTCTGCACGCCAATTGCTGCTGCGCTCCCAGGTGATGTGGTATAGTGTGGGAGTGCTGCTGCAGGTTGGACAATCTGAGCGGTATTTTCCCACAATGAACCCCCAGTAAAAGAAAAAAGAGAGAAAGAGAGATTGCTACCACAACACTTTCTCTTCTGGGAGCACCCTATTTACAGCAATTCTAACAAAAAAAAGCCCATTCAAGCACAACAAATAAAAATTTATTATAATCAATCGAGCCAAAGTTGAAAGGCAAATAGTGGCAGCGGCAATAAAGAGAAGTGACAAGATTTTTCCTTGTCCAAAACACATATTGCTATAACAGGCCTCAGTACCAGCCTGCTGATGACTAAACATTGTTGCAAGCTTGAGTTAGTCATTCATGGGTTGCTATGCAGCTCCAGAAACCTGTTGGTGCCTTCCACTACATATAGGGCACAATAACACTTACGTTCAAATTTGCATGCTGGCCTGAACTGCTCAGCCCACTGAAGGCTAGGCGAAATGTTAGCACTGTGGCACACACACAGAGAACATGAAATAAAAGCAGGGAGCAAGTCTCAACTTCAGCTAAGTCTAAACGTGATGTTGTCACAAGGTCATAAACACAGGTTCCCTTAACATGGTACAGCCAGGTTAGTGCATTCATTCAATTACAATCCTATCTAGACCTCAGAGTGTATTCAGCAACAAAATTGCCGACACACAAACTATTTTTTGTAATTTTTCCCTGATTTCCCAGCAAAGATAAATAAAAAAGTGGAATCATGAACAGAGCGTTCTGGCATGCTATCATCCATAAATGCTACGCACTAACTGTAAAACATTAAAATTGAGTACGTAAGTAGTTTAGCTGTCATCACATGTTACGATCACTACATGAGTCATTACAATGTGCTTTTATGCTAGCTTAACCTAGAATAACACTATGCCATTCGAGTAAAGTAAGTGGCTGCTGAACTCCAGTGCATTTAGCCTTTCAACTCAGTCATTGGCTGGTACGATGGCTGAATTGTCACACAAAGCAGTCACAACAGGTAGTACAGAGTACTAGACCTTGCACACCATGCGGCAAGTTCAACTGATAATTTGATCAGCTCAGCAGCCTCACGGGCATAGCTTGGGCATGCACAGACAATACGAGGCCATGCAGGATGTGGTGTACACCCTTCATTTCATATTCTAGTGCCCACGGCTACCTGTAGTCATATACGAAAGAAACATTCTGACAAGACTTAAAATACTACGTGCAGTACAAACACTCCAAAATTGCACAAAAGGCTAGTTTACACATTTGGTTACTCCCAGGGATGTGGCCAGAACAGCAGTTTCAGTTTTCGAACCCTCCATAAAGCAGTTATTGAGTTAGTTCTTTCCTGGACACTTAAGGTTAAAGGAACATTTACTGGGTTACTTTTTCAGGAGTTTGGTAAAGGGTGGCCGCAATGCACCTGAAGGTCACCCAAACATTTCGGGGGGTGCGGCACTGGCCACAGCCACAAAGAAACAGTCCTTACCAGCAGCATTGGATGCAGGAAGTTCTAAGCGGGTGCTTAGGGAAGACCGAGGCAAGTCGTATGACAAGCTGGAAGGACGTGGTTCATCGTATGCCATGTTGGGCGCCGGTCGGATGGGCTTCCTTCCTTCCTGAGGTGCTGAAAAGCAGTGAAAAAAATATATATTTAAAGAAACATAATATCGTGAACATCAAAGAGCAAAAAAAAAAATCCAACAGTTTTGTTTTTTTGCCTCCAATCAGAAAATTGGCTGCCGCGCACAACACCCGCACTCCCTTCACTTGTAGTAGCATCATCAATTGTAAAACGACAGGCACTAAATGCCTAGAAGGTTTACAGTTTCATCGTGGGATTGACAAGTTATTAAAGCCGACGAATGAAAATGCAAGCTGTTGCAAGAGCACTTGGCATATTTTTTCGCTTACCTGGAACTACGCTGTCTATGTGAACATGGCCTGCTGGCCTTGGAAGAGTGGAATGAGCTGGGGTATCATATTCTTCAGTCACCTTGGCACCAACTGGCACATCATACAGGTACACATCTCCAACTTTGCTAGGTGTAACAACCTGCAGGAAAAAAAATTATTAATAGAGTCGAGGGGGCAGGCAAGAAATTACAAACTGCAAATGAAACGGAAAAATGGGCAGCCCTAAAAATTAGCACGCATGCACCAATCTGAGGTGCCATTCAAATGAGACGATTTGCAACCACCTGAATCAAACTGTGCCATGCAACGAACTCAACTTGCACACATTAACTTTTTTTTGTGCGTTTTTTTGAAACTCAGTTTTCAGATAATGAGACTGAATTTTGTGATCTATAGTCAAGGTTGATCAAACATATGCGAAGTTACAACAATGCACCGAGGCAACATGTTCCAGAAGTGCCTTAATTGCTCACATTTCCTGCACATATGGCAACACTACTGCGTGTCCTACTTGTTGCTGTTGTGGCAGGAATTGTTTTGTACATGGACAATTGCAGTTTCAGATACCACGTCATAACGGCACATGAGATTCCCTTGTTATTTGGAAAAGCTTAAAGTTTTTCTCCACCTAGCTGTACACAATCGACAAAGTTGCTTGGTGCAACCACTAGGGGTTCCAGCAGCAGCGAAAGTGGCCAGGCGCCTGGAGCGTGTGTGCACACCTTGTTTGGGTCCACTCGCCAGGAGCAGCGGCGCGCATGCCTCTGGCCGGGCCCCGGGTAGGTGCCGGGAGGCGGGGGAGGCACGGCGGCTGCGAGGTCGGACGGGGAGCCAGTGGGTGCCGCGTAGCCCAGGCCCGTGGGGTCGTACATGCCGGGCATGAGGCGCAGCCTGTTTCCCGGCGCCAGCCCCTGGCGGCCACGCAGTGCGCACAGCCACCAGCCTTCCAGGTCACCGGGGTTCTGCTCCAGCACCGTGAGCACGTCATTCTTGCGGAAGGCCAGCTCCTCCGGCGACTCCGCTATGTTGTCGTACAGGGCCCGCGCCAGGCAATTCTGCCCAAGGGAAGAGCACCCCTCACTTAGAAGCTATAGTGCACACACACACACAAAGGGTTCTTTGAAAACTCTCAAGAGCCCATCAAAGCCAACACTGAGGCGAAGCACAGATTTTCTTTTCCACACGTTAACTGTTGCACTTGTGGGGAGGGGGCAGACAACAAATGATCACCCACAACACATGTCCCCCTCTTCCAGTTTACCTACCAAACAACATCCAAATGATAATTCTGTGTTTGAAATTGCCTCAGAAAATAAAGCTTTGAGGCCCTATTTGACAGCAAGTTTGGTTTTGCCTATATATATATATATTTTCCATCATAACCTTTTTGACCCACTTACTACGGGCAAGCTATAGCTGCTGCTTGGACCGTTCAGGCGATATCATATTAAAGTCCTTTCGTTTTCCGTCGAAGCCACAAGGTTCTGCCCAGGACACTAAGCCATCCAGTGCAGCTGAAGCGCTATACAACATGTCTATTTGACATGCTGGCCAGCGAAGCAGCTTGCCAGATAGGCTGCTTTATGCTGTAGACAAATGTTTTCATTGCGAAGTTTTAGGCAAAGGCATCATTTTCAGCCACTAGCTATGTCATTTCTCCGACGAGATTTAAATTTGACTGCACGCTGCTTCCTTTAGGGTCGAATAATAAGGTGAGAAAACTCCCAGCAGAGTCTACCAAGTAACATGCAAGTTTTATGCACAGGAGGAAGCTATTTATATGAACTTCTTGAGCTAATATTTTCAGGAATTCATCTAGTTCACTTTAACCAAACCACAGCCACCAAATCTAAGAGCAACTTTGCTATTATACAACAGCTCCTATATATCATGCCAGTGGTGCTTATACTTTACACTAACTGAAGTCTCGGCAAGCAGGTAGATGAATAACTTGTGCAGCTTCAGACATTCGGAATTTTTTTTTCCCCGTAGACCGATACTGGCAAATACGCCATCCTCGTATATTGCCCCACATCCCCCTATTTTTTTCTTTCCTTCCTTATTTCTTTGATTTTTGCAACCACGGAGGTGATTGTCCCCGACGCCCCGCTTGCCCCGCATTCTCTCTTTTTTGCATTGTTTTTCCAGGTTGGCGCTGCATAACAAGTTTGCTTTGCCGCAAAGCACGCGCATCCTCCCGGCTTCTCGGCACAACACAAACACGCGCACCAGTATTACAGCTTTCCCGCGCGACACCAAAGCCGTGCAAGGAAGTTACACGTGCGCAAAACACGCGTGAATACTGCTTTCTAAATTTCAACAATTCCCTGCGGCCGCACTAATTCTTTATCTCTCTCATCCCTTCCTGGGATCTTTTATCCCACATTTTAAAGAAACCTAGAATAGATCGCAAGGTTGACAAAAGTATGCCGGTGGAAATCGTGGAAGCATTGGAGGAAGGTAGAAACTAGAACCCTTACACTGCTTTGCATTCTGACAACTGACCCCAGTAACGATAAAATGAAAAACAGTGCAGTAACATCACCGTGAAACGGGTTTGAGAGAAACGGACTGATAAAATGTTTCAGTGCAGCGCATCAAAACTCGCGCGCCGCAGCATAAAAGATATTACCTATCCACGGGTGAAACCGTAAACGTCCTGTAGCTTTTCCAAATAAGCTAAAAATTTACCATCCCTTCCTAAAGAGAGTTGAGAGAAGCGCGAAAGCTAGAAGTGCATCCAATCGACCGTCAAACTTCCAAAGACAAAATCGCAAACGAGGAACGAACCCATGCGACGATTTTTCGCGCACTAAGTAAACGCATCTCCGAACGATTAATGAAATAAAGGTATACAGTCGAACACGGATATATCGAACTCCAAGGGGATCGCTAAATAGTTCGATATATGAAAAATTCGATATAAAAAATATGGGCTCTGAGACCTCACCTATGGCGGACGATCACTTACCGATCGGCGCATTCATGAATGACAACTAATTCCGCACTCACGACGCAACAGGACGCTTTATTTCCGTGAAAAAAAATCGCATGATCTTGTCCTGCTTCTTCGTTCTGGAAATGAAAATTAAAGACGCTGGTCTCGACGAGCCTGTCCAGGTGCGACAGCCCAGTTCCTTCCATGTCGTCGCAACAACGGCGAATCAAGCTGAACGGAGCGGCCACTTCACCCGCGGAGTACGATCGTGTAGCCGCCTCCTCGTCCGGACGATCTTCGCCACTCGAGCTATCGGCTTGGGCTCCTGCGACCGCAGCTATGATATCCTCGTCACCGAGGCTCGCAACAGCCTGAACATTGGTGTCAGCGTTCACCAAGTCGTCGGCAGACAGCGCTGGAACAGCTGCCGGGAAAAGGGACGACAACTCACGAAACTTGTCGCCCATGCACTCGTCGTCGTCGTCGCCGTCTTCGCAAGCTTCGGGAAGTTCGGCCGTCACAAAGCCTGCTTTCTGGAAGCAGTTGGCCACGGTCTCCTTCTTCATGCCGCTCCAAGCGCCTGTCATCATATGTATGGCCCCAGTCGGGGCATCCCTACCTCGCACAGCCACATTTTCCCAGCGTTCGGGCTTGTGTGCCTAGAGAGATTTAGCATACCGGGCTCCGTCCGCTAACGCTACGGCGGCCTGTAGCGGGGCCCGACTGGGCAAGTGCAAATTCGTTCCGGTAGAGGGGATTAGTTCCGCGAACCAATCTTCGCCATGCCCGCGCATGCCCGCGCATGCTCCACATCCTCCTCGACCTTAATCGGGGGTGCAGCGACCGCCGAAGACCACCTTCCAGCTCGCGCGGCGTTCGATATACCCAATGTAGGGGAAAATACGGTTCGATATAAACGTACGAATTCCTATACTTTTACACATAATTTTCAAGGGGATAATTTATGAGTTCGATATAGACAATAATTCGATATACCCGTGTTCGATATATCCGTGTTCGACTGTACTATTGCACTCCTCCTTCATTATCGATGCATGCATTGTCTTATCTAGAACCGTTCCTTTTTCGCGATTTACAAGTAACTATTTTGACACAATGGAAGCCCGGTTTCACGCAGGCGCCGTGTGCTCAGAGATCTTCTCGGATATTTTCGGCCGAGCAACCGGTCTAAGGGGAAATGCACTAACCCCATGGATGCGAAATCACGTGTCGCCCGAGCGTCGGCGTCATTCGGCGGCGCCACGCGGACACGCAGGATAGGGCCAGTAGCCGCATGAGACCGCCGAAGTCACGCGTCAGCCGCTCCGTCGACGTGCGTTGGTGGACAGTGGACACGTTCGTATGAATTCTTCCATCCTTTCCAAGTTATGTTGATCATTCATAAGCAGTTATTTCCGATTGTTTAACTGCAGTAATCAGGAGCTTAGATTTGCCATAAAAACACACTTGCCTTACTTTATTCATACTACGAATGCTTCCGGGCCAATTTTGACATGCTGCAAAAATGTATGTCAAGTTATCACAGTAAAATATGAACAAAGCGAGCTTGATAAACAAGTACGCACTTCGAACAGTTTATTCCCTCGCAACTTGGTGTGAACTACTCGATGTTATGTACGGACGTCTGCTTCGTGAATTCAAAGCGTAAGTAAAACAAAATTCAGCGAAAAAAAAAAAAAGTGATCAAACCCTCACTACAAAAGAAAAAAAAACAGCCATGTTTTGCCAAGATTCGAACCATAGACTTGAGAAATTTGGGCAGTGATAACGCTTGTTTTTTACGCACCCATCTCCGAGGCGAGGCCAATTATGCTAGTACTACAGGCGATGTAACCAAACCTCCCTTATTTGAGTAAAGAAAAGCTATCACACATCCCCGGTCTCCGCCGCTGGAATACTGGCGTTGATAACACTTGCTCGTCACGTGCCGATCTTGCAGACAAGCCTCATCATGCTAACACTACAAGCGATGTAGCCAGAGCTCCCTCATTTAACTCACAAAAAGGTATCGCAAATCCCCGATCTCCCTGATGAAAGCCGAAGCTTGTCATTTGTCTCCAGGCAGACGACTACGGCAGGTTACAAAGAAATTGATTGTTTTCTGATGAAAGGAATGACCCCAAACCACGATACGGACAGGAAATCCGGACGCTGCCGCCCGCTTTCGATGCGCTGCGTCGACGCCGATATCCGGCGAGCAGATATCGGCGCTGCTCGCGCGTCGCGCACTCCGTGCACTTAGCGACGCGCGTCAACCCGGGGCGACGTCAACGCGTCAAAACGCGGAAAATACGCTGCATGGGGTTGCGGCTTCAGTTATTTGACAGGACGCTATCGGCCCCACTAAGAAAGCTTTCGCTGTAAAAGTGCTCGATATACAAAGGTAGCACACGATGAAGTCGCAATCCAAGCACTGATGCTCTTGGTTAATTAACTTTCTTTTCTGTACTCGTTAATTACCACGCACCCAACAATCAGAACCGCCGTATGTTTAGTGCCTGGGGATGGGGCACACCGCCGTGGAGCCTAAATACACGTAGAGTGGGGTTTAATTAACTTGATTCGCGTCTTGTTCTGGAGGCGGCAAATTGAAAGTCCCATGCACGGACATTTCGGCGCACGTTAAAGATCTTAGGGTGGTATAAACTAATCCGTATCCCTCCACCACGGTACGCCTCATAGCGAGGCTGCAGCCTCGTAGCCCTAACAATCACTGATTAAAAGCAGAACCCGGGGCGCTACCCTTGTCCGGAGACGAAATCGGCCAGCGCCATTCGTGGCTAGCCGGCGGAAGCGAAAGCACCGCAGCGCGTCATGGGGGAAAGAGAGGGAGACAACCTCCGCCGAATCGCTTATTTACTATTCCGAAAATTCCGCGGGTCGGAGGCGGGGGAGGCACGCAGCCGAGGCTGCAAGGGAAGCGCTCACGACCACAAAGGCAGCGGCCAGCCTTTTCATCTCTTTGGTACGGTGACGGGGAGGAGGAGCGGCACTGCTGGCCGACCGCGCCCTCAGAGCAACCGCCACCGCAGTGGCGAAGAAGGGGCACGGTGGCGTCATACTGGAATTGACACTGACCGCACGCACTGTTTCCTGCCACATGGCCGCGATTGAGGAGCTTGCGTACGTCTACCCAACGGGAAGAAAGAAAAAAACGACCAAAAAGTGACCAGGGCGAAAAGCAGTCTTTCATCTCGGGGGTGATGGCCTGGGCCGACTTGCCACAGTCCCCCTTCCATGGCATGTTTCTCTCCCCGGCTGGAGCGATTGTAACCCGTGAACGCAACGGATGCTGCGTGTCGTCTTAAAGGGCCCTCCCTATTGAGAAGTAATACTCTGCAAAACATTCCACCTTTAATTTTCGACAGCTGTTGTGACGCGACAGTTTGCACCTTTCCTTCAATTCTCAATAAAATTAAGATGGCGTAATGCGTTCGATGTAATGCGGGAACGCAAAAAGGTGGAGTGAATCTGAATAGGGTGAATCAAGAGTATGGTTGGGCGAGCTGGTACGCGCGCGAGAGAGAAATCACTTTATTGAGCTTAAGCGGGTTTATGGGAGTGGTGTGGCCGTCGGTTTGAGGCCGGTGGCGACGTTGTCAGCGCGGGTGACCAGAAGTACCTGGACCTCTGGGTCCGAGCTGCCCAGCGCTCCCTCCCACTGCTCTTCATTAATTATGGAGGAAAAGGGGTCTTGAGGACAGGCCCACATAGAGTGGACTAGCATGGTTGGGTCCCCACAGAATCGACAGTTTAGCGAGGGGAATTGCAAGGGGTGAATGCGATGAAGTAGTGCTCGGCAGGCCAACGAGTGCGTCTGCAGGAGTCGCCATAAGCGCTCCTGATGGTTAGTTAGCTCAGGGTGGGCAGGAGGGTATCGACGGCGAGAGATGCGGTAATGCGTAGTGACATCATGGTACGTGATTAGCTGGACGAGGACGAAGCGAAGACGACAGCGCCCACATCGTCGTTTTCGCTCCGTTCTCGTCCAATTTTCGCTGTTGCACCAGAAATGAATGGGGTGGAATACAAGGTTCGCCATTTCTAAGTCTGCCCTATTAATCAACTAACCATTGGACTGGAAAAGGAGGGGGGGAGGAAGGAGTTAGTGCACACGCGTTAACCCAACATTATCATCATCATCATCATAATAATAATTTATTATACCCTTAAGGGCCCCTTGCGGGGTATTACATAAGGGGGGAGCAAGTACAGAAATTCCACAGCAGGTGATGGTCGATGGTACAGGCGTAGAAGTGAGGCAGATTCATAAATAAATGGCAGCAACACAGCAAATATATACACATATTTACCTAAAGGAACTGTAAAAATAAAAATAAGGAGCGAAGACCCCTTTCAAAATAATTAATACGAGCCATTGATTGGCCACATGAACCAATCAATCCCACACATGTCCCCACCCGCGGTCCCGTCACCGAACACTCACTCTCATGCACTCATAGCACTCAGACAGAGTCACTGACCGCGCGGAGTGGTCACATGATGTACAGCTCAGCTTGCAAGCAACCACGGACGTCCGTGGAACGTCCGAAAAACAGCCGAACGCCGAGTTTGGACGGCCACTGTACGTCGACGTTTGGATGTACATTTGCGGACGTACACTGGGCATCCAGCAACGAATGTACAAGGGATATATATTTCCCTATGTCCGAAGGACATCCACCCGTGGACGTACAAAGTTACCACGAAGCATGAAATAATGAAGTAAATTGAAAATAAAAGCGAAACCAGAAGAGCTACTCTGCTTTTCAATTAAAAAGATTCTCTACATCGAACCTGATTAGCATATTGCAAGTTTCATGCGTATGTTACTACAATCAAGCCTAATTTCTCTAACTTTTTGAAGCACATGACCGACTCCAACGCTCTTTGGAGAGGGGTATATAAGAATTGAGAACCGTAACAAAACGTGTGAAGCAAGTCCGCCGTGTTCGTGATGCTTGTCTGCCCGGCGGTGCGTTGGTCTTCTGCGGGGTAGTATTTGTTGGTGAAACACATCCTTCTCGTTAACAAAGCATTTGTAATCCTGTAAATTTTTACTGAACATCCAAAATACATCCAATTTCGGACGTCCGAATGGACGTACGGAAGTGTTAAATCCAAACGTCCCGCGGACGTACATGGTATGTCCATCGGCGCTAAAACGGACGTCCGCTTGAGCCGGAATGGACGTACACTGGACGGTCGACGGATGTCCGGTGATTGCTTGGGCTCCTAGATACTCCGACATTGCCTAGAGCGTCCAACATCATTATGGTTTAGCATGACGATCGTAACTAAGGTTCGACAGCAATGCGTGCGCGTGTGTGGTGAAGGCGTTTTTGAACTGTATGTGATTATAATTTTTTCATATCTGCATTTGAGCACAAAAGTTGTACTTCCCTCTTTTTCTTGACGAAACTCACCCAAAGGGATGAGAGACAAGTTGTCTGAGTACTATCATTTTACTGCAATTTCCAAGCTCTCATAATCAGTTGCCCACATTTTAAAGGAGCCATGAAGACAAAATACAAGTTGGGTTTATTAGAAAGACTGCTTAGTCCCGATAACAATGATACCAATATCATCGCAGTCTTCGAACAAATAACGGAGATATTAAAGAAAACGTGTGAAGCAGTCGCGACCACGACCGGAATATAGCCGGTCGTGGTCGCGACCCCCTAGCCAATTTCCCGCAACTTTTCTATGACGTCACGGAACCTTTGTGCGATTGGCGGCCGCCTAACTGACCTGTCGCGACGACACATGACTGGACGTCTGTAATGGGGCCTCTAGTTCCATTTGACCGCATCACTTGAATGCTAACGTGCAGTTAACGCACTGAAAATTATGTTTTATTGTTGGCCCGTATGACGCCATTCTTGCTCATAACATGTCACTGTGGCGCAAAATTTGGAAGTTTTTAAATACTTCTTGCTTTTTTCGTTAAAAAAACATATTTTGTGTCTGTAATGGAGCTGAGTGCGATACTGAATCCTAGTTCTTTCAAATTAAGCGAAGCTGTATTTTCTCTTCATGGCTCCTTTAAGCAAAAAAACTTCCAGTCGGGGGAGCTCCATGCCAAAATCTTGCTCCCTAGATATAGGGGGAACGGTGATACCTGAGTATTTCAGGGAAATACTTGTTCTCTTTAAATGAAAATCACAAAGACAGGGAAGTCGACGCCCGAGAGGCTTCAAGTCGGGACAAAATGGGCATTCTGATCTTATAACAGAATGCATTCGATTCAGCCGCACTTCCATTCCAGTTCGCCTCCCTGGCTGGAAAACCGTCGCGCATATTTGTTCTATTTTTACAGCTATTTTTACAGGTGCATTTTTCTCTATGGAGCGAGAACGCCGCGAACTCGTCTGCAGCGCCGGTGAATCGAACAGGGAAACGAGTGGTGGGGTACTTCACCGCATGAACTTGTTCAAACAAGGCAAACGGTTCAGCAATAAACCAAATGGCAGAAACTTGAAGACAGTTCTCAAAACTGTCTTCAATTCCTCCTGAATCAAAAAGGGGTCTTGGAGGCTTCGAAGCCAGCATCCTTCAAGTGCACGTGCAACAGCGCGAACGAACGGGACATACAGAGGAAACACCACCAGCGCTGCGCCGAGAGGGCGCTGTTACGGCTCGGCGGTGCACTTTCGGTCTGCATGCGGTTACCACGAAACATTTCAGGAGATGTACTAAAGAAATGTTACTCACAGGGGAGGACCACCCAGGCGGTTCAATGAGGCGTTTTTTTTTTGTTTTTTTTTTTTCGAAATGAGCCAGATCCAGAAAACGAAACTAAATCCAATAAAACTGCAGTGACAATTAAGAAAAAATCAGCAACCTTTTCCTAAAAAAGGGTGGCAAGGAAATAGTCGAGATAACGCATTGAAAACGTGTACGCAGATCGTAGTTCGTACCGAAAATGAGTCAGATCCTGCTGTTTCACGGATCAAAATGAGCCAAATTCATTTGCCCAATGGGTGTTTGATTTTGGCATGACAGTCTTTTTTTTTTTTTTTTTTTGCTTTTCGGAGCTGGCTTATTATGAATTCCGACGTCACTTACGATATCGGCGAAATATCTGTCCCTAGATGTCAACGACGAAGTGAACGCAAGAAGGGAACGAAATGAAACAGAGATGTTAAACAATGATTTCATGCTGTTGGGCTAGTTGGTTCATATTCATACTTAAAACTGCGCATTCGGACGGGACAAGGAAAAGAAGAGACAGGACGGGTGATTTCATTTCGTCTCACTCATCCCTACGAAATAACTCTGGTTATATTTATTTTTTTTTACTGCCATATTTACCATTTTAGTACTTAATAAATAGCCGCCGCTTACAAGCCCTGCAAATTCCCCCTTCCCCTCTTAGAGTTCGAACCACTTCGTTAAGGTTAATAAGAAGATATGAGCAGCCTTCTTGTGAAGCGTTTTGGAAATTCACGGTAAAGCCACGAAGAGCTTGCTTACTTCGTAAGTGCCTTCAGGCGTGCCCAAGAAAATGATCCTAGGAAAGAAATCGAAAAGGGCTGCTAATGGTGCCAAGAGGACTCACCTAGCTGCTCTCCATATATAGTTCTAGTGGCCTTGAAGCCCTAGCTGTTGCATATTTTAATGTCTTTTCTACCAAAACTCAATCGCACCACGCTTGAAAGTCAATTTAAATAAAGTTTTAATAAGAATGCCACATCAGCTTGAGTATTTCAGTTCAATATGAGCCAAATTCAAACTTATCATCCCAATATTGCTCAAAGTCACGGCATAATTTTTAATTGCCTGTGGCCATAACCTTCCCATAGCTGACATGTAAAATATATCATATAATAGATTTGACGGCGTTGCATTTAGGTCCCGTAACAAACTTTCGCTTGTTTCTCAAATTCGCGTTAGGTGGATCTGGCTCATTTCGAAAAAAAAAACGCCCCAAATATTCGTTAATCTCCAAAAAGTGGCATGCGTGCAGCAAGTCGTTTTTTGTTTGGCACGTCCGAGTATCGAGCTGCGAAAGCTTTAAATTTTGCCCGTAACTGTGTGAAGATAAGGCGTTGTTATTCTGTTATTCTCCTCCGTTGAGTACGAAGCACATGTTTTAAGTCGCATCCGACTCAAAGCAAGATGCGGCTCAGCGTTGAGGTGACGAGCGCGACAGGGGCATTGTTAAAATCCCACCAGGCGAAAGATACGACACGCTGGCAGACACCGAAGAAGATAATCCGAGAGAAAAAAAAAATGTTTCCAGCTGCTGACCTTGACCGCCATAACTGCGTAGTTAACAACATGTTTCACCACGGTACAGGTATAGCCAGCTTATGTGCAGTATGACGTCGCTATAACATCACAGCTCATTGCTACCTTATACGAGCCACTTGTGTAGCAGTAAAGCTTGAGGTTGCGCGCAGTGATGTCGGCCACAGCATATGGTTTCTTAGTAAGTATGTATATTGTAAGAAACTCTATGGGCCACAGACACCATGATGGATCGCCGAGTAGCCGCCGGTGTCGCTGCTCGGCGACTACTGTTCTTGAAGCCCTGTTGCATGCATATGTTTAATGCCTTTACCGCCAAATCGCACCATTCTTGAAAGTAAATTGAAATGAAGTTTTCATAAGAATGCCGCATAACTTGAGCGTTTCAATTTAATAAGAGCCAAATCCAAACTTTTCATCCCAATATTGCTCAAATTCACCGCATTTTTTTTTTTAATTTCTTGGGGCCATTAGTTTCGCCCAGCTTACATGTAAAACATATCATGTTTGTCGCTTTGACAGCGTTGCATTTAGGCCAGGTAACAGACTTCCGCTTTTTTCTCAAATTCGCATTAAGTGGATTCAGCTCATTTCGAGAAAAATAAAAAAGCTCCTCAATTGCAGTTTGGGCCAGCTGCGACAGTCGTGGCGTCGCTCCCCTGCCCACGAAACGAGGCTCAAGCGTGCCAGCTTTCGGGGAGCCTGTCACATTTCATACGACGCTCATTCTAAACAAAGGGGACATATCTAGAAGACCGAAAAAAAACATGCCCCGTGCAGAACAGCGTCAACAGCGCCACTGCACAGATATATTTCAAGAGTTATTCAGTATATGAAGTCGCGAAACACTGTGTCCTAAGGTCCTATGTACCAAACGCGGTCCCTGGCTATTCCCTGCCTTGGGGGAAGCCCCTAAAAATTAGGGGCCTTGGGGCCAACCGGATCAGTCTGCCATCTGTCGCCAGAGAGTCTGCACTGTCCCACTGAACGAAAAAGCTGGCGTCGGCGTTGTTTGTATGAGCGAACGGCAGCTAAATTCCCATGGCTGCGGCGCGTCAGGTGGCTCATCAAGCGCGCACCGCTCAAGGTCAAAGCGGACGCACCTCAGAAGTACAAGCACAGCAAAAGCACTACAACGCATATTCTTTGTCACGGAAGTCAGGAAGACGGCTGCTTCCGTGGCAAAGAACGCGTCAGGAACGCGCCTGCGCAATGGGGGGAGCGTGTCACCGCGGGAGTGCTATAGTGCCTAGAATATACTAGGCACTATAGCAGTGCTGTCTCCAAAAGACGGCTTTTGCAGACAAAAGCCGTCTTTTGGCCGGTTGCAAAAATATTCGCTGCCCTCACCCAGCGGCGCGGCAGTCACCACAGATCCAGGGCGGCACTGCCGCCGCTATGCTCCATGGCAGCGCCCACAATACCGGCATATACGTTCGGCGCCACGTGATCCCCAGAGATTTCACTTGTACGCTAATAATTCCTCAGAAGTGCTTAGGTGTCCTCGAACTTTGTTTTTCCTGGACAGGGGAGTGTCGGCGGACAACGCGACACACCGTCTTGTTTTCAAATGATTACAAGCAGTGGGCAATGTTTACGAGTCATTGTTCTCCAGCAGGCCGCACAGGGCAGGCGAAAACATTCTGCAAACGGAGAACAAACGCCAGCATAACCTTGTTTTCGCACTCGGGCTCCGTTGCAGCACCTGCATGGAGCGAGCGAGACCATTAGTTCCACAGCTATAGAGCGCGACCGGCGTCAGGTGTGTTGGCCCCAGTGCACGACCGGGGCAGGTCTCGAGTAGCGACAACAAGTTGCGACAAAATCCCGCAGTATTACCTTTTTGCACAATGCTCCTCGTGCGTCTACCCTGCTTTCTTTCTTTCTTTTCTTTTTGCGCATCACTGCGTCCGTCGCCTTCTGTTGTCCCGTATCTAAGCGCCGACCTGCTTCCAGCCTCAAAACGAGGCCGTTCCGTACCTCCGCGCGCTTACCTGCGCGAAAAATCGGTGGGTGTTTATACTTATTTTCTGCAAAATAGGTCTTCTTCGCATACGGCCGCCTCCTGCCCGCACTGAAAACGAACAAAAAAATACGGAAGGCTAATACAAGAACGAGAAACCCCGCATTTCAGCCGATGCGTTCTTCATGGACAAAATATTACGCCATTGCAGTATAAAAGAAATCAATCAGTGCCACTGCCCAGTTTCCACAAGGAACGCGTAAGAGTTTATTTTCTCACGCTGAAAGCATTCATGGAAATGCTCTCAACAAATTGCAGCAGCGATCGGGCGTCTGGAGAGAAGCGAAGTGATCCCTCCCCTTCACAGAACTGGGGAGAATTAAAGGATTATCGACATCTAATGAACCTCTCATGGCGAACATGGCAGTTAATTGCGTATTCGTCTGGCTTAATTAAAATAATGAGTGCGCGGTGGACCTTTCGACTCGTTGGATCACTTGACTCGTTGGCCCTCTTGACTCATTGGATCTTTTGGCTCATTTGGACCTTTTGCAATGACGCGGCTAACTAAGGTGAGCCGCAAAAGGTCCAACGAGTCAAGAGGTCCAATATTATGCCTCCTGACTTGTTGGATCTCTAGACACGGCTAAGACGAGTCAAGAGATCCAAGTCTCTTTGTGGGCCTCACATCGGTGCACTTTTGTTTGCTAAGGGTCAAGACTTTAGTTCCGTTACCCCTTCGTCTTCAATACAAGTAGTGTATTGCACCAATTTTTGTTTGAGCAATATGTTAGTTTTTCTTTCAAGCACAGTAATACCTCGTTAACTCGAACTCGCATATCTCGAAAAATCGGCTAAGTCGAAATTTTCCGCGGCACCGAACCATTTCGTATAGGTCCCATCTATTTGTTGACCTTTATTTCAAATTATTTTTGGGTCAAACTGCGGATATCTCGAAATCTTGAGTGAGAGTGGAACGAAAATTTCGCCGATTGTGAGGAACAGATTGTGAGGAACTCTGTCAAGAGGCGATAAAGCTTAAAGGAGCCATGAAGACAAAATACAAGTTGAGTTTATTAGAAAGACTGCTTAGTCCCGATAACAATGATACCAATATCATCGCAATCTTCGAACAAATAACGGAGATATTAAAGAAAACGTGTGAAGCAGTCGCGACCCCCTAGCCAATTTTCCGCAACTTTTCTATGACGTCACGGAACCTTGTTTGTGCGATTGGCGGCCGCCTAACTGACCTGTCGCTACGACACATGACTGGACGTCTGTAAAGGGGCCTCTAGTTCCATTTGACCGCATCTCTTGAATGCTAACGTGCAGTCAATGCACTGAAATTTATATTTTATTGTTGGCCCGTATGACGTCATTTTCGCTCATAACACGTCACTGTGGCGCAAAATTTGAGTTTTTAAATACTTCTTGCTTTTTTTTTTCATTAAAAAACATCTTTTGTGGCTCTAATGGAGCTGAGTGAGATACTGAATCCTAGTTCTTTCAAATTAAACAAAGTTGTATTTTCTCTTCATGGCTCCTTTAAGGTGTGGATTTTCGGGGCAATTGCAGGCTGCACCGATCTGTGCGGAGGTCACGTGAGTAGCGACAGCCGATACTCTGAGCTCGTCGCGAGCACAACGTTAACTTCCAATTCATTTGAGCACCAGCGGCATCTGGCTCTCTGTGGTGCAAGAGCGGTGCCATAACGGTGCCACCGAAAGCGACGTGACCTTTCAGGAGTACGCGCTATGCGAGCAGGATGTGCCCGCGACAGGAGAACTTACGGACGCCGCAATCGTTGAAATGGCCACAAAAGGAGGGGACGGCGAAGACAGGGACGACGACGACGAATCTTCTCAAGAGGTGCCGACATCTGCCGAAACGAGAAATTTGCCGCGCTTGCTGCGAAATAAGGTTGAGTGCAGCGGCGGGAAAGATCGGCTCATGCAACGCGTCAAGCACCTAGAGGACTCCTTACTAGGCCCGAGTGCGACCGCAAAGCAGACCAGCATTACCCAGTTCTCTTCTCCTAAGTAAAATTGCAGTGCCACAAAACCCAGCCGGTGAACGACTCTTGTATGTTTTTTTTTTTTTTTTTCTCTCTTTCAAACCTTCATGAAACGCAAGATTGGAAGCTGCTGTTGAAGAGCTGGTAATTAGTGAAGCCATTTTTGCAAAGAACTGGATATTTCATGACAATTCGCGCAATTTTGCTTATCTCGAAAATCCGTTTATCTCGAAATATTTCCCGGTTTTCACTACTTTGAGTTGACGAGGTATTACTGTATATGTATGTTGCACCCTTGCAAAAATACATTTGCGTCATGGGCATCTAAATGATCGAAGTGGTTAAGCGCACATAATGTCGTTTACCGGCTCCAGTCTTTTCGGTACAGGGCGTTTCGGTGCGGCCTATTCGGTACACGGGCGTTTCGGTACACGGCTTTTCAGTACAAAAGCGAATTCAAGCGCGCGTTTTAGGCAGCAACATATGTGCGTCGAGGCAGTTGCAGGCACAACAACCATACTAATTTATTACACATGTACTTTATCGTAATTCTGCGTTATTTTAACTCAGTGGAAATGTTATGCGGCCTTACTAAATGAAGTCCCATTGATTTGCGGAATAGTAGCCGGAATAACCGTAGCGTTTAGATAATATTATTGTTGATTATATCGCTTGCTTTGTAGCGACTTATGAACACCATATCTTCGTTTAAAAAATCAGTGAAAGTAACATTCGTTTTTTCCACTTTCGAATACCTGCATGCGATAACCGCTGCGTCATTGAGCGCCTACACTGGGGGAAAGGAACCAGTAGTTTTTTTATAATATTCGTAATAAATCTGTTGTTTGGAATTAATACTCTTGGAAAGCCCTACCCTTCCTCTATCATTGCGTACCTTACACTTTAGCATCACTGTGGCAGGAAAAAAAATATTTCTTGGACTTTTTAACTTAACCACAAAGTACTTGTAATTATTTTGGCACTGCATTCACGTGCTCTTCTGTGTGCTGATGACGCAATGCACATAATGCCTTATTAACAATGCGTTACCAAGGGCACCTTCTCTACTTCGCCAGACGTTTCCGTCCCGGCATCATCGCCGTTTCAATGAATTCCGGTGTGTTTAGTGTGTTCATGATTTCAAATACCCAAAGGTCTTTTCAATGCTTTTTGGAACATACATAGAGGTCTTTTGCTAAAAGGAGAACTCATTTGTGATTTTCGGCGTTCTTTCGCAAAGCATGCTGGTCATTTCATTATCAGCTCCCCACCATGTGTAAACTTTTAGCTGCACAAAAAGGGAGCAATCACTTATGTAAGCGAAGCTCGCTGAAGCAGGGGTCGGCAACTACATTATCGAACATTCTACACTTCTGTAAAAAAGAATGTTGTTACATAGTAAAATATATGAAAAAGTCGTGTACAGATCGTTCCCACAATTCATTGGACCTTCTGACGCGGTTGCTGAATTATTGGACCTTCTGAGTCGTTGGATCTTTTGACTCGCTTTATTTAGACCTGTTGACTCGTTGGATCTTGTGGCTCTTTAGAGCTCTTAAGATCCACACTGGACCTTCTGACTCGTTGGATCTCTTGACTAGGCTGTCACGTGACTATTTAATTTTTTACTCTTTGTACCCTTTCTTTTTGAATCTTTGGATATCTTTACCATAATCGGTTGGGCTCAACCTGGGGCGCAATTCTGAGCTGTGCACATTCAAAAAGCGGAAGCGTCCGTTTCATGTCGTGACGTAGTCCCGGTTGTGGTCTATGCGCAAAAACCAACTTGCTTGCTTTGAGTCACGTCCGCGTCACCCGCCTTCAGCCAATCAGGGCCCGCTCAAAGCGTACGCTCTGTTTGAGACTGATCTCCCCCACCTCCATCACTTCCCCAAAACACCTCTGCGGTGCACTTAGAGCAGCGTGCTTTTCTTGGCATAAAACTGGCCCTCCTCTGTGACACCCCTTGTGCCCCGCGCCGCGACTCGTGTAGTTATTTATACAGCGGCATCCTGCGGAATAAGTTGCACGAACTGTCGCGATCCATACTGAAGGGGATAGAGATGGCAGGCTTTCACTTAAAATTGCCCACAAAACTGCCGCAATCATGGCGCAGATTATGCGAAGGTACACGCCATTCCTGTTTAAAAAATGCGACGCTTTCGGGATGGTCTGCAACAGTTCCTTATTCAAACTTGGCCCACGGAATTGAAGACCGTCTTGCTTTACAAATGTAGAATCTACACAGAAACTCACAGTAAAGAAGAAATCGAAAACATTCAGTCACGTTACCACCGCGGCGGCCACAGACTGTAGTGTGAGCTCTGATAGCACAGCAGCTGCGGCTGGAGTCTGAGCACCCAGACAGACACGAGGAGGAAATAGCAACTCAGAAGAGAAAAAAAGGTGGGTATCTCCCTGTGGGCAATAAATACACCTACGCAGTGGCGGAAGCGACAAATGACTCGGTGAGAACATTTCACGGGCAGCGGAGAGCAGCGACTGGGAAGGAGAGAAAATTACGAGCAGGGTTACACAGTATTGGATGCCTTTTTGGAGAATCCCGTGCGAGATACACACGAAAAATTGGGTGAATTGGAAATTGTATGCAGGACGCGTGAAACGTATACGCAGCAGACGAATCACGCTGCACGTGTTTGGGCCACTCTCTTCCCCCAGCATGCAGTACGTTTGACAGCTCAGACGGCTACACAAAAGTGGCGACGTTTTATCTCCGCCGGTACCAGACAACTAAGAGCCGCAGTTTCAATGCAAAAAAAACACGAAGACATCGCTTCTTGACGCCGTTCTAGCAGCCTCAACGGTTCGGCAGAACTGCAGTGGATTTGTCTATTACGATAAAACTCTAACCCTGCCAAGTTTCATTCATATAAATCATTCGAAAGTAAGTTAAATCGTAAACTAAAAGCGATCGTGCTTAGTTTGTCGCACTAGATCGGACAGCGCCCATGGGTCAAGGCGCTCGGGGAAAAATGGAAATAATCCAATTCAATTCAATAGCAATTTAATTCCATACATGTGGCGAACACGACGGGAAATGAAACGGCGGTTACACCCCGTATTCGCTTGCCCGATCAGAAAAGGAACGGCACCCTCGTCAGGGACGAGGCCGTTTTAGGAGACCTCACTGCTGAATCAAGGCGGCGCCATTGCAAACGCTGGCTACGACTACGCGCACGTAAAACGGAGTGAGATTATTAAGCGCTGGCTTGCCTCGCAGCCTCTGCCTCCTCCGGCACAGTGTACCATAAATTGCCCTCACAAATGTCAGCCAACTTGCAGCAGTTTCCACCACCCCCAACTCTGCTATCTACCTTCGCTGCAGCACGTGGGTGCTTGCCGTGGAGCCCCCTTTCCAGTCAAGCTTCGACGATGATGATGGTACTGGCACGGACACGGCGAACAGCCGACGCTCTAACAAATGAAGCTGCGCGCACTGCCCCGGGTGGCCCCGTGTGTAAGTCAAAGTGCGGCGTGCCACCTGTCTCCGCACCGTCTCGACGGGTCCCGCGACTCCCACCAACGCTTGCACGCGCTGTAGAACAGAGTGCGCACGGCGGCAAAACAGGACGCCGGAGCAAGGCATGAGCATCGGGCCGCGCCTCAACAGAAACGGAATGCTCACGCATTTTCTTAAAATAATTTCAGTCTTCTGAAAGTGACTTCCGTAGCTCTAATGCCACATAGAGAGACAGAGCACGCGCTTTTTCGCCAGACCACAGAGTGAAACCGGCGAAACTACGAACGGGCTCCCTCAGCAAGCCGTGCAGCGTAGCAGCTGTGCAGGCGGCGTCTGCTGCCACCAAAATCTCGAGGCAGCATCGCATCAAGACGTCCCTCGGAGGCCGGCCCAACGCGTCGAGCGGCAAGCGTTTTCCAAGGGGCACGACGACGAGAAGGCTCGGGGGACGACGCCGAAGGCGGCGGCAGCAGCCTGCGAGCGGCGCTCCTATTTCGGGACGAAACCGGAATCGCCCACGCGAGCGTGTCCCGGCGGCGGTCGTCGCCAGAGCGCGGGAGGACACCGCGGGCGGCTGCCGACCTTCGTCGGCGGTGGGCGTCCGACCGAGCGCGTAACCCGGCCGCTGCTGCTGGCCAGGGGGGGTCAGCGACTTCCCGGCGCTGCAAAGGGTTCCGCAGCAAGGCCAGCCGGCGCCAACTGCACGGCTGGCAACTCGCCCGCGCCGTAGGTGCACACACAAAGGCGGCCGCAGCTGTGCGCATTCCGCCCGGCTTGCTCGGCAGATGGCTCATACGGCACGCGCGGTCAGTCTGCGCTCGCTCTCGGGACAGCTGGTCCGCTGCGAAGCCCACCGCGTCCTTGAGAAGTACCGCGCCCCCAATGGGCCTGTTACTCTCCCCATCGTGCCCCCTACTCGCCCCCCTTCTTTTTTTTTTTTTTTTTTTTGCCGGGCTAATTGAAGGCAATGAAGACCGTGGACAAATGAGACGTATACGGTTCACCGAGTGTCTTGACAGAAGGGGATATGAGAGCAGGCGTGCCGCGAGTTGCGTGCTATGCGTCTTTCAAGCGCATCTGCAGGAGCGGAAACCTGACGCAAAAACGGTCTGCTTTTCGCGCACTTCCCTGGAAGTAAAAACGAAGGTCGTTTTGCTCCAGTCGTTCGTTACGGGACGCGAATGTGCTGGCATCACGGAGTCCAAAAAAAAAAAAAATGCGGACGGGGTATATGATTAGCCCCGCACCGAAAAGGACAGACCCGGCACACCTCGGTGAACCAGCCGAAACAACGGCGTTGTGTGGCCTGATATCGCGCGTGCTCGAATCTTGTCCACAAACAGAAACACCGATTCCTTATGAACGCGCCGACGCTTCACAGGCGATGAGGCGCGCCGTAGTGGAGGGCTTCGGATTAACTTAGACCACCTGGGGATCTTTAACGTGCGCCGAAATCTCGAACAACAAACAAAATCAACACTCGGTTGCCTACCTCGTTCATTGCCGCGTTTTCGGCAACGCTCGTCCCGTCACCAGTAACTGAAAATGCCCCGTCCGTATTTTCACAAACCTCAAAGTGTGTAGCACAGCCTAGCCTCACCCCAACCCATTCAACCCAGGGCCGAAACCACAACTTCTTAATTCTGTTTTCTAGAGTCCTTTCAGTTGCAGATTAAGTCTCGAAACAAAATCCGCCCCGCCCCGCAACACCCCCCCCCCCCCCCCCAAAAAAAAAAAAAGAAAAACTAAGCACTCGCCTCACTCACTGCCAGCGTGAATTAGTTCCAAACGGACGTTGAAGTGTGAAAACAAGTTGGCCTTTATCGATGGTGAAGAAGGCGCTAAACAAGTCGATACACAAGAAAGGGAAGGACACAGACAAGCGCTTGTCACAGATAACAGACAGCCAGACCATTAGCGCAATCGACTATGGGTGCAAGCCATGGCAGTCAGCTTTTCCGCTGGCCAGCTGCGGTGGAAATTTTATGCAGGACGCGTGAAACGTATACGCAGTAGACCAATCACGCTACACGTGTTTAGGCCACTCTCTTCCCCCAGCATGCAGTACGTTTGACAGCTCAGACGGCTACACAAAAGTGGCGACGTTTGAGTTCGCTCAGCCAGCGCTGAGCGAACTCCAACGCCGAACTCACTCCAACTCTGAGCGAACTCCAACACCGAGCGAACTCCGAGGAGCCGAGAGCCTCTCGGCTCCTCGGAGTACGGGCAGCGATTCATGTGACTTGCCCGTGTACGCCACGAAAAAAAATCCAAGGGAAACGGGAGAGAGAAATGCAATTCCTTAATAATTCACAGACAAACAAAGCACCGCTTGTTGCCGAACAAACGCTGAAAGAGCTACGAAAAGTGTGACCCCTCCGTTAAAGCAAGAAAACCATTTCACTCACACAAATACCCAAAAAAGTGGCGGGGAAGTGCACAGCCTCCCTCGGAAGCCTAGGTATGGCACCGGACCGATATTCCAAAGTTCGTGGCCTCGCGTCCAACCCGGGGAGCATGTTTTCCTCCCCTTTCTTCAGGACATTTAAACAAATCTATTTGAACATGGAAAAATGATACACTCCTTCCCCTATGCCTTCCTTGGCGTTCTTGACTGCTGACCTGAGTGTCTGTGTTCATTCAACGAGCCCCCGATCATTCCCAATTCTTATTATATATATATATATATATACTGGGCAGAGAAACGCATTCGATACATGCCCAAGGCAATAAGTTTGAAGAGGCCTTCTTGAGCAGAGCGCGCTGAGAGGTGTGTCCCACGCATTTAATAAACGTACAGTCCCTTTGACGAACAAGTTTTGATGAGACAGTGGTGACACTGAAACGCCAAAAACGAGCTTATCGGCAAATGGAAGGGCAGCTTTGAAAAAAAAAAAAAGTTGTTTGAAGTTCAGCAGCAGAATGGAAAACATGGTTTCGCAATACACTTATATACATCGGCTCGACGACATATTTAAACGAAGGAAGCGTTAAGAAAGCAGTCAGCAGCATTATCCAGGCAGAGTGGACGGGCTGAGGGAAAATAATTACGAAGACTCTGCGACAAGAAGTTTCTGGTCAAGACCAAGACAAGCCCACTGTACGAACAAGACGACTGCAAGGAAAAATCCAGGCGGTGGCCGGGCACCAATGAGTGAGTACGGCATCACAGCCTCAAGTCTCGAGGCGAAGTGTGCCACTGACAGGACGACGCGGAAGGTCCACCACCGGGACAAAGAAAGTGTTCAGAGGTGTGGGTCTGTAATGCCTCACAGGGGTCTGCACTGTGCGCAGTACTGGTCCGGCAGAGTTGCAGTGAACGATCCCTCGCAAAGGAAGGCGGGCGCGTCTTCCAGCTGATGCCGCGTGGAGGAAAACTGCCGGCCGCCGACGGCCTTCGGCGGAGCCCGCCCGCGGTGAAGGAAGGCCAGCCGAGACAAGGGCGGGCCACGCCGCCGCTGGCCGGGCGTCCTCCGGCGGCACACAGCGCGCTCAAGAGCTGGCCCCGGGCCCCGGCGGAACCACCTTGGCCGCCCGGAGGCGCGTATTTTAGGACAGGCCACCGCCGCGGCCTGGAAAGCGAGGCCCTTCCGCTGCTCGTCGCGTCAACGCCACTCGGGCTTCAACAGCAGGTCCTCCTCCTCCGCTGCCCCCTACCCGTGTCAGGGTGTGCGGGCGCCCTCGTATCGTTCTCCGACCTCGCGAAATGCGCTAACCTGACACGGAGTAGTCTGCTACTTGTAAAATATTTTACGCCCACGTACCCGACTGGGAAGGGCCCGTTCCCCTTGTGCATGTGTGCCGTCCTCACACAAAACGGCCTCCTCACTCCTTTCTTGCTAAACACCGTGAAATATTTCCAGCACTGTTCGGATAGGTGCGTCTGCAGACCCGCCAGTGCTACCACAGAATCCTTGTGACGTCACAAAGATCCTCCATTACAACTGCATCCTGCTCAGCACGCTCGCGCGTACCGGCCAAGAAGCTGTTCCTCACAAGTTCCTCACAAATCTCGGTTTTGCTGATGTTTTATTTTACAACCGGACATGGTTTTTAGAATAGTAAAAGGTTTCGGCGTACGCGCGTGCACGATGCAGTGCATCGTCCCAGCCGCCGCCATTCGGACGGACTTGTCAGTGCCCGGAGGATGTGAATTGTAACGAGAGGGATCCAGACCTCGCCCACAAGAGTCCTCCTCGCTAGCAGCGTGGGGGAAAGGGACGAGGGGCGAGATGCCTCGGTCGGTTCCCCAAGATAAACAATTTCTCTTTCCCACGCCCTCCCCCACACTTCAAACAGGGTCGATTAATCGGTACACCGTCCCGCTACATACTACACAAGCAGACGGACACAGGGCCACAACGCCTCCAGATTCAAAAGGACCGACATTCACATTTCACATTAGCCCCGTTTTCCATAGAAGAAAGGACAAACTCAACACAACTGTAAAAGCGCTATAAGCGGAGAAACGCGGAGGTATACTGGCCAGTGAACGAGAATATACCGACCTAGCGTTTTCGTTCGATTGGGCCGTAAAGAAGGTTGCGGCTGAATAACCCCTTGTCATCCGTTATGCCAGCGCCTCCCGTAACTTGCCACACCCAGTGGCAGCGTTACGGCCCCAGCTCAAATACCCGACGTGCGCGTACACTGCAGGTACGCGAGCTCCGGAACGACGGGCTCGAACAATGCAGTGACGCAAGGGGCACGCGACACGAGGAAGCCGTCACTGCCGGTGGCTGACGGCTCGCAGTTTGCGGCACGAGGAGGCAACCACTTCCTCCCCGATCACAGCTACGCGAGAAGTACGCCAACGTGCGCTGCAGCGGCGTTGTAAGCCAAAGGCTGTACCCATACATACGCAGCCTGTTTTCCACCACAGACACAAACACGCGTTTTTTTTTTTCCAAGAGTAATTGTGCTACATATATGGGACAGAGCTGCTTACGGAAGAGCTTATCCGCCCATGGTCAGCAGGCCGGACGGTAGCAAATACCCATGCGCTTACACGACATTCCACGGACTATACCAGCTGCTTTGAAACTGCAATGGCAAATGTGTCGACAAAATGCTGCACAGTGAGCGGCACCTCGTGGGAACTCCCTGCATGAACAGGATCGCGTAGGAGCAGGTAATTGCACAATGCGAGCCCCGTGGTTCATTTGTCTCAAGTATTCTGACACAATCGGGAACATACAAACCCAATAACGAATTAAGCATGCACCGAAGATTAAGCAGGCAACAACGAGACAAGACCTGACGGATGGACTGGAAAAAGTCTTCCACTCGTCGCATGTAGTACAGCACCGGCCTACGACAGCTCAGGGCCAAGCAGTGCCTGCCACAGAAATTGTCTGCACATTGCACTCTTGTCTTTGAACGATCAGACGTGACTGGTCCTTGTTTTCCCGTGCAGACAATTTTACTGCCGCGTGGGGTGCTCGCGAATTAAGTACTGCACGCGCACAAAAAAGCTTGGCCCGGGATCTTCGACACACCCTCACGACGGCATTTATTCCCTGTTCGACCCAGCAAACAAGGGAAAGCCATCGATGCACACAGCTAGGCGAGAGCAGACGGCGGCCTTTCGGCGAACTGCAGCGTCCTGCCAGCAGCAGCGGACCAAGGTACCCCCCGAGTGGAGGAACCGGATGGCAAACTGAGTGGGCAGCGCGAGAATACGCTCGGCCACACTCGTGCACCCCGATGCACTGCAACACTGCACGCAGTGTGGGCGTTCGGTGGGAATGCCGAGCGGCAGGAGAGAACGCGAGCGACACCGCAACCGTCAGCGCCCCAGAAGAATCCGCCCGGAATCCTCCTTGCGATGCCCAGCTGCTGCAGTGCCAAGTTCACGTTACACCGGCACCTTTTCTCAAATGAATATCATCAGCCTGAAGTACTTAACAAGCGTCACTTTTGGTGGCTTTACGAGGAAATTCGCCAGCTGCGTTACCGGCCTTCCACTTGCAGTCAAAATTGGGTGCCAGTTTTGTGTCCGCGTTAAAGTTGGACGATCATTGCTCTCCGTGTGAGGCTGTGCAGTCATACAACCGTCGTCAATATTACGTGAAGGTATTTTTTTCTCGCCTAAGTAGCACCGAGAAAGAAACACAAGAAAAAAAAAACAGAGGGCGATGTGTGTGCACGTTGTGGTCCCTTATAAGTCGGAAGACAAAATACAACTTTGTTTGATTTGAAATAACTAACCTTTTGTATTGTAACTCATCAAACTCCTTTTCAGTCCCGAAATACTTTTTTTTATGAAAAAAAGGTTTTTAAAAAAATGCTCGAAAACTTTCAAAATTCGCGCTACACGAAGTCCGCAGTGAGGCAGAAGGGAGAGTACCAAAACCAGAGTTATCAGTGCATTAACTGTACGTTAGCATTAAAGTGATAGAATCAAACGGAACTAGAGGCCCCGCTACAATCGCACAGCCATGTTTCCGGACGGTGGCTTTGGTCGGTACGTCATAAGGACCTGGCCATGACGTCATAAGGACCCGGCGTGAAAGTGGCTGGTGAGAGAGACGCCGCCACTGCTTTACCCGTTTTTCTTGACATCTATCTTAGTTGTTGGAAGTTTGCATTAAATTTGGCGCCATTGTTATTGGGACAAAGGAGTATTGTGAATAAACCAAACTTGGACTTTGTCTTCATGGGCCTTTAAAGCTTTTGCTCATTAGCTTTTAGGCCTGAGGTTGACGTTTAGTGCTGATTATCAGAGATGCGCCAGACATGTTCACCCCGCCTCAGCAGCGCTTTGATTCCAGGCTTTCCTATTGCAACTAAACGCCGCCTGTTACGGAGGGTAATGCAACGCCGAAAACGAGACTCGGAATTCCTCCCCCTCCTCTCCCCTTCCTTTCCTCCAACAACGTGTGCGTAAGAAGAAAGAAAACAGCAAGCAGACCCTGTAGAGTCGGAGACAACCACCAGAAAACAACAAAAACAAAAGCAACATAAATCCAACAAGCTTCATGATGGCTTAGAGGCGCGCCGTATAGCGGAGGGGCAAGGATTAGTGTAGGCCACCTGCGGCTGTTTAACCTGCGCCGAAGTATCGTACGCGCCACAGTCTCTTTCTTATTTTTGTTTCCTCCTCGGGATCACCTCCGGCGCTGCCGGGGGGAAGAACCGAACCCACGACCTGGTGCTCGGGCTTCAGAGCGCCGCTGAGCTACCACGGCTGGTGGAAACAAGAAAAGTCAGGGGATTTGGCCATCTTTGTGTAACAGTGGCTCAGGTCCAATTCTAGGATACGGCGAACAAGCAGGAAGTTTTTCGCTTTCCCATAGACGTACAGGTGAAATAAGTAAACGGAACAAGGTTTGCAGATTTGGAGGAGATTTCTCCGCCATGTGCCTAGCCAGCAACCTCGAAGTGACTTTTCAAGAAAGCCACTCTAAAATAAAATTCGGCCGCACGTACTCTATTTATGCTGGCAGCCGCATAAAATAGAAATTATTGTGATTTCACGAAGCCGTGCTCCGTTTACTCTTTGTTGCACCTGTATACATGCAGCGTTTTAAAAAAGAAAGACCGGACCTTACGGCATCTGGGCAAATTCACACACACTTTAGCTTATTCAAATGCTTATATCGGTTGTCTTACATCGGTGAATTACAGCGCCGAGAACAAAAATATGCTACTCGCAGTCGCGGCAGTTGTTTAAAAACACAGAGAATGCCAAAAGCGTGCAAACCGGTATCGCCGCCATACACATTTTTTTACGCACTATGTATATACACCATTTGCGCCACCACAAATCATGAATGGTGGAGCACTTCAAATAAATGTATCTGGCAGCTTTAGTTGTACACATGAATTAAGAAAGCTTAGCATTGCCATAAGGCGGCCTCACAACATCACGCGGCACGGTTTCTTTCAGTTTCGATTTTGTCTTTGCCTTGGTAAACACGTGAAGTCTAAAGTTTATGAAGGTGACGCCAGTACAACCGACTGTTCCTACCACCAGCGTACTTATACACGACAAACAGCGGTAAAAACGGTTAGCGAAAGCTGCTAGGAGACGAAGCTGGCTGTCGGTTTAATACGTTTACACTTTCCCCGAGACGGCAGCAGCTCACGGCTTGATCGGCGTGTGGACGGTGCTTGGTCTGCTCCGTTTGTGAGGCGCCAAAAAAAGAAAGGAAAGCGCTCGCGAAAGAGCGATGTCAGATTTAATTATTTATTCGTAAACAATTACAGCACCGTTTGTCGTCAAATAAAAGTTGAAAGAGCTAAGAAAGCTGTGATCTCTCAGTTCAAGCAAAGTCGAAGTTAATTCAGTTAAAAAAAGACCGCGTATTTTTCTAAATATTATTTTCCCGTTACAGAAAATAAAACGCTAATTTACAAAAAAAGACCTATGGCGGTAGGCCTCAACTTGCGGCAAGACACTCATTATACCATCGGTGGCTCCATGGTCCTGCCTACCTATCCTTGCTATAACTATGCTAATCTAGCTTCCTGGATACAGCTCGAACTCGCTTCGTATCTACTCGGCCTCAAGGCTATGAAATAAACGAAAACACAACAAAACCAGATTCCTCCAGTTTCGTAACTGTCTAAGCACCACTAGTCCACCGGTTTTTTGTTATAGACATCGAAAAGGACCATAGATATACGCCAGTTGTTCGGAGATAACGCCAAGAAACGAGGGAGTCTTTATTCGGAGATGTTTAATGGCGCCTCGATTAACAAATGCCGACGCGAGCAACGCCACCCGCTTATTGCTCTATTCAAATTCAAATTCAAATTTATTCAAAAAGTACAAGGTTATATTGACATAGTCGGAACTTACAGGAGGAGGTCCCAAGGTTTCCGAACCGCAGGCGGGACCTCCTATGCTAGATGTTTTGGAGATAAAAAGTTGTGAGCGAAAACAACTAGTATGTATTGCGTACGTTATACAAATATAACACATTGTGAAAAAAAAAAAAAGGAAAATTGTAAACAATTGACAACAGAACAAGCAGGGAAAGATGTCACACGAGAAAAAATAATTCTAGGAGTTACTGGTGAGTTGCTAAGAACATCTTCAATTTTCTTTTAAATGGTTGAAGCGAGCTAACTGTCTTTATTTCCAATGGTACATCATTCCAAAAAGAAACAGCAGAAAAAAATAGACTAAATTTGCCATAGTTAGTTCTTACCTTGGGCAAAATCAAATTCTGACGGGAGGAAAATCTAGTGCAATTAGGGTTGGTTAACATGTGGCTTCTGACTTCTTAGCTTCTGACGTCGCAAATCGTGAAAGCGCGTCAGAACAGCCGCTTCCTCGCTCACCATTTGTGACGTCAAAACAGGCATCCGTAAAAATGGCGTGGGAAATGACAGACGTGGAAGTAACGTTTGAGGGTATCATTTATAAGCAAAAAAAAAAGTATATTTCGTCGCCGGTTATAAAAGGCCCTTGACCCGCTGGCGTCAAAATGTTAATTTGAATCATTTAGCGGCCGTTTCCAATGCCACCCAGTGGTGCCGTCAGAGCCAACGTCACCAAATCTTCTGACGTTACAGATCTGAACGCACCTTTCGCGTGTAAAAAACAAAAACATGCGCGCAAATTGCAAGGCAAAACTCAAAACAAGGGATGAGCACCGGCGACCGTGGAATTCAAAAGCAAACCAACTGTGCGCCGAGACCCGGCGACCTTTTCATCGGCCGCTCTCCCTCCAGCGATGCTGCCAGCACAGGCCCGGCCTGGTTTAATTACGGAGGTCCGTTATAGGAGGAAATCTGCGCAGTATTTATCGAGCAGAGGCAATTCATATACAACACGTTAATGCACCTAGGGCCGTAGGTTACCAGGCGGAGCGCCAGCGCGGGCACCGCTCCAAGCTGGACACGCTCAGCTGGCGAATATTTGGACTCAGCGCGCATGCCACAGAGGCTGCTCGTGAAGACGACGATGATGTCTCGGCGGTGACAGCGTTTCTGGAATATCTTGCTTCCTTTTGGTTACTCAAAGGCATGCAAGTTTGGACGTGTATACGTTCAGCCGTTCACGCCAGCCTCCTCGCGCTTGTGCTGTCAAGCGCACAAGTGGAAGCCCGTAGCGCCAAGCAGGGAGGAGGGGAGGGGCCCTATTCAAGTTCCCTCTTGCCATCGTGGCCAAGCTCATGCAGCCAGGCCGGAAACGGCTCATTTCGTCCCAGGCGAAGAACCGCGAGGGGTTGGCCCCAATTCGGAGCTACGCCGCCTTCGGCTTAGCCTCTAATAACTTTCCGTTCGAAATCGGCCCAGCCGGGGTCTCCATCCCGCGTGCGCACTGCTGAGTCCGATCCTATTCATTGTGTGTAAGTTGCCACAGAAGTTTTTCGAACGCTTAGTTCTGTGAACTAAGCATTCCTGGCGCACAAGCCAGCGTTGGAGTCCTTTTGCGGCGGGAGTGATCATAGAAATCACTTCAGGCGAAACATATACTATCAGCTGAGTTACCACTACTGAACCAGCTGATTAAAGAGACTGAGATCCAAAGGGAGATTTGACCAACACATGACGCATGCCGCAGCCAACGGTGACGTCAGGCCGGCGCATACAAGCGTTTGAAGACAGCCAATGCACGCACGCACTCGCAGCCACGTGACACGTTTCAGCCAATGGGGACGGTAGACCGGCGCACACCCGCGCTCCCAGCCAATGGGAATTTCGCTGATAGGTTCCTAGCTGCACTCTGTGGTTACGCAGACCTGGGGACGACGGCGCGTTCCTCGACAACTGATTCTCAGGGATTAAAACGTGGCAGGGAGCACCATGCTAAGGAAAAACAACGTTAAGGTAAAGATTGCTATAGGGTTCAGGCTTGGCGATTTGGTGCAGGATTTCGAGGCGGAAACACACCTTATTTTGACAAAACACGAGTACTTTGTAAAATAAGCGCTGTTTCCGTTTCGTAGTCACGTTGAAGATCTAACGCGAGCAGACCGCCCTGCATCAGTATCCATAGGTCGCTAATGGGTTATTTCGCTATCATCCACCAGGCGCAAAAAGGAGTCATTAATTCAATGCGACTTTGAAATAAAGCAATAACGGCTTCCAACGGAATGCGACCCCAGCAACAAATTCCTTCCCCTCCAAAAAAAATGTTTATAAAAAAATTATTATTTTTTTGTGCTACGAAGCCGTTTGCATGCGGAATCTCGTTTAAACGAAACCCGAAACATGGTGGCGTCAGTGAAGTCTGATGGCATTACAGAGCATTTTAGAGGGCAAAAGGAGCTGTAACAAGTTTATAAGTGTATTGCTTATAAATTCAGGCGTTTGTTGTTGTTTTTTTAAGCTGGAGTTTACTACTCTGCCCATGTTGTGATGCAAAATAAATCGTCAGGTTTCACTTTAACACAGACAGGTCGAAAGTGCCCCTTGGTTTAAGACTCAACAGTAATTGAGATAAGCAGTCGGGTTTCTTTTTCTTCTTTTTGAAATGCCAACGTCATGTTTCAGATTACTCTTCAATTTTTAAAACACGACGCAAGTCTAGGTAAACGTTGCGGTTGATGTACCTGCCTCCGAATATAAATCGGACGTTTTTGGCTGGATTATCAACGTTACTTGATCACGAGCTTCAACTGAACCTTTGCACTGCTTAGTGTCCTTTATTTCTGCTACCACAGTCATCGTTAGGTAAGGTCTATAGAATCTCTGAAGTACACAGCAGTTGGCTCTTACAACCAGTTCCAAAGAAAACTCCATCAGAGCAACACATCCGTCTTGCTCCCATCCCTCCAAAGGTGTGTTTTTTTTTCCTAAGGGAAATAATAGCTGCCTTAAAGAGTATACCCTGCACGATGCTAGCTGCCATCTCCTACCGGCACCTGCATACTTCGATGGGCTCCGTTTCCAGACGGGTGAAACCTGTCCGCTTTATCTTTGCGATGAGTTCACCAACAGGCAATGCAGCATAGTGTACAACAGGCATGAGGCGGCAACGTTGCTCACACGACCAAAGAGGTCGCGTGAAGAAAGTTGCCGCCACTTCCCTGCTCAGCATGTCGCGCCAGCTTAGAGGCGGCGCATTCCAATCCAGGCGCAAGTGCCGGTAATTAGTACAAAAACTAAAGGTATCACGCTAAATACCCACAGTCGCCAACAGGTTAAAAGCGGATATGCTTTCGTCCACCACAGGCCATCGATCGTTTCTGTGGGAAGCGGAAAACAAGTCCACCGGCCTTCTCGCGAGCTCAGCAGCCAGACACGCAGGTCGCGAGCTGGCAGTAGTGGTAGTGAAACGGAGTTTTTCGGGGTCAATCACGGAAACTGCACAACGGACTGTTGTTTTGTAAACCTAGAAAAACCTTAGTGAGACAAAAAAAAATTAGATTAAATGACGCGCGGAAACAATTTCAACTTCAGAAACATTCTTTTTGTTGACGCAGGGTGCCAAGTAGGGACGGCCATCTGTTTTGATGTAAAAACGTAGCGTCTGCGTGGGCTAAAACACGCAGCCAATTCGTCACACCTCAAAACAGAGCGTGCAGCTCCTGAGCTGTATTACATATGCGGGTACAAAGCCACGCTTGTAGCACGCACGAAACACACAAAAAGCCAGACGTGCTCACCTTACGCATGTTTCCAGCCCCAAGGCACAAAGTCCAGCTAGGAGAGCACTGCCGAGACGACAAACGTCAGTGGTGAGCGGAAAAGGAAGACTTGGCGGCGGTCTTTCGCATCGTTAGTGGCTGTTAAGCGTCCGGACAAAGTGTATTCCCGCGACAGGGCGAGCAGTTACGATGGTATACGAACAGTCGGCTTACAACCTAGGTGAGTGTCGTGCAACTGTCAGGCTGTATCGTACTCCGTTTGCAAAATCTCCGTGTTCCAGCCGCAGACGGTCAGAAGTCTCCATGTTTGCATCCGTGGCGAGCCAAGAGCCCGGGCAGTCCCAAAGAGATGGGGGCGCAGATGGCCGCGTTCCGATAGAGACGGAGCTAGCGGCGGGCTTCAAGGCGGCGACACAAACACCAAGTCGGGGAGGGAACCTCGGCCGAAAGGGAAACCGCCCGGAGTGTGCGACGCCCAAGAGTTTGCGACGAAAGGGCTCCGCAGGCACGCCACGGCAACCGCGCTCAACACCCGCCGACACTCGGCAACTCGGCGGAGCAGGGAAACCCCGCGGGAAAAAAGCCGCGCGGGTGCGCTGGCAGCGGCAGCGGCGGCGGCCCGCAGATATCACGTGGTACCTGACGTCACCTTGAAGTCGGGGGCCATCTCCTCAGTTGCGACCAGCGCTGCCAGCCGGGCCATCCGTTGAGAAAGAAAAGCCGCCGTCGCTGAAAGATGACGCGAGGCTAGAGCAGCACCCATGCGCACAAAGGCGTCGTTTGTCAGATTTTGAGGAGTGAACGCACAAGCACGCACCACAAGCGTCCTATTTTATGATATGCGTAGATTTTGTTCTCCACTCGTAGTTATTGACTCTACAGAAAGGGGTAGGAAAGCAGAATGTAACTGCTGACAAAAGGGCAAGAGTATATGCTGGTTGTTTAAGAGTTCAGTCCCAAGCCAAAAGTTGAGAGGAACAAGTTTTAAAGCAATGGTCACAATAAATTGTGGCCACTTGTGACCCGGAAATTCTCGGCGAGATAAAAACAAGGTCACGCCACGCCCCTCCCATACCAAACTTCGTTCACGCGGCATGTTAGACGGAGAGTCACATTTCGTGAGGCTACCCGATCCGACGCTTGGGCTGCGCAGCGACGTCCGTGTGCGTAGGCAAGTTCGCTGGAAGTGGGATCGTCAAAACGGAGAGATGGGCGAGTTTATACATGGTCAGGGAAATTCGATCTCGTCACACATCGCTCGACATTCCAGGCGACGCATGGCACCAGCCCGTGACGTTCCACAGACACAATTAAGTGCTCATGCTCGTTACAGCACCCCGGGCAAGATGTTGACCAGGAAATTGTTTGCGGCGTGTACATCTGGGTGTATAATCAGACACGAAATACTGTAGATTTGTTGGAGTTAACTCTGCTTTCGTAGAAAACGTCCTAGCGAGACCCTCAGCGGCAGTCCCTCTTTTATTTTATTTTTTATTTATTGTCAAACCTTGCATGACATGCACGTTTGCATGACAAACATAGAGGAAAGGACAAACTCAACACAACTGTAAAAGCTATATATATATATATATATATATATATATATATATATATATATATATATATATATATATATATATATATATATATATATATATATATATATATATATATATATATATATATATATATATATATATATATATATATAGCGAATCAGCAATGGGAAATGAGGGGCTCGGTGAATCAAGACAGAATAAGGGTTGGCAGTCAAGAAAACCTCGGAAAGCAAAGGGGGGAATGCGGTAGGTAGGGAATGCGGTAGTCAGAAAGAAAGTGGTGAGAAAATGCCCGCCGGGTGGGATCCGAACCCACGACCTCCAGAATACCGGTCTGGTGCGATAACCACTACGCTACGGCAGGGCTGTTCCCCCACCACTTTCTCAGGTATTTATGTTAACGTATTTTTTGTTTCCTGCACTTGGGGGTGGTAGCCAGCGCCACTCGGACTACTCGGGGTGAAGGGGACCTTCTTTTCAACCCCCGGGCCGTGACTCGAGCGTCTAGGACATGTCGAGAGTGGTCGACCAGCGTTGAACCCTCTTAAAGGAGCCATGAATACAAAATACAAGTTGGGTTTATTAGAAAGACTGCTTAGTCCCGATAACAATGATACCAATATCATCGCAATCTTCGAACAAATAACGGGGATATTAAAGAAAACGTGTGAAGCAGTCGCGACCGCTTAGCCAATTTCCCGCAACTTTTCTATGACGTCACAGAACCTTGTTTGTGCGATTGGCGACCGCCTAACTGACCTGTCGCGACGACACATGACTGGACGTCTGTAATGGGGCCTCTAGTTCCATTTGACCGCATCACTTGAATGCTAACGTGCAGTTAACGCACTGAAAATTATGTTTTATTGTTGGCCCGTATGACCTCATTCTTGCTCATAACACGTCACTGTAGCACAAAATCTGAAAGTTTTTAAATACTTCTTGCTTTTTTTTCGTTAAAAAACATCTTTTGTGGCTGTAATGGAGCTGAGTGAGATACTGAATCCTCATTCTTTCAAATTAAACGAAGTTGTATTTTCTCTTCATGGCTCCTTTAAACTACCAGTGGATAAAAAATGCCCCCCAGGTGGGATCCGAACCCACGACCTCCATAATACCGGTCTGGTGCGATAACCACTATGCTACCGGCGGGGCTACTTTAGCCTCCACTTTCTGGGTTATTTATGTTCAGGTGTTTTTGTTTCCTGCGCTTGGGGGTGGCAGCCAGCGCCACTCGGACTACTCGGGGTGAAGGGGACCTTCTTTTTAACCCCCGGGCCGTGATTCGAGCGTCTACGACATGTCGAGAGTGGTCGACCAGCGTTGAACCCTCTTAAGCTCCCTATGGCACCAAGACTGCCAGAACAGAGGCCCTCGCTATGCATGTAGCGAATCAGAATACGAAATGAGGGGCTCGTTGAAAATAAGACAGAAATAAGAATTGGCAGTCAAGAAAACATCGGAAAGCAAAGGGGAGTATGTAGTTGGTCAAGATAAAGAATTTGGAAAATAAGAAAGTGGAGAAAAAATGCCCGCGAGGTGGGATCCGAACCCACGACCTCCAGAATACCGGTCTGGTGCGATAACCACTACGCTACCGGCGGGGCTACTTTAGCCTCCACTTTCTGGGTTATTTATGTTCAGGCGTTTTTGTTTCATGCGCTTGGGGGTGGCAGCCAGCGCCACTCGGACTACTCGGGGTGAAGGGGACCTTCTTTTTAACCCCCGGGCCGTGACTCGAGCCCACCTGGATCCCACCTGGCGGGCATTTTTTCTCCACTTTCTTATTTTCCAAATTCTTTATCTTGACCAACTACATACTCCCCTTTGCTTTCCGATGTTTTCTTGACTGCCAATTCTTATTTCTGTCTTATATATATATATATATATATATATATATATATATATATATATATATATATATATATATATATATATATATATATATATATATATATATATATATATACCGAAAGAAATGCCGGCAGTCTACAGCGCCAAAGAAGGCATAGGGTAATGGTTCGACTATATTTTACCGTTAGTGACGTTACATTATTTCTTTTTTAATTACATGAGAAAGAAAGAAAAACACGCGCCCATAGTGGGTACCGAACCCACGAACCCATATATATATATATATATATATATATATATATATATATTGTAAAGGGCTTTATCGTTGCTCAGGAGAGCTCGAACTCTGAGGAACGAGGAAGCCGTGAGGGGTGATGCCGAGCAAATATTCTAGTTCACTATAATCTGAACCTCTTCTTCGGAAGCTCCTTCTGATGATAATAGATGACGGGATGCCAAAAGCATGGCGGTGATGATGACATGCGTTGGTGCACGGCACACTGGCGCTGTGGGGGAATGTCCTGTCGTCTTCGTTACAATATAGACATATATATATATATATATATATATATATATATATATATATATATATATATATATATATATATACAAAGCGGGTTCGGTTCTCGATTCCCGCTTCCAATCATGACGAATTTTTTTCTCAACTCTGATTTCTTTATCCCTGTATCACAAAATATGTGACAATGACCTTATTCGGCCCTACAAAGCACATTCAAGTAGCCGAATAGCACTGGCAATAAAGACCATCTTTGATATATATATATATATATATATATATATATCAGGGTGTGAACCGGAACTGAACCGAAAAAAAATAACGGTTACCGGTTCATGTCAAAACGGTTCGGCCACGCGCTGCTGACAATGTGCTATCAATGCTATTTGTTTCTTTGTTTTTTAAGTGCCATCAACTTACACACACCTCGCTTACATATTTTTCTTCAGTCAGTCTTCGGAATGTAAACGCTGTATCCATGAATCATGACATGGGAACCAGTATTGGAGGCCTGTATTGCGCTGTTCGCGGCTTGCACGGAAGAAAGAGAATTGGAAGACTGTGCAAAAAAAAGCGTCACGGGATGTCATTTTCCTACAATATCGTAAATACTAAATGCTCCTGTGTGTTCTGTGAGTTCTTTCAAATAAAGAAAGCTGTATTTTCACCCCATGGTTCCTTCAATTGCTTGCTTACACGCCGAGGTGGCGGGATAGTTAGCGAGTTCTACAATTGTAAGCGGGTTTGTAAGGAGGTCGCGGGTTTTACACCGACGGCGTCGGACGCAATTAGATGAAGTCCGAATGCCAAAACGTCGGTGAGGTATAACCTTTGAGTGCCCATTAAGGAACCATTCCTGGTAGAAATCCCAGAACTTTCCACTAAGATGTATCTCGTTTCGTATGTGCTGATTTCAGATGTTTTATTCGTAATTTATTTTGATATTGTTGCTACAGTTTGTCATTTATAATTACCGAACCGGTTCGCGAATCGAATTAGTCGAACCGGAACTCCGTAACCGAACCCGTATTTTTTTCGGTTCGACACACTTTATATATATATATATATATATATATATATATATATATATATATATATATATATATATATATATCAAAAGAACTACTCTGCTGCTATGGTCAAGCTTGCACATCTGTCAAAGGTAAACGGAAATCATCCGCTCATGCTCATCCCTGCAGCATATATAGCGGGACCAGATGGGGTCTGCGTATGCGGATGAGCACACGGAGGCGACGGGAGGAAGGGGTGGAGGCGAGGAGGAAGGTAGCTGAAAACGGAAGAAGCTATGCAGGTATAAACGAGATTTGGAGCTAAGTGCATGGTCACATGCGTGCGCACACGCAGGGATCACAAGATGTTCCATTTTCTATGGGTGCTCGCTTAATTCATCTCCTTGCATCGTGGTAGGCGTTGTAAGGCCTTTTATGCATTAAAATAAAAAAAGGCATCAGCTCGGTCTGGAACAAACGCAAGGCAAATTCTTAAGCAGAAAATTACCACAATAATTAGCGTTACATCAGCGCAAACAAGGTGAGCGAAAAAGCTGTGCCGCAATCAAAGCGTCCGCAGTTTGCGACGCCCGCTCACACCAGTTGTAGTAGTTTTTTTTTTTTTTTGAATACCCTAAAGGCCATAAAGGGCATTACATAGGGGGGGATGTAATTCAAACAACGCAACTCAACACATATGAATACAAACTACTAACGGCAGTCAGACACATATCTGTGTAAAAGGTTCAATTTACAAAAAAATTAGAGAAAGAGAGAGAGTAAGATGGCAATTAACATCTTCAGTGCATGACACCAGTGAACAAGGTACTCGCGGGGGTCAGTTTTAGAGAAAATTCACTGTTCAAAACAACACCACCAACAACAACAACAACAAAAAAAACAAAGCAAAGAAATCAAAGGGCTGACAAAAGTGACGTTTGTACATCTAATGGATGTGAAAATATCGTATACATTTAAAAACGCACCCAACGCAGATTGGAAAGCAGAAGTGTTAGTGAGAGAGACAATATTTTGAGGAAGAACATTCCACTCCTTTATAGCCAACACCAGAGGGGAGTCCTGGCAAATATGGGAGCAACTTTGCATGTATGGTCATTGCGGGTGGACAAATAATGGGCGGGAAGAATCTGAGTTGTTGAAAAAGATGAATTGCAATAGTAGAGAGAATGAAAAAGGGACAACCGGAAAAATTTTCGGCGCGTGCTCAGATCCGGAAGGTTAAGTGACTGTTTTAATGCCGAAACGCTTTGATAAGGAGAGTAGGTGCGCAAAATGAAACGGGCCGCCTTATTTTGGATGGATTCGATACAGTCAGTAAGAGAGGTGGTGTGAGGGTGCCAAATAAATGAGGCGTAGTCGAGTGTAGCTCGGATAATAGAAATGTACGCGCGAAGCCTTGTGTCACTATTTGCTAGATGTAAACGGCGCTTAAAGGGGCACTGACACAAAATTTTGAAGGCGAGATAGCGTCGGAGATAGATTGGTGGGAACACATATACATCATCTGCAAAATATCAGCGGCGAATACAGCCTAGAACATATTTAAAATCAATTTTGAAGTGTGCGAAACGCAACCGAGCAGCCAGCAGAGGACCACGCGCAATTGTAAATAAACAACATCCAAACACGTCACGAGTTTGTGTTTGCCGCTTCCGCACTACCGGCGTTTTACGCGGGCTCGCCCGGCTCGCCGCTCCAATCGGAGGGCCGGAGGGCGGAGCTTCTGCTCTCGAGAACGAACGACCTGATCGTTGGCGGCGGAGGCGCCGTGATTTCGTCAGCTAATCGGGCAGCTGGCCGCGACCAAAGTTCTACAGCGATTCCAGGCACTCTGTTTCTATTACTGTTTATTACCATTGGATGCGAAAACGCGCTGGAGGCACGAAAAGCCCACTGAGCTAGCCGCACGGTCGCTGTACAGGCGGCGGCCACGGCCGCGAAGTGGCCCAGGCCGGCGCAGGTAGCTCGAGTGATAGCTTCTTACCGCTGCACGAAATTGTCCCCAAGTCCCGACCATAGTGACTTACATGAGAAAGGAGTTAATGATGCGATGGCGGGTTGCATTAAAAATTGTCATCTGCACCGCTTACGAGAGCGGCACTCGAATATTCGCCGCAGTGCTGAGCCGAACACATCTGTAGGCTGACCTGTAGGCAGACCGGCCGGCTGCTCCCAGCGCGAGTCTTGCCACCCACCGTCTCGAGCGTCGCGCGTCGTTCTTTAGCCGCGGTAGCATTTGCACTCGCAGCGCCTGCGTCACATCCACGGTCGCTTTTTAATTAAGCGCCTCACGAGATCAGTACGTGGGGGCATTCGCAGAAACTGCCGTTGATGCGGATTCGACAGTGCTACGGCGGCTCTGCTCTGTGGTATCCCTCCGACGGTCACGTGGTCAGCTTTGTTCACACAAAATCCACAAAATCCATCCTTTCGCGGCACTCGCTGAAACCGAAACTGCGACTGGCCGCATTGAAAATGCCTCTAATTAAACAACCGTCGCACGCTGAAGCAAATGAGGTTTCTACAGGTTATAAGTAGGTCACTAGCTACTTATTGCAACGAAAAAAACAAGATGCTAAATTTTTGTGTCAGTGCCCCTTTAAGAAAACCAAGCTTTTTCAGTGCCTTATTAGTGATATGTTCTATGTGCACATTCCAGCTTAAATCGAATGTGAAAATGACACCGAGGTATTTGAAAACAGGGCTTCGTTCAATTATGCTACTGCACAGCGTATATATGTTAGACGGAGGGTTTAACAGGGAAGAAAAAGTCATGAGTTTGGTTTTTTCGGCATTGATTTTCATTTTCCATACGCGACACCATTCCGCGAGGGTATTCTGATCTTTTTGCAGAATCGCTACATCACCCGCAGTGCAGATTTGTCTATAAATCACACAGTCATCGGCGAACAGCCGTATTGCTGAATTTATATTATTGGCTATGTCATTAATATATATAAGAAATAATAAGGGGCCCAACACCGATCCTTGCGGAACCCCTGATATAACTGGACATGAATTGGATAGGTTATCATTTATACGTACTGACTGAGTACGACCGCATAGAAACTCATTAATCCATTGGCTGGTTTTTTCATCTAACTTGAGTCTGTTTATTTTCCCAATTAGCCGTTTATGGGGTACACGATCGAATGCTTTGGACAGGTCAATAAATATTGCGTCGGTGTAAAGTGATCTGTGCAAAGAATCGTGCAAATCTGTGGTTAGTTCGAACAACTGCGTTTGGCAGGAGTGCTTGTATGAAACCATGCTGATTTTCGAAAAGCCAATTATTTGCATTAAGGTGGCACATTAAGTGAGAGCAAATTATATGCTCTAGAAGCTTACAACAAACTGATGTGAGTGATATCGGGCGGTAATTGCTTGGACAGGATGGCTCACCAGATTTAAATATGGGTACAACATGACCAAACTTCCAATCATCAGGAAGGCAGCCGGTATCCAGTGATTGCTGAAATATTAAGGACAACAAGAACGATGATACATGGGAAGTTAGTTTCAGCAGTTTTGTACTGATACCATCCCGTCCAGGACTAGAGTTTAGAGGGAGCCTGTCAATAGCGCGGAGTACACCTGCAACAGTGACGGTTATAGACTCGCTTGGGTGCGTTATTGTGCAACTAGAAACTGTGCAGGGCTCATCAAGTGGTGGTTCATCGACAAAAACGTCACTAAATGTTTTTTTCAGAATATCAGGACATAATTCATTGGGCACAGTGAGACCATTTGAATCCTTCAGAGTAACTACACCATCGACATATTTCGGGTTAATTGTACGACAAAACTTTTTGGGGTCAGATTTCAACAAATTAGGCAGCGTATCATTAAAATAATAACTTTTTGCTTCTTGGATTGTTCTTTCTGATTCACGAGCTAATTCTTTATATATTTTCCAAGCATCATCATTGTTGCTTTGAGAAGCATTTTTATATGCTCTTTTCTTTTTGTTTAGGCACTGTTTTACCTTCTTTGTAAACCAGGGAGCACTAGCTTTTGATTTGAAGGAAATCTCTGGTATACACGTATTTTCAACCTTCTTAAGGAAGTCACGGAAGATTACCCAGTTTTCCTTAGTTGCGCGAGAGTCAAACTCGTTTTCAAAGGAGGTGGAAAAATGAGTTAACATGCAGTTCATTTTCTCGCGATCGACCTTGTTATAATTGAGTATACGTTTAAGCTTTGTTTTCTTATTAGGAAGAGGAAGTGGGTGTAAACAATGTATCACTCTATGGTCACTAATCTCATCAATGACACGTGTGACAGCATTATCGGGACTGTTTGTTAAAAGTAGGTCTAGGATGCGTTCGCCTCGCGTCGGTTCTTTTACCAGCTGGGTTAAGTGAAACAATCTTAGCGCGTGCAGGAAGCGAGACACCTCTGGTCGGGCAGGTGTTGATAGCGAAGGTGGTGTGTGGGGTAGTTGAAATCGCCACCTAGCAACAGCACACACTGAGGGAATTTATTGTAGATCATTTCAAGTACGTCGGTCAGGTGATCTACAAAGTCTGTACTACTGTCAGGAGGACGATAACACACCGCAATAATACACGTGCTGCCTTCGAACTGGGTTCTAACGCACAGTAATTCAAGTTTTGCCCCTCTTATTGAGAGGCTGCATTTAGCCCACGAAGCTGTAAATACGCTTCGCGGTAAATAAGGAGGTGATGAAAGTCGGTAAATATTTCTGGACCACCAAGCAGCGCACTGAGTAGCTGCTGGTGGCATCGTGGAAACGGCTGCCTTCCCCGTTCCGCCCTGAGTCACCTGAGTTTCGGACGTGAGCTGGCTGTTTTGACGGTGACTCCTTCACGGGGCGCAGAACGAGGCTGAAAGCGCGAAGTATATATCTTGGCCTCATTGGGCTCCTCGTCCCCGGCTGCCGTCGTAACCTCTGGGCATTCCCAGTCGTTCGGCTTCCACGTGGAAAACTCCGCTTTCGGCCTCTGGCCCGCACCCGAAGGATAACGGAAGCAGGGCACAGGGGAGCGGGCCAAATCGACGCTTAGGATATACGCGCACAGCAGTTGCTCCACAAAGCGCGTTCAGAAAAGCTTCGACGGCCATCGGCGCGTGAGCGCCAGTGTCGGCTGGCTTTCACGCTTCAAGCATATTTTGCCGAATTCCGATATCATTTCGGCGTCGGGGTTTTCAAACAGAATTCGGCTTTTAGCGACAGTGTGTTGCGAATATGATGCATCGACACAGGGGGCTACCTTCAAATGAAAACAATATGACGGCCCTTTCGAATAGCCCTCGCACACGCGTGGATGCGACGTCCCATACATGCAACCTTTTAATGCGAGAGCATTAAATATCCTATTGAGTGAAAACGTTAGGTACCGTTTTGCTGCTACGGACAATGCCGACGTCTTCGCTCAATAGGATAGTTAGCTGCGGCGCCTCATGTAGCTTCGGAGTGCGTGCCTCAGAAATAAACCGAAACGAAAGGAGCGCGCGAGCACGCGCAGAGCCACGTGGTAAAGCGCCCTTCTCGATTACATCTCCAGATTCCAGCACGCGCCGGGCTAGCCTAGCATTCCGGCCACTTCTGCTGCTCTCGCCCGGCGGCTCAGCAGTCACCAGCGCGCCAGAGGCGCTGTGCGCACCGCAGAGCACCCTGCAGCGTTCAGTTGGGCACTAAGCAGCACTCAATTAGACATTAATGTTCTCACATTATCAAGTTCGCAAGAATGCTTAGCTGTCGTGTGCCTTATTCATCATTTGTTTAGATTTGCCCCTCAAAACGCCAATTACCTGTACAGTACTTGTACCTGCACCTGTACGACACAACACACGGGGTAAGAAAATGTTTAAGCACACCAAGGTTACTGAACATAAAAAGCCCAGTCACGTTTACAACCAACACAAGTCACAGAGAAGAAAACATATGCAATGATGACGCACAGACGTCATCACTCATACAGTAAAAACCCGTTAATTCGGATTTCGCGGGACAGGAGAGAATGTCCGAATTATCGCGAGTGTGGTCATAATAACTGAACAATGCTTTCAACATCACCAAACCTTTATACTTTTTTAGAGGTCAGTGATCTGTCGTTTGCTTGGTGATATGCGAGGAAATCACTATTTTGCGAACTTCCTGGAGGTGGTTCAATCCGCGCACACCGTCGGGCGAAACCGTGCACATTTCCTCTAGGACGCTCAACACAGATTTCTACAAGCTCGGTATACTATTTCGTCCCGATCACCAAGTTTTCTGGGTGCGCCTTTGATTTCTGCTGCGAATACGAATTAGCTGGAGCGCGGCCGTGGAATGCGCGGCTATTTTCCCACCTGAACTCATTGATGAGTTCAAATTAACTGAATCGCGGCCGAATCTGTCCGAATTAGTGAGAGGTTTCAGCCATAGAACAATGCAGAATTTGGACGGGACCAGACGCCGCGCCAGAATTAACTGAAAATATGAATTAACGGAGGTCGAATTAACCGTGCCAACATGTTGACAACGTGTCAACATCTTGACGGTGTCAACATAGTGACAACATCTTGAGGCAGTTTCTTTCACTCACTAATGGTCAAAAAATCTTTAAGGGGGGGGGGGGGGTTGTGTTTTGCAGTTTATTTCTTTGAATTATATACAGGCGCAATCCCGCCTTAAGGAAACGTAGTCTAGTTTAAATGCTTTTGTGCACCATGCATGCTCAATTTATGCTTTAGTTATGTTTAGTTAGCGGTGCCCGGCCGCCCACGTTATCTAATCCTGCATCCGGGCGTATCGCTCCAGACTATATATCCTGGTTTAAAGATAATTGCATCTTATCTTGCCCCCAATCTTGCTTCTGTTAACCAATTTTGTCAACTCCGTGAAATGAATTAGCTCCTCTGTTCTCGACACCTTCACAATTCTGCGTTTATCAGTAACTTTCTGCGTTCTGTGATACAGTTTACCTGTTTATTTGCCAGGTTACATGGAGAACAATAGGAATAATAGAAAGGCTTTTGATTCGATGAATCCCAAAATCTTAATCAGCAAACTACACAAATATGGGATACGCAGAACTGTGATCGACTTGATTGACAGTTTTTTGGAATGTATACACGGCAGTTTTTCAGATCGGATCTAGCTCTTATACAACCCTAACCTTTCAACAAGGCGTTCCACAGGAATCAAAATTAGGTTCACTGCTATTTTTGATCAATGTGAACGACATTGTAAACGTACCAGACTCCCCAGAACTAAATGTATACGCGGACAATACAAATGTATTTTTTACGTCAAAAAGAATAGACGGCCTTGAAGGTAAAGTTAACAGGTACTTGAATTCGCTCTCACTCTCGTTAAGGCAAAACCAACTACAACTAAATGCTGCTAAAACCACGTACGTTATATTCCACCTCATCAATGGAATAATAGAAAGGCCGCTTACGGTTAAATTTGAAGAATGTATAATCAGTAGGGTTAAGCAGCAAAATTTTTAGGTGTATGGTTTCAAGATGATTTAAAATGGAATACACACGTAAACCAACTTTGTAGTGAAGTATCTAAAACCGTTGAAATAATGCACAAAATTGCACACCTTATTCCTACTTGGTTGAAAATACAACTTTATAATACTGTTGTATTCTAAACCATGCTATCGGGCGGTAGTCAGGGGCACAACAAGTGCTCGAAACTATACGAGTCTAATTAAAGTGGAGAAAAAAATTCTTTGAATCTATATAAATTACAAAGGTCCTATGATCAACTTAAAACAGAACCACTCTTCATGAAATATAGCATGATTGAGCCGATCAGGTGTATTCTCTAAAACTACTACAAATTATGTTTGTGCTGCTGAGCACGAGGTCGCGGGTTCGATTCCCGGCCACGGCGGCCGCTTTTCTGATGGAGGCGAAAAGCAAAAACGCCCGTGTGTTCGAGATTTCGGCGCACGTCAAATATCCCCAGGTGGTCGAAATTAATCCGGAGCCATCCACTACGGCACGCCTCATCATCTACGTTGCGTCGGCGCGATAAACCGTATACAATCAATCAATACAACAAATTATGTATAATGACAAGTTGGCCTTTACAACCGACCCTGCATCAGCTACGCAGTACTCATTCCGGCGCATAAAAAGGCACTCGCCGAAAGCGAGAACCAACTACGGCAGACAAACCGTCTTGTTTCAGAGCATCAGCATAATTAATAAAACTACAGGAATAATCATTTTTGCTTGCCCGCCCGGCCTCTTTAAGAAACAAATAAAAAAGTTCATATTAGAAAATAACCTGTGCTATGCTCTGTAGCTTACTATTTTACGTGAGTTTGCGCTGTTACCGTCACAGTCCATGATATGACGTTTTTATTGCTAATTTGTATTTGCCTTTCGAATGTTATTGCGGATACTGGAGCCCATAATGATTATTTAAATTATTTTATAAACTTGTATAGAAACAGAAATTTAGTTGTGCATATACAAGTGTGCATAAGTTGTGGATAAGTGTGTATATCTGTGCGTGTTCTTCTGTGAATATTGAAATTGTAAGTACTGATGTATGTCTCAAAATGTTAGTTTTTATGATTGATTTGTTTTTCTTTATGTGTATACTTTACAAGGCTGAGAAGGTGCAATGTGATGTCGCATGAAGTCTCGCGAGTGCTTTTTCCATTTGTTTCACATGTTTAAGGTATCTCCCATTGTGTACACGAGTGTTGTTGCTGCTGTCAGAAACCGGGGCAATCGCCTCGTCAAGCCGCCTCAACCAGCTGCATTTTGCGGCTGCCCCATCCTGTTAAAAGGGGAAAAAATACTAAGGTAGAAGCTTGGGCGTGTTGGTACGACATTCTTTTGAACAGCGCAAGTAGACGAGGGCGAGAAGTGGACAGGACACAGCGCAGACTAACAACAGGCGATTTATTGCACGAAAATACTTAAATACATATCTCCATTGCAACAAAGGAGGGGAAGGGGATGGGGAAAGATACACATGGGGGAAGGGGGTAGAGGAAAGATACACATCCATTTTTCGAGCCAGCACGGAGGATCACGTTCACTAACAAGATAAAAAGGCAATTTCTTTGTCGGTTAGCATGACAGACGGGCAGCTGACGCATACGTCTTTGTTGGAGAGGATTTCGTAGGCTTCAACTATCTCTCTCGTCAGTTGATTATTGCTTTTATCAATTATGGAGCATTTTTGCAGGTAAGGGTAGCAACCACATTCTTTACAGTGCGCGCCTAGATGTCCTTTATCCTCTTTCTTGTCTAAATGATGTCTAAATGATGTCTAAACGATGTCTAAATGACAGATTACGCGAGCATCGCAATAATGTGAAGAAAGAAGATAAAGGAATGGAGTGTAAAGGAATGTTGCAATGGAGATACGTATTTAAGTATTTTCGTGCAATAAATCGCCTGTTGTTAGTCTGCGCTGTGTCCTGTCCACTTCTCGTCCTCGTCTACTTGCGCTGTTCAAAAGAAAGGGAAAAAATAGCCGCGGTAGGGGGAGGGGGGCTGTTTTGCTGTCAGAACCCCCCCCCCCCCCCCCCCCCTAAATTTACTGAGGGCCGGCTTTTCCCTCCTCCCTTTTTTCAGCCTTTTTTTTGTCCATGCTATTTACACGCGTACCGATATCGTTATATGAAAAAAAAAAAAAAAAAAGGTGGCTGCCCATTTATTAAACCAAAAAGATGACTAAGGCATTGTTTGGCTCAGTCAAATTTCTTTCTATATTTTTGTTTTTTCCAGCCCCGAAAAATATGTCTGGCTATGCCAATGATAGGAACAATAGGCAGGTTAAGTAAAGCACGGCATCATCCCAAAGTTCCTTTATTTTTAATTTGAATAATTTTTTTGCTTTGGACTTTAGTTTTTGTTATTTTGTGTTCTTCCGTTTGTTAATGTTCTCCTTATCTATTTTTGGAACGCGATTTAGGTGGCGCTGCAATTTCTTCGCGCATTGACGGCGAGAAGTCGATTGTTCTTATTTTAAAAAGCGATAGTCTTTCTTGGGTTATTTAAATACGAAAATTTTGGTCTGTCTGTCTGTCACCCGATTTGATTTGATTGTAGGGTTTAACGCGCCGACGCAACGCAGGCGATGAGGCGTGCCGTAGTGGAGGGCGGCTCCGGATTAATTTTGACCACCTGGGGATCTTTAACGTGCGCCGAAATCTCGTACACACGGGCGTTTCTGCTTTTCGCCTCCATTAGAAAAGTGGCCACCGCAGCCGGGAATCGAACCCGCGTCCTCGTGCTCAGCAGCACAACGCCTTAGCTGTCACTCGATTCAACCGCCCGGCAAATAATAATAATAATAATAATAATAATAATAATAATAATAATAATAATAATAATAATAATAATAATAATAATAATAATAATAATAATAATAATAATAAGACAGGTTAGAGACTGCTTGAATACGAAGTATATAGATAAGCCCGTTCCAAACTACTAACGCTGTGATGCCAATGCATGCAAATACATGACAACATTGTTCAGCGCAAAGGAAAACTCGGGCGTATTTGAGGCAATCGAGAATACCATGCATTCGTCTAATTAAAAATACTCGTTCGTATTGGGTTTTACGATATCAAATGAAAAAAAAAAATGGCGTTAAAAACAGTGTCGAAGAGAGGCGAGGCAAAAGCAAGCAGCGAAACAAACTTGTCGGTTTAAGCTGCCCCAGGCAAGCAGAAACAAAAGATAAAAAACGAATCGCGCTGCCCCAACGGCTGGCGCGCCAGCTGTGCGAGCGCGGGAAAAGTGAATTGAAATCAACAAACCTCCATTGCTTGCATCATGGCAGTTGCGAGGGTGGAGAGTAAGAGCGTGAAGGGAAAGCGGGGGAGAGGGTGTTAGTGGGAAGGGGTGGGAGAAGACTATCGCCCTTCGACCACACCTGCAGCGAAGCAAGCAGATATGCAGCCGATTTTTTTTTCTTTTTTTTTTTCTTTTCTGATGAGCTGCCCAACCACATACAGCAGACCTTCATTACAACGAAGTCCGCGGTACACTGGCTTCGTCATAAGTGATACTTCGCTAAAAGTGAAGATTGTTTGCTTTCAATGCGCTGCAGTGTGGACCATCAAACACTTCGCATAAAGCGAGACTTCGAATAACATGATTTTGTGATAACGGGGGTTTACTATAAATGAATTCGTGTCAGAATAGGCGTAATTCCTTTCTGTCGCGCAAAATTCTGACCTTCCGGAAAGCCCGGCCGATTGTGTATAATAAGCAGGAAGGAATAGCTCTATAGGGCTACCTCACCGCGCGACGTCACAGAGATGCGGTGGCGTTCGCTTTGGGAATGCCATCACAACAGTGGCGGCAGCAAAACTGCGGGTATTTCTATATTAATCAATACGTTCTCACTGGCAACCACATTGAAGCGTCAGTCGCAGCTGCTGTCATAGTAGGAAATCGTGTATCAATTCATGCGGCGATTGCCAAAGTTACCGCCATCTTGCTTGATGTTTACATACACGAAAGCAATCAGACTCTCGCCTCCTGGTACAACGTCTTCAACGCAGTGAGTGCTGTCTACAGATCGGCACCCTGGACATGAATATCGGAGGAAGAGACGCATAAAGTCCTCTTTCGCTCGACCAAGTGGGCGGGCACTTATTCGGGCCTCTATCAGCTGCGACGGAATAACGTTCGGGAAATTCGGTCTGCGTAGTTTTCTATGACTGGCCGGAAGGCGCCAGTGTGCTGGCCTGATATGAGTAGCCGAGCCAGGAGACACGAAACAGACCCAAAGCAGTCATCGAATGACAAGAACGCCTGCACGCTGAGCTTGTCCGGCGTCTCCTTGAAAAACTCATGAACGTTGCGTCACCAGTAAAAAGCCGGATATTTAGTTCTGCCCAAGGCTAGGCGTCTTGGTCTGGGTCAGGCAGAACTGATTCTCAATGCGCTGGCGTTCTGAGTTAAATGCAAGCCAATTATTCCCCAGCCTCCCCCCTTCCCCCAAAGATGGGTATACAATGCGCAGGACTTTGCACACACACGACATCGTCAGCTATCGCAATATGGAACAAGTGACACGACGCTGCCAAGTACTCCAGTTATCGGCTCTTCTGAGTGAGGAAAGGGCACAAGGCCGACCCCGTGCGCGGATACGCCATCCGAAAATAAGTCGGCCGTGTTGTTTCGCTTTCGCTCGGATCTGGCAATAAGCGACCGCCTTCAGAGAAAAATGTGGGGTGGGGGTATAGCAACGCATGGTATAGCATCGCGAAACGATGCGATGCTATACCATGCATCACATTCACTATTATTGCATGTAGAACACAGCTTAAAGGCCGGCTCCCTGTTTTTGTAATTATGGTCTGTGACGCGGTTGAAATTTTTACACAGGCGGGTTACGCATCACGGCAGAGTGCAGTTCTATTTCTCATACGCGGGAGGCAGACAAGACTAACAAATATCCCTTTCACTTCAAAGACTCGTCAAAATGGGCGGCCTTACTGTTTCCATAGCATGCATTCGGCGAATGTTTGGTCGCAAGGCAGAATATTTGTTCTAAAAATTTTGCCGCTGCTCGCACTGTTTGTCAATTTGCTGTCATACTAATCGAGGGTGGTTTATCAGAATATAACGCGCAACTTTACTGAAAACGTACTAGCGGTCTCGGAATCGCGGCAGGGCCCGTCATCGCAGTCCCTTTTCCTCGCGTCAATTAAATTACCGCCGCGTGCCGCCGAGGATATTCGCGAAGGCGCGACAAGGCTGCGCGGCGACGCCGAGAAGTGGTCGCTCACCAGAGGGGGGTGCCGAGTGGTGGCCGCTAGGGTGCCTGGATGTTCCTCCTCGCCCGCCCCTCCGTGAAGGGTGGAGACATTCTTTGCAGGGTCCCTCGCCGCCTCGACCGGTTTTCGGAGCCGCCGACCGCCATGACGATCCCCGCTACTGCGGCGGAACCGCCGAATTGTGCAGCGGCCGACGTGCTGTAACTGTCTGGCCGCGATTAGCGGCTCAAAATGCCTGGTTGCTGCGTGCCTCTGTGCACAAACCACTGCAGGAATGGTTGGCGAATGTTTCTGTGGTGGTATCTTGTGCAATATTTTTAATTGATCAAGTGAAGGTGCTGAACCAGACACGTACTTTTGGGATTTCATTGCATCATTTTGAGTATTATAACGAGATGTGGCTGTGTGTAGCAAACTGGGAGACTTTCTGTTGTAATCAGTTCCCCTTGAATTATATTTCATGACTTCTCGCTTTGTTTGGTTGTGTTTGTTTGTTTTAACTTTTTACCAAATGATCCCGAATCCTTTTACTTTTAATTGTGAATCGATTTTTTCTTTTTTCTGATAGTTTTCTTGCAAGTTCCCAGGTCCACTAGAGCTGTGCACGGGCCCGGGCCGGCCCGAAAGCCCGAGCTCGGCCCGACCCGCGGGCCGGGCTCGGGCCGGGTAGCATGCAATATTTCGGGCCCGGGCCGGACTCGGGCTTGAACCAAAAATTTTGTCGCGCCGGGCCGGTCCGATCCGGCCCGGGCAGTTCCTGAGGCACGGCTATCCTGTGCAGCAAATTCTAAATTGTTGGCAAGAGAAAGTTTTTTGATATTTCCGGTAAAGTGAAAACAAAAAAAAAAGGAAGTGCTGATTCACTACCGCGCCGTTAAAAGATATGATAAAAAAACGATTGCACTTAGAAAGCCTTCACATCAATAAAAGAAACGTCTGGGTCCCACCAGCTTAGTTCCTGCTGCTGAGCACGAGGTCGCGGGTTCCATTCCCGGCCGCGGCGGCCGCTTTTCTGATGGAAGCGAAAAGCAGAAACGCCCGTGTGTACGAGATTTCGGCGCGCGTTAGATCCCCAGGTGGTCAAAATTAATCCGGAGCCCTCCACTACGGCGCACCTCATCGCCTGCGTTGCGTCGGCGCGTTAAACCCTACAATCAATCAAACCATCAGATTAGTGGGAGAGAGCGGGCCAGGAAACGAGGACACTCCAGCCACCGACTACAACATGATTGTATTTGCTCTCCTTTTCAAACTAAAACAAACCCTTTTCAAACTAAAACAAACAGAACAAACGTGGCCTGGATTTTGCAGTGTGTGCAGAGTTTGAAGAACCAATTTTCTAAGCAGAGCCCATAATTATTTCGCGCAAGAATTTCTTTAGAGCCATGACTAAAGGCAAGAAAGAACTGAAGCGCAGATAAAATCATGCTGCCAACGTAACTAGAGGGAAAAACAAAAATTTCAGCAAGGAATGGAAGAACGCAAGGTGCAATATCTGTTGAAGAATTACAATAATAAAAAAAAAATCACCAGGCTCGGAACCATTTAAGGTATCCTCGGGTGTGCCTTGATTTCGAAGGCTGGCAAATGAAGTTACACGGCTACCGAAAAAAAAAAGCTTCTAAGTGAGGATAAGTTGTACAAAGTTCGGTCCAAGTTTAAAGGAAATTTAAATCTTAGACAGTCGTATTCGCTTTGTGCTTACGCTTTTTAGGTTAACAACAAACATCTTCAAGTTCATGTTAATATCCTGTCGGACTAGGGATGATATTTAACAACACTCTGGCGGGGTCGGGCCGGGCTCGCGCTCAGATTTTAAATATTCGTCGGGCTCAGGCCGGGCTCAATTTTTATGAATTTCTCGGGCCCGGGCCGGGCCCGGGCCGTGTCTCTATCGGGGCGCGTCGGGCCGGGCCTAGAAATTTCGGCCTGTTCACAGCTCTAAGGTCCACCGCCTCACCCAAAATTAACATCTGCATGCTGCGCCACTATTACCTGTACCTATTAAATGGCTTCGCCGATTAGGCATTTTTCTTCAGTTACAAAGCGCTATACATTTGGGGCTTCTTGGCAGATTTTTTCTTTATGTGTTAACTGCGGTGCTTTAGATAAGCCTCTGCTATTTCGTTCATTAACTTTTAGCTTTTGTTTTCCCCTTGGAGAAACAACTACATACACTACTACAACAACTGAGTGCCCTCGCTTCGCCATTTGCGCATTATCTTGTATATACAAGGTATGCTTTTTGCGGCTATGATTTTCGGCAAAGAAGGCTCATATCAGTTAACTGCGAAATCAGACAGACTTAGTGGAAGAACAGGGCAATTCATGTAACACATACCTCTCCAGCGAAGTCTTTTCACAATACATTGCCGGTCGAACGCACTTATATAAGACGCAACTTTTTCGCAGATGAGATTTAACACCAAAACTAACGATCAAGAAGCGAGCCTCAGTGATGCATTATTATGCGTGTTACATTTAAAAGTGTAGAGACATTGCGCTGACTTAAGTTTACAAAACAAAAAAGTAGGAGACGCACGTATAGGCGGAGGCGCGGATGCGCCTCTGTGTGCCGTGTTTCTCCCGCTATTTCATCTTGTCGACTTAGCTAGCGCAGTGTTTTCACTGTTAAGACGTACAAACAAGCCCACAAATAAGTTCTCCTTCCCTCTGGAAGCGGTTTGTGGCCACGGAATGCGTGTGCATATAAGAATCCGATAGGACATCCCCGTGCTTGCAGCGCGCTGCCCCAGCGGAGGGGCTCAACATGGCGGCTTCCGTAGCAGACGACGCAGTTGTCTCCACCCGTCACGGAGGGGCGGCGAGGAGGAACATCCAGGCACCCTAGTGGCCGCGCGACACCTGAGCCTGTGGAACAGCAGCTCCGGCTGCAGCAGCACGCCGGTCATGGCGGTGGCTGGCGGCAGTGCGACCGCGCGACGACGCGGCCTCTTGCAGCGGCCGGGGCCGATAACGGAAACCAAGATAAGCGTCCTTGCACCCAGGCACTCTTTTTCTACTCTTAATCGCGCACCTTGGGTCGCTCGTACTCAACGTGGCTCGCAGGTGCATACGAAATCTCCACGTCCCGCTCCAGGGATCCGGCCGGGGCCGTTTTTTGGTACGGCGGCGTGGGCATAGGAGGACAGCTGCACCATTTGACATTTCGGGCTTTTTTTTTTTTTTCAGGTTCACCATGCACTGCTAAAAAGTTGCTAAATTTGTCAAGACCCTGGAATCAATAACTGAGCACTAGAGTTAGGCGCGCGCAGTGGTTGCTCCTCCTCCCCCCCACCCCCCCCGGTGTTAGAAGTATGTGCTCCACCCTTACACCCCCCCCCCCCCCCCCCGTGCCCCCCTTCCCCCACTGGAAAAAGTTCTGCAGACGCCCATGTAGGGCGGATATCTGTAGCCGTGGTCGGAGGGGAAGGATTACCTGCAACGGCGGTTTTATGAGCGCAAATAAAGGCGCTACAGCTGTCTCCGACTTTAGTGAACTGCATTTAACATTTGTTATCTCGGTTAAAGTTGCAACCCTTGTCTTGAGAAAATGCCCCAGCCTGCAGGCAATATGAAAAATCGACTTTTGCCCTTCCATCGCTGCGACTGTGTAGTTATTGGCGGTGAGATCTTTGGGTGGCGCCCCCTGGCTCTGACGTCGGCTTAGGGATTCGCGCCGCTGTCGTCTGCTACACTCCGCTTGTGAGGGGCAACAGTGCCTGGGCTAGAAATCGCCCGCTTCGTTGCTGTAGTGCGTTGAAAAGCGTATTTCTAGCGACTCAGTTATTTTGCCAGCTTTTGACACATCTGAATAATTTGAAGCTGTATCCCCCACAAGTTTGCAACACACGAAGAGATAGAGAACAATTTTCTTCAGAGTATCGGTCAGAACATCGTGTGTAACTCGTCCTTTCTTGCTTATTCGCGAGGATCAGCGATCAGAGCTTCTCGATAAGTATTCAAAATGCGTAGGCTTCCCTGCAGTATTTTTGAGATGCTCCTATGAAGACTCAACAGTCTAATAATACGTACCAAGCAGCAGCTTCTACACGCTCATCGCACAGCAGGAAATAAAGCGGCTTTCTTCTGTTTCTTTCGTTGTTGTCTTGTATCGGATTAATGTTTCTTGCTTTTTTTTTCTGCCCAACGCATTAATTTTTCTGCGCCGTCACCAACTTCTTATTAGGAGGTTTCGGGATGTTTGGGAGCCTCACAAAGGTCGTGTGGATATTTTCTTAATTTTGTATGGAATACATTCCCTTCTTCACAAATTGGCTTTCATTACGGCTGCGTGCAAGAAGGTGCATATCCGCAGCGTGCTTTGTTTATTCACATGCAAATACAATGAGAAGGTTTGTGCTACGCCACCGCGATCGCGCCCTAAACAACGTGGTCCACAGTACTCGAAGGCGGCTTTTGTGCTCCGAATTTCTATCGTAATTATATCGTTATCATAACGAACTGACTCTCAAGTCGAACAATGATGACATGATTAGGGTGTTGAAGGCATGATATACTCGCTAACTAACGTAATAAATAGTATACCTGCATATATTACAAGACTCGAAACCGAAGAAGAATTCCAAGTAGCTCTTTATTGCTTTTCAACCCTTCCAGGCGCGAAGAACAAATCCTATTATACTCGGGATGGCGTTCTATGATTTGAAGAAAATTACTTTTACTCTCTTGTCCTGGACTGAGGACCCGGCCCACTAAGCAGATCGATTTATTTGTTAAACAAAGTTTTCCCCTCCTCCCCGTACTCCTCCCCCTCCTCTTGACTGCAGTTTTCCTATAAAGCATATCCGAATATCGGGAAGATTTGGCTGTGCAAAATGTTCCGAAATATCCCTCCAGGTCTTAACAAACATATATGTGTTACTATAAATTTAACGAAGACGTGACTCTTTTTGCTCAATAAACCTCCACACTGGTTAGATGCCTGGTATAGAATCAGAACGCGCGTATATACACACTGGGGGATTTGGAACTCAACCTACAGTTTTTGCAGTCTATAGTGCATGTCGGCAAACTTTCATGCCTTGACAACGTAAAGAGATGTGACAAAACGCGTTCGAGCGTTCGGCAAGGTTGCAAAAACTGTTTTACCTTACATATGATTACCGGGAATCGTGATGCCTTCTGCCAAAGCCGACAGCCTCGAAGGCCTAGAATTTGTTTTGGCCTTCCATTTTCGCTGTTGTCCGTTATTAGCAGCTGACTGTTCCTTTTGTTCGAATGCTTACATGAGAAGCTGACGCCTAGCTCCGACTCTTCGCGCTCCGCACAGGACCGGCTTCACAAAGAATGGGGTGGCGCCGGCAATGTTTCTCCCGTAGCGGTATCCAAAACTACACTTTAATTGACACCATGAGCTAGTGTATGCGATTTTAAGCCTATTATTATGATAAAAAGTTACCCACACGCCAATTCTGGTGCGGACAAGCATCAGACGTTGACCGAGCGCAAAGAAACAGCAGGGAGAGCGCTCCTGAGTGAAGCAGACGACAAATGCGAGAATCCCTAAGCTGACGTCACGGAGGCGCTCTTCGCAGCGCCGCCTGTGTTCGCGCTCACCGCCAATAGAATCGGACCGCAATATTGCTGCATTGCGCAAAGGCGAAGGCGCACAACAGAAATGCGCATACTTGTTGCATTGCATAATTAGAGTAACAAATGTCGCACTCCTGATATATCTAAACACTTGACAAGTGTGACCCTCAAAGCTGCTCAGTGGTAGAGCCGTTGGCTGCTGACCACAAGGATGCAGGTTAGATTACCACCACCAGAGGACGTTTTTCTGATGTGGACGAAAAATGAAAATTTCTACGTGCCGAGATTTCGACGGACGAAAAAGATTCCCAAGTGGTCTAAATTGCTCTGCCGGCCTGCAATATACGATGTGCAGAGCTTTGGGACATCAAACGCACCAGTCTTTTATGAGAAGTGTGTTTCCGCGTGAAAACAATAAAAACGGCCCTCCACGTGGTTCTAAATTATTCCGCGCCGAGTTCCTACATGCACAATGATCGTCTCTTTTTTACTGCCTTCAGCTATGGAATTAGAAAAAGACCAAAAGGACGATATACAGACATCCCTTCATTTGTCCGCCCTTTAACATATCCAAACGTATCATCACGGCGAAACCAGCGAGCATTGGGGTGCACGATGCAGTGCTTCTGGATGCGTAGAGCGGACAACTTCGCGTGTTTTTTTTTTTTTTTACTGCAAAGCAGTATATGTCGGAGAAGGGAACAGCAACTTGGGAAAGTGTAATGGGGAGCGCGCTCCTTGGGGGCGACGCATGAGACATGTGTGAGGGAAAGGCAGTGAGAGAGATGACGCCGTAGCCGCACGTGTACTCCAGCTCACCCTTCACGCTCCGCTCTATTTTTTTTTTTTTTCGTCACTGCTGGGTTCGCTCACTCGGTTACGCGGGCATAAACAGACGCCGCTCCCGCGAAGCCCAGGTAACGGCTACCAAAGGGCTGCCCCTTAAAACGACCGAAACCCGCCGTCGCCGTTTCCGCTCAAATTCCACTTCGCCAAGCAGCTGCGCCGGCGAATCTGTCCCGGTTGAAGAGAAACTTGCCCAGTTGGAACGCCGGCGTGAGCCCATATTTCTTTTTCAGCTTGGAAGGCCTTCCGAGCGACATTTTCGCCGGTGTCTCACGCCTAAGTATCCGCCACCACCGGTTGCCGATTTATGCGTGCATGGTTTGCGGGTGGAAAAAGGGGGGCATGCACTCACAGCTAGGCTTCATGCCGCTACCGATGAAATGCCGGTTGTGCTGGTGGGAGATTTAGATGTGAAAATTACATGATTCAATGCGCTTAGTCGTCTGTCATCCTTAATCGAGTGGTTCGGGTGTGGGTTGATGTGTTACACAGACATCTTACACAGACAATAAGATGCCTACGAAGGGAAGGAAAGCGAACAGCCACATGTTTGTACGCGAGAATAGAGCTCAAGGGCTTCCAGGATTTTAATCGTTATGGGACGGATGCATGCCATTCGTTTGGAGGAAGAAGAACAAGAGTTGAATCGTTGGCTCGAATACAAGCGCGAACGGGTGCAAAAACAACGAAAGTTGCTGGTGCGCCATTACCGCCTCAAATTCAGCTCGTCGAGTAGCGGCGAATCCCTCCCGGATGAACAGCAACTTGCCCGCTTTGAACACCGGCGTGAGCCAATATCACTTCTTCAGAGGGCTTTCAGTGGATATTTTCGACCGCGTCTGTCACTTCTAAGCACGCACACATGTCCGGTTGTCGATTTATGCGGGCGCAGGTTTGTAGTGGAGAATAACGGGAGGGCCAACGCTTAGGCCACGTTAGGCCTAAGCGTTGCAACTTTGGCCAAGTTGGGACCCCGGATACCAACCATGGGGCAGAGATAATTAGAAGAATAAGAATGGGGTGGAGAAGTTAAGAAGAAGAAATGGGTGTGGGCAGGGCATGTAAGGCGAAGGCAAGGTAGCTGCTGGTGATTAAGGGCAACAGAGTGGATCACTAGGGAAGGCAAGCGTGGCAGGGGGGGGGGCGGAAAGTTTGTTGGGCAGATAAGATCAAGAAGTTTGCGGGGATAAATTGGTCGCTGTTAGCAGGACCGGGATAATTAGAAATCTACGGGAGAGGCTTTAATTTGCCCTGCATAGGTAGACTGATGATGGTGGTGGTGGTGGTGGTGGTGGTGGTGGTGATGATGATGATGAAGAGGATAGTGGGAGGAAGGAGGGAGGCGTGCGCGAAGAGCTATAGGTTTCATGCCCGTAATGATGGATGACATGTCCGTTGTGCTGGTGCGAGGTTTAAACGAGGACGTAAAACGGCCCAATGGGCCTGTCCGAGTCCTTAGTGGTAGAGCGGATTGGGTTTGTGTGTTACACAAACAGTAAGATGCTTATACGACGCGGGAGGGACACAGGGAGATCCATGTTTGTCTGCCAGAACAAAGCTTGGATCTTTCAGAGGTTCATTCAGCTAATTGGCTCGGAAGTATGCTCCATGGCAAATTACAACAAACGTGTTTTGTTTCGTGAACTCCGTGGACTGCGTCCAGCTTTGCAGGCCATCCTTCTTCACATGGTGGAAGGGCACTAATTTTTTTAATTCCTGTTCTTCCTCGAAGCGAACGACATGCGCCCATCCCATAGCGAGTTAAAGCTGGAAGGTCTCGAGCTATATTATAGCGGACAAACATGGGATCGCTCGATTACGGACAGCTTACAGGACGCATTGAGCCATGAGACTTCCACGTTTAAATCTCGAACCAGCCCAACGCGCACTATCGGTAACGGAATGGAGGCCCCCTCCCCAAACCCGTGCACGCATCAACCGGCATCCAGTGATGGGCGCATACTTCGGCGTAAAATACACCAGCGAAGATGTCGCTCGGAAAGCCTTTCAAGTTGAAGAAGAATTATGGGCTCGCGCCGGCGTTCCAACCGGGCAAGCGGCCCTTCAAATCACACCTACTCTGTGAGGTGGAATTTGAGGCGGCCACAGCGGCGGCGGCTTTAGGTAATTTTTACGCCCATTCGCACTTCTGTTGATCTTCGCAATCATCTGATAACGGCGCTACCGCCCTTGTCAGCCGATAGCGCAACTTGTGGTGGCGGTAGTGGCGAGGGGAATAGCAGTTGATAGAGCGGTCGGCGGTGGCGAGGAGGAGCCCCGGAGCGGCGCCGAGTAAATCGGCGTGACGTTGTAAATGGGCCGACAGACAGACAGACAGACAGACAGACAGAAAAACTTTATTTCGGTTAATGCCATTCAGGTCGCGCTTGCAGCCGGTGGCATCCACTCCCAGCGACATCTTCAGCCCTGTCGATTAACCGGACCTGAAGGTCCGGATCGGAGCTGCAGAGCGCGGCCTCCCAGTGCTCCTCAGTGGTGATTAGTGGGAGCGGATCCTGGGGACATGCCCATATATATTATGTGAGATAGGGTAGCGTGTTCACCGCACAGGTGGCAGGCTGCGGCTGGGTAGAGAGAGGCTTGTGTGTACGTGGGTAAGACGGGCTGGGTTGGGAAAGTGTTAGTTTGTAGTGAACGCCAAATGTTAGCTTTGCTGATATCCAATTGCTGGTCCGCCGGTGGGTAGATCCGGCGGGAGAGGCGGTAGTGTGTGGTGAAATCATTAAATGGGACCGGGCGATCCCTCGCAGACCGCGCCCCGTGATAGGGATATATAGATTAGGCCCTTCCCGGATATCGTGAGCCCTCGGGCGTGTTCGCGGAGAGCGCAGCATGACATACAGACACATTCAACACGCACAAGTCACACTTGACCCTTAAATGGATTCAGCAAGAAAACCAACTGGATGCATGGGGACGGCGAGTACATATTTACTTAGAAATACATCTAGTGTTCTTGCTTTTATGGCCAACAGAGGAAAGTCCCCCGAGAGAGTCGGTGGGCGTGTCGCAAAAATAAGATATTCTAGCGCTAATTTTGGAATTATTAATTTTGATGTGAGCGTATATATACAAGTCGGCATGGGGATTGACAAAAACGTTTTAATCGCAGTTATTATGTTCAGTAAGTCGTAGAACTTTAATAAATACCAAACACCTATTCTACACCATTTAAATATCCACCAAGAAGGGTGTTCATTATTTCAAGACCCTTTTTCCAACAAGGGTGTAAAGCTTCGAGTTACGGAGTCGGAAATTAAAAAAAGAGTGTGAAAGACCACCAAAAGGGTGTAAAAGACCTTCAACATTGGAGGTACTTTATAGCCGTTCACATGAATGGACTGAACATTTTCTACAAGTGGGAGGATGTTTTGTACCTTACGATGCTTAAAACAATATGAATTTGCATTATTTATAACTAGCGGAGCTGTTTAAGCTTGAGCAAGATTCGGTGGCATTAGCAAAAAAAAAAAAAAAACACCGAAGAAAAAGAACTGCGCGGCCTGCAAAGGGTGCACCACCGCAGATAGGGTATTATAACAGTGAAGCCGGCTTTCCAGCCTGTTAGTGTGTGAGCACAAGGGGCGCATGCGTATGCGCACCTTTTACTATATATACCATTTTAAAGGCACTAGTCTTTTTGGACGACTAAAACGCAAAAAAATGGCGCAGCTTGCACTGTAGTAATGCAAGGCTGGAGAAATAGCGCAGCTGTGGGTCGACCTAGCTTGTTTCCCCCTTGGATCCGCTGTCAGTGTGGAGGGCACCCTGGAACAGCCTTGTAAAATCCGGCTAAACTTGGCCTCACCCCGCAACACTTAGCCTAGCCTAGCAAGAACATCGCGAAACCTCAAAACTTAGCAAAGCCTAGCAAAACCTAGCAAAACTTAGCAGCACCGGAAGAATCTAGGTCGACCCCCAGCTCGGCTGTTTCTTTTCTTTTTTTTTTTTTTGCAACTGAACGCCTATTTGACACCCTTTCAACACCGTACAGAAAACCAATGGTGTTACAGCCGGTCAACACCATTTCCGTCACACAAAAAGAGCGTAAAACTACAGGCTCGGCTGTAGGAACCGAGGAAAAAGGGCCTAAAGACTTTCCAACACCCTTATACCGCTTATACTACACCTTTCTTAGGCAATAATGGCGGCGTGAAAAAGTTTAGCGTGTAAATGTTGTTCTTGTCCTTTCAAAAGTTAAAATTGACGTTTCACGTGGCACAGCTAAACTTGTGCCATGAGGCACACCGTATATGAAAACGAGCGATCATTGCAGACCAACAATTTTATTTTTTTCCTTTTTAACATTTCGTACGAGGTGGGGAGGAGGGTATGAGGGGTTATCTTGTACTTTGCAGTGAAATTATACATGCACGCATGGCCTTAATCAATCAACGGCTGAACACCTTTTCCACACCCTTTCAATACCCTGCCAAAAAACAAGGGTGTTGAAGTTGGTCAACGCCCTTTTTTCCGCACAAAAAGGGTGTAGAGTTACGAATAAGTGAGTAACGGCCTCCAAACACAATTTTTCCACTTATGCTATACCCTTTTTGGGCTAAAAGGGCGTAAAAAAGTTAAGTGTGCACTTCCTGAAGGGCGCAGACGTCTAACCGCGCGGCGATACCCATCAGCGAGCAATCGGCAGTGGGGCCCCGCCACAAAAGTGGAAGCCAAGAAAGAGCCAAAAACCGGTGGAAAGCGCCATTTCGACACAAGAGAAGAAGGTGGAGGGTATACGTGTGCAGAGCTCAGAGAAACGATGCAAAAGCAATTCTCACGGTTGCATGAACAGTTCTTAAAAATACGACAGCAACTCGCGGGGCTAGAAAAAGAATGGAAGGCGTGGAGGCCATGGAATAACAACGGCAGAAAGAATGCAAGGAGAGACGCGAGGCCTGTGAGCGTAGGTCCAGTGAAAACAATTAAACCTTACAGCCGGACTAGCAAAGCCACCGGAGAGAACCAATTACCTAAACCCCGGCTTCACATAACAAATACACAGCTTGGAAATGGAACTGTCGGGTCCTTCGTCGGAAGCGGGGAAACCTGCAGCAGTTCGTAAATAGCACACCAGCTCCGGATATAATCACCCTGCAGGAAACGGGGGTATTGGCTAAATTATCAGAATACAATACGGTGCCTCCGACGAGAATACAACGACGAGAAAACACTAATACAAGCAACCTCGCTGTGGCCATTTAGAGCACGAAACTGGTGTAACCGACATGGACCAAGCACTGTCTGAGATTATTCCACGTGCAAAGGAGACGGTAGACTCTTCATCTTCAACGTGAACAGTAGTTCCTAGGCCCAGGTTGAGTTTCGGCACGTTGTTTCGGAAAGCTCTCAGGCTGGCGAAAACGCAGCTCATAGAAATAGGAGGGGACTTCAATCGGACTTCAATGCAGCACACGGCACACGCTGCTTAGGATTACAGTACAGTCTCCGCTGACATTCAAACCCTCTATAGCTGGGAGATAATGTTGGGCTGAATCTATGGCTGCTTGCAGAGCAGCTTGTTCCCCTATTGATCCCGTTGGTGTGATCGTCTGCATAGACACATAGAAGACATGTCTAAGATGTGGGATATTTTGCAGTAGTGAGAGGTCCTTCATATAACTGAGCCCGGTGAGTGCCTCGGGGAATTGTCTTAAATTTCATCCAGCGAAGGTGTCCGATACCAATTTTTGCAGTACGGTAGGTGAAAAACACGGTGATGTATTCGTAGTCATGGACGAATGAAATGCATGAAACGCAAACATAAAAATATCAACTAGAGCAAGCAAAACCGAAAAAAATACTGTTGGTGCCGGTCAAATAATGTCGCGCTATTGATATATTTCGAAACCCACATATATCCCAAGTTTGTTACTGTAATAAATCCACGCGTCAAATTGACTTATACGGAAAGAAATCGCGCTATTTGTGTGTTTTGGTTCATATTTTTCTGTTCGCATTTCTTTTGTCCATGACTGTACATGCCATGTCCACAGTCAATGGAGGCTAGACCGTGCAGGATGGCTTGATAACTGATGTTATCGGAGGCACCCTTGATGTCCAGGGCCAAAATGCATCTCTTCTGGGTATTGGTGAGTCGATAAATGATATTTTTTGTGACTTCATCTTCATCACCCTTGTAGCAGATGACGCTAGTCATCATCATCTCATTCTGCTCCTCACGAGCTGTCGCATGCTCTATAGTGGCTGCGCTGGCTCACCCTGCAGCTTCAAGTTCTAGCACATTCCATTAAAAGCAACATCCCATGAAGACTTTCACTGAGCATCGCGCCGCAGCTGGAGGACCCAGAGGTCCAACACATGGTGCCGAAACCCGGGACTTCTCGACGACTCCAAGCCATCGACACACGGAACCGCGAAAGCCGAGAATAAGACGCGGCGCCTGCGACCTTGGCGTTTTATTGAACACATTTATTTCATATTTTTATGCCAATCTAAGGCTGCGAGAGTTCCCAGCTACGTGCAACCGGATGGAACGACAGCTTCGACGACACCTCAGCCTACCGGCGCAACTGGATTGCCCTATAAGCGGAAGTGGAAAGCCATCTAATCAAGAGGCGATGGCAGCTGCAGTAAGTGTACTGCTCGAGCGAATCGGCGCATTTTATGGCCATATCGAGAAAGTGGGCGAGGCGATTTTTGAGGAGACACCAGACGACTTGCTGTACAGCGAGACGTTAAACGCTGGACAGTACCGCGACAAGGTTGTCACCTTGACAGCAAGTCTGCGTTTCAAGCTGCATAAATGACGGTCCTCGACGCCCGCCCGACGACCGTCCAGACATTGCCAACTGGCAAGTGCAAGCTCCCCCAACGAGAACTTCCGAAATTTGACGGGAACTGCAGATCGTGGCAGTGATTCTAAACGCAGTTTTCAGCAGCAGTCCACAACAACGACAAGGTCAGCACGGCTGACAAGTTCAACTACTTGAGCATCCATATCGGGACTCCAAGCTACCCAAGAGTGCTACAAAGACGCCATTAATATATTGAAGAAGCACTTCGGAGCTGACCGCGTAATCGTGCAATATCATCGCGAGTCCTCTTGGACTTGAAGCCGGTGTCGTCGTCATCCGACTTCCGACAACTGAAGCAACTTTATGATCGAGTCCAGGTTCCCATTCGAAGCCTCAAGGCGCTCGGCACGAGCTCGACAACATGTTGCACCACGTTGCGTGAAATCCTGCTAAGGGTCTTGCCGACGGACATAGTCCTGCGGCTCCATGAGGGGTGCAAGACGTCATTTTCCTCAGCTGGCGCTTCGTTAAACCCACACGGTGACTCGTTAGGTTAAACGGGACCGCCCGACCACGAGCTTCAATTGCTCTTCGAATTCTTCGACCACCAGCTTATGCGTCCTGTTGCTGAACGCGCGGAAGAGAAAATTCATCGCACCCCAGAAAAAGACGCACGAAAACTCAACCACCCGTGTGACGTTCCCACGGCACCTGTTGTGCAAGGCTCAGCGAGCAGGCCTCATCAGCGCTTGTTTTGCCACTCTAGAAAGAAGCCTGCGATTCGAAAGAACTGAGCCTCTCGCGCAAGCCTCTCTTGCCCGATGCTCGCCAAAGGCGGAATGTGCTTCAGTTGCCTCAAGTGTGCATTTCTCCTCTTACTCCCCTTTCTTTCTTTCCTTTTCTTTTTCTCTCTATTTTTCGCTGTCACCTCACTGTATTCACCCCATCTGGAGTAGCAAGCCCTACCGTTAGTGGGGCTGACCTCTTCAGCTTTCATTAAAGGCGTCTCTCTCTCTCTCTCTCTCTCTCTCTCTCTCTCTCTCTCTCTCTCTCTCTCTCTCTCTCTCTCTCTCTCTCTCTCTCTCTCTCTCTCTGTGTCTCTCTCTCTCTCACGCAGGGCCACTTGGCGAAATATATTGCAGAAGCCAGCTAAAATGTGGCAAGTGCCCGACTCCACGCAGCCATGTAGCGTAAATCATGGGAGGGTCAGGGGGGTCCTGACCCCTCCCCCCCATTGCGCGGAATATTTCTTAAAACCTATATTTATAAAAACAAAATGGCCGCCAATGCAAGATGTGTGTCTCCCCTTGTGATTTTTTTTTTTTGGATTCACGTTACTGAACGCAACATCCATGCGTCAAGCAGACAGCACTAAAAACGGCACGGAGAACGTGACGTCTACACCAGCCAACCTGGTCGCGAAACAAGCAGGCCCCGTCGTGCTGCTGCAGACTCTCACAGCCACAATAGCAGACGCGATAACATCAGGGCGCTACCGCGGGTTCTCTTCGATGGAAAAGCCAGCGGAGCTTCATTACAGCAAATGCTCCTCAAAGACTCGGTTGCGAACCGTTCGTGTTCGGAGGTGAACATAAGCGGAAAACCATGAGAAAGGTGCAAGTCCTTTTCCTCGCTGCAAACCGGAAGCGTCCAATTTCCATCGAAGCGCTTGAAGTGGCCACGACATGCAGCGAAAATATTCCGGTACCAGAAAAGAGTGTCCTAACGGCAATGAATACGATGCACCTGGATACGCAGGCTTTCTCTGTACAAGGAGTGAAGGGCAACCATATTGCGGTCCTCATCGGATCGGACGATTACTGGGAGCTGGTAACCGGTACCGTAAGATATGTGCACGGAAAACTGAAAGCTGTGGAGACCGAATTAGGATGAACTGTGCGAGGCCCACTGCCTTTTGTAGCCAACATCATCTCGTGTGCCGACCTTGTTACCCTTCGAGCATCCGCTGAAGATTCTTGAAAATTTTGACTCACTTTAAGGACCTTGAAAGCCTCGGAGTCAAGGCCGAATACTAACTTCTGGCAGAGATTCTGTGCTGGCGAATTCCCAGCAAAACACCACGAAGAAGGCAAGCGGACATCCCCACAAGCAGATCATCCACTACCAGACTTAGACGCATGAAAAATGACTCGGGTGCCCTTTGGGGCTGCTTCGAGTCCTGTCCTCATAACGGCTACTTTGAAGCATTACTTCCAATCCGTGAAAAACCGCAACCCAGCGACAGCCCTACGGCAAGACTCCATGGACGCAGGACCGGATTAAAAAGGGGGGGGGGGGGGGGGGGGGGGGAGGCAGCCCCCCGCTGTCAGGGGCCCCGCTCGATCATATGACAAAAAATATATCGCGAGTGTGCTCGCTGCCCGCATTGAAAGTTGAAGGTGGGAGCTTCAACCTCACCTTCACACTGAAGCTGACTAACTCGGGACACTGGGGAGGAGTGGGGGGCCCCTCACGTTATGGTTGACAACCTTCGAGTACACTTCAATTTAATTTAGTTATTCCTACTCCTCTTCCTTGTTTTCCCGACGTTTATAAGAAAACGTCTTGGACCAAAAGTCGTGGGTACACAGCTTGACCGGGCCTAAGAAGCCACATAACAAAGTCCCCGAGCTCGGCTCCGGCATTTTTCGGCACAGGTCGCTTCGGTAGTCTTTTCGGTACACGAACATCTAAGTACGCGGGCGTTTCGGCGCGCGCACGTTTCGGTATAAGAAAGGGTCAGGCATGCGAATAATGAAATAATGTCTGAAGAACATTGTAAATTTGTTAATCCTGAGGGACGTTATATGTAATTATTTACAACTTAAGCACTGCCCTACGGGCTCATACACAGTTTCTGCCAGAAATTTCAATGTATAGCACTTGACAAGGAAGTTCATTGCAATAACGACCCGTTCAATAAAGCTAGTGGATTAGTTGAATCGCATAAGCGTGATTGATATCGACTCGATATTTCTCGCTGAATGGACAGCGTATATATGGTTATTTAAATGTTGAAAGGTTGTGTAGGCCACTCGCGGGATCGTTCGGCTTCAGCCCGCGCCTATGTGTTGTAGCCTTTGCAGGCTGTCTGAGCAACAAGCGTTACAGAAGCTACATGTCCGCGCAACTCCATTCGTAGCGTAATTCTCTAGGCGCCACTCCGTGTGGACGCAGAGGCCGCCGGGCAAGCCCGACCCTAGCGGCTCCCTTCGAGCTGGGGAATCAGCAGGACTAGGCGGTGTGAAGAGCTCGGGTGTGGACGCAAAACAAAGCAATAACAACGTCTGTTTTCTTTCGGGATGGCGATAGCTGTGTCCACTTAAAAACGCATCCTGCGTGCGGCCCCTTCGATGCCCTCTTGAAAACGGACCTCCGCCGCAACTCGCAGACGGTAAGCTGTTTGTCCCCGTGTGCGCTTTTCGCTTTGGGATGAGCCGGCGGACGGCGCGGACCAAAGGGCGGCCCGCAGATCTGGTCCCGCTTGGGCGCGGCGGCAGTAGGAGAGGAACCCCTGAAGCAGCGCGGGAAAAACAGTGGACGCGGCAGACGTGTTGAGGACTCGAAAACGAGAGGTCCACCCATACTCGCCTCCGTCGTAGACCCCGAATCTAGACGAGAAGCTTCAGCGTGTTTCCACTGCCATTAACGACCGAACAACGACCAGACCGATCGACAACGAACTACTGACTGCTGGAACTGTTGCGTGGCACCGAGCAGCAGCGCAGGGTTGAGCAGAGACATTATATCCCTATTAAACTGTTGTCTGATGCCACCTCTCGTGCTCACCTGTCGCTCTCCAACCCAAAGGGGACCCGTTAATGTGTAACGGCTTGCCGACTAGCAAGGCCATTACAGCTGCGCAACAGGAGTTTATCGCTGCTGAAAGTTCGACGGCCATGCGCAAACCACGAAGCGGACCGCTCCCCAGCCCAAAAAGCGACATTTTTCTGCTTATCGTCTTTGTGCTAATCGTGCTGCGATAGGAAGGTTGCGTTGCGCGACACGTCTGAGCCCCCCCTTCCCCCCCCCCCCCCCCCCCCTCCCAACCTCCTTCAAAGGCGGCGCGTGTTCTAACCGCCGCGTGCTTTCTCGTCTGCGCGGGTAACCTACAGGATTTTGGCCCGTAAGTCGTGGCAGCTAACTGTTTGGCAGATGTCTGTGAGTGACAGCTGCCTGCGCGAACTTTGAGCCCTCCCATATATGCAGGTGGAGAACTTTACAATAAAACTAAAACCTTACAGGCTTAATAAAATATGCTTCTTGTAAGAAAATACTCTTCTGTACCATGGCGTGTGCAGGCCGACACGGCGCTTCGATTAATTGTGAATCTGTGGTGGACCGGCAATCAAACCATACTAACTTTTACGCCTGATAAAATCCGTTATTTAATAGTAGACATCAAGCCAAGAAATTAGTTTCCGGAAAGCGTAAAATTATGTATAATTTATCACTGATCAGAGAGCATAAGATGGGCTTCCAAAATTTTCGCAATATTAAAGCGGAATCATTATCATAATCATCGTCATCATAATCATCATCATCAATAGCGCCCCAAGGACGCAGTATCCCCGGGCCCCAAAGTTTCCTAATCCGGGAACTCCATGGACGATCCTCTCATTAAATCCGACACTAAGGGAGAAGCGATCTAGATGAACAAGGAAACAGATATTGCCGAAGAAGCTTTCATGAACATTTGTAAACTGGCTAGCAACGACCCTGTTGTGGCTGCCACCTTCGAACAAGGAACGACTTCGCCGGAAAAATCCCTAAGCTTGCCAACCGTAACCCTAAAAGTGCTAGGATGTCGTTCGAACAAGCGGCCGGACACCTTCCCGCTCAGACCCCAGAGCATCCTTCACGTCCCCAAGGAGCACCAATTCACCATCAAGGAGGCGTCAAAGGTTACTGGAAATCTTCGTGAGCGACTGTCTCCAAAACCAACCGAGTCGAAAAGACGGAAACGCAAAACAAAGCACGAACCAGGAGACTTCATATTGAGCCCGTACTGAAGCGTCACGAGAATATTTACGGGCTGCAGACACGGAACACGAAAACAGAAGTTGAGAGGCCAAGAAGTTTATGGAGTAAAACAGAAAGAAAACACTGTAAAAACACGCATTTACTGATAATTCGACACGTGCAAGCAAAGTTTTTCGTTTGCAGTGGATTTCCTTGGCCCAGAAACCTTGTCAATCATAACGTCACGAAGTGAGTTTAGCTTGCAAAATACTGTGGACTCATTCTGAGCTGCACCATGGTTCGACTTTAAAGCACCAATGGCGGCGAAAACGCTCTCGGGACGTTAGAGGACTGATTATACCAAGGATGTCACACCAAGCCTAGCAAAAGAGACGCCCTGTAAAGGAAAACAAAACGTTCTGCTCAGAAAAAGACAGCGTCCAAGACAACTGTGTAGTTTCGGAAAAATGAATCTCATCGGCGGACGCGACGGCGTCGTCAGGCCTAGCATTCTACGTTTGCCCCGCGTCAAGCGTTCCGCACCGCTACTTTACCCTGTGGAAGCCATCTAGTGTCATCTGTCGGCGGGGGACACTATTGTGACTTCCTCCTTATCACCCTTGCTGCAGACAGCGCTAGCCATCATCATTTCATTCTGCTCCTCACGGGCTGTCGCATGCTCTCGTGGCTGCGCCGGCTCGCCCTGCTTTCCTAGCACAGTCCATTCAATGAGGCTTTTGAAAAGCCTCATCAGACGTGTCTCTCCGCTCTCTGACCATCGCGCCTCAGCTGGAAGACCCAGAAGCCCAACAATATCTTCTATTAGTTACAGTGGGACACGCGTGTATAAGTGAGGCCAAAATCCATAATAGTTTCTGGGAAATGTCCGCCATCTTCCATATGGAGGAAAGGTGGTTTTACACCATGTGTTCCAGTAGCTTTCCTACACATGATGTGAGGGAGATGGGCCATAGGCGGCCGGGGCGAGCGGTTTTCTAGGTTGAGGGATTAGGGTGATGTCTGCATTCTTCCATGGAGAGGGAGGAAAACACTCTCAGTGCTATGCTAACGCTTCGTAGAAGCGTGGACTCCAAATAAGTAGACTGTCGACGCTAGTAAGTCTAAAGAACGTTCTTCCCCTCACTTGAACCCTTTAAATTGGTATGAACAATCTATGCAGCAGGTCCTGCTAGGTTTGTTGAGCCCGCTTGGGACATCGATGGCGTGCGAAAATAAGTCCATACACACTGCCGCTATCAGGCCGTGCCGGCCCCGATCCGGGCGCACTACCGCTCGGCACGAGCGCAGCGGCAGTCGTGCACGCCGAGGCACGCCTTGCGAAACAAAGGGGACCACCTGCGGCGGCGGCGAAGGAGGTGACGAGCGTTCAGGTGTCGCCTCCGCGTGACCCGAATGCCGCCCGAGTGTATACTTCTTGACCCCGCGTGAGCCAACCAAATTCGCCAGTGACCATTGTGCATCGGAAGAGGTGGGGGAAATTCTTCGAAGCTGCCCCTTTACCAAACATTTTCTTGGACAAGGGCAGAACAATGTTTTCTGCGGCACACAGTAGTTCACTCCGGTACGCGCATTCACCAAGAGACACCAAAAATAAAGAAACGTATCCATGTTACAGGGCCTAGCGCTGCATGCATATCAGTTCTGCCTTCGCGACGCGAGATCCTTCCCTATATATAGTGTTGAGAGAGAGAGAAAAGCCTCTATTAATTATGAATGTGGGCCTGCTTAGTCCCCACATTCCAGACGGCCTTTGGTGACGGCTTCAAGACGTTGCTTGATGTAAGCCGCCAGTTGATTTTGCTTTTCACTGGAGAGAGAGAGAGAGAGAGAGAGAGAGAGAGAGAGAGAGAGAGAGAGAGAGAGAGAGAGAGAGAGAGAGAGAGAGAGAGAGAGAGAGAGAGAGAGAGAGAGAGAGAGAGAGAGAGATGAAACGTTTATTTGAAATGAAAGGTCTTGATTGAACTAGGGTAGGTTCCCTCCTTCCAGGGCCCTGTTTCCTCTGCCCCAGTCTTGGACCTAAAGATCACATACTTCTGAACCCCAGGGTCAGAGCTGGCCAGAGCTGCCTCCCATAGCTCATATCACTCGGTGTTGGACTCTACTGAGGGTCATATACGACAACCCCAGGATTCATGGAATAGAGTGGATATTTCACCGCACTTATTACATGCGTTGAGAATTCCTCGGGGAACATCTTCGATAGTCTGAAGATGTTGGGATAGGTGTTCGTCTGTACACATTTGTCTGAGAGACTGATGCTCTGCAGCTGTTAAGCTTTTATCTGGTGGAGGAAAGAGAGCGTTTCGAAGGCCTTTGAGTCGAATGTCCTTTGACTCAAATGACACCTTTGAGCTGCTACACGACGTTTTTCAAAGGCCTTTGGTTCAAATGCCATTTGAGTCAAAGGAGCACGACAACTGACCTTTGAGAGACTCAAAGGCCTTTGAAACGCGAACGGTCGTACCCTCGGGCTCAGTTTCTGCAAGCCGTAATAACAAAACCAATTATTTACGAGAAAAACTTAGTGTTTGAATTGCAAGATCTGAATAATTTTGCACTTTTTCGCTTGTTTTCGTTCTTTGCCACTCGCTCTACGATTACGAGGCGACTTGGTACTCTCAACACCGGCGGTGCGAAAAAAGACAAAACGAAGCTGGCTGCCTTGTGCATGTTTTGTTCGCGCTTGTTGATAGTTATCAATTTGGTCTCTAATAATTGCTTTTTTGCCCATTTTAACTCTAAAATTACATTTTCGCCAAGAACGAAACATGGCAGCAGTGGCGACACCAAACATGGTGGGCGAATGCGGAAACTTTCAACTGCCTTTGAGAATCACCGTGTAGATCGGCGAAACTCCTTCCAGTTCGAATGGCATTTGAAATTTTGAAGGTCCTTTGACTGAAATGTCCTTCCAAACGCTCGTGTAGCACGGGTATTATTTGAATGTTGAGTCGCACACCGAAGGTATTGGGGAGAGGGGCGAGTAAGCTAGGACTACTGGCTGAGCGGTTAGAAAGTTTTCGCGCAGACCAGCCGCGGTGGCTCAGTGGCTAAGGCGTTGCGCTGCTGAACACGAGGTCGCGGGTTCGATTCCCGGACGCGCGGCCGCTTTGATGATGGAGGCGAAAAGCAAAAACGCCCGTGTGTTCGATATTTCGGCGCACGTTAAAGATCCCCAGGTGGTCAAAATTAATCCGGAGCCCTCCACTACGGTGCGCCTCATAAAACGCTGGCTTTCGTATGAGCTGAAGAACACGCATTCCACAAAAATCGGTTGTCTGTCCTTCCTTGCAGTTACCCCATTATATAAAACGCTGGCTTTCATATGAGCTACACAACATGCACTCCACAAAAATCGGTTGTGTGTCCCTTTAACTCTTTCGACTGGATCAGACCTGCCCCGCGCGTTGCACCACTGAAGCTCGTTCCTGTCGCCGACGATAACGAATTTACCTGATTGTCTATTCGATCGTCCGGCTGCGTTTTTTGGCCCTCTACAGCTGCAGTATGTTGACGTGGACGACCACGTCTCGAGACTGAGTTCGCGGTGCGGAACGCCTCGTGCTGTGGAACGCTCACGAAGGGGCCACCTCTCGCTACTGCTGAACGCCCGCGGTATGGCACGCTCCCGAGGAGCCGTTTTTGTTACGGATGCCGGATTTATCGCTCAATGGGCTACTTAAGGCGTTCGCTTAAAAAAATTGCCGAGTGATAGGGCGTGAAAGCATAGGTGTGCTGCCGTAGACGCGGAATTAGTCGACGTCGAAGCAGAGCCGTACGACTCAGTTGCGCGTAGCGTAACTCTCCGATGCCGCCCCATATCAAGACAGGAATGCATCGCGGTGGTCGACTCCAAGGGGAGCCCCATCGCTACAGCATCTGTAAGTTGCACGTCCTGCACAGAGGCAGAGGAAATGGCAATCGGTCTAGCCATAGTCCACAGCCGGTCTCCACGTGTGAACATCGTAACCGATTCCAAATCGGCCTTACTAAATTTTTTAAACGGCATGCAGGGTGTCATCTAGAACCTTGGAAACCCTGCTGCAAGGGCCCACACCTCATAGCCGGACCTTCGGTATCATCTTGGTCACCGGCACACGCTGGCCTAATGGGAAATGAGAGAGCCAATGAGACTGCTCGAGGCATGGTTCGCCGAGAGCCTCAGGACCCCTGAAGATATATATATCCCGCAATCTTTTGGTTAAAAGGACTGCCTCCACACTCAACACAGAAGCGGCCCAGTATGCGGCGCAGCTTTGCCGCTGAAATTGGCTACATATATGCGACACCCTAAACGGAAGACTCAGCACTTCAAATTCATGGCACACTCTTAGATATCTGATAGATCCCATCAAGAGCAAGGGAGAAACTAGCAAGACAATGCAGACTATAATACAAAAGTAAGGCTCTGGAGAGGACCTCATGTGTGCCCTCAAGAACAGGCACTTCCCGGACACACCCAAGGAAGCCTTACCGACACAGAGTGGACCACCGAATGTCACCCTTGATCAGCCAATAACACCGGTTGAGGTGCGGGCTACCCTGGTCAAGATCCGCCGGAACACGCCTCCTGGCATGGACAAAATAACTAACAAAGTCCTGGCAAACCTGGACGATGCTTCCATCGTGGCTCTGGCCACCTAAATGAACGATTGCTGGATGACCAGCATTCTCCCGAGTTCATGGAAGGGGGCAGAAGTGAGATTCCTACCCAAACTGGGCACGCGCCATGCGTCGACAACCTCCGCCTGATTTCCCTGACCTCCTGCATCGGGAAGGTCATAAAACACGTTGTTCTATACAGGTTGCCAAGGCACTTAGAAACGACAGGCCAAATGCCACATACCATGTTCGGATTTCGTCCGCACCTATCCACGCAAGACATCCTACTTCAACTGAAAGCCGACATCTTCGAAGCAGCCAGTAAGACCACGCCGAAGGCCATCCTCACATTAGACCTCAAGGGGGCCTTCGACAACGTGGCTCACAGCGCCGTTCTGAAGAATATCAATGACCTCGGCTGCGGCGAACGAATGTACGGATACGTCCGCTGTTTTCTCGCAGACCGCAAAGCTGTCATCAAGATGGGAGACTTATCCGACGTTTTCTCATGCGGAAGTAGGGGTACGCCGCAAGGCGCGGTTCTGTCCACAATACTGTTCAACATCACCCTAATTAACCTCCCGAAAGAACTGAGCAAAATTCCGGACATCAAGCCACGGCATTTAGGCCGACGATATAACGATTTGGGTGGGTAAGGGATCGCTGGGAACCATGCAAGGCCGCCTCCAACAGGCCGCAGAAGCTGTCCATGCGTACGCTAAGCAATGCGGCCTTACCTGCGCGCCTCACAAATCGGTGCTTCTCTTGGTTCAGAAACGCCACCGTGATCCCACCACGGACATTCACGTCATCTTGGATGGCATCATGATTTCTCCCACTCGAAACATCAAAATTCTGGGAATGACCTACCAGGAAAATAGTAAAAATACGCAACAAATCCGGAAATTGAACTCGTCAACCGCTCACATCGTCAAGATGCTCCGTCGCATTGCCAGCCAAAAACACGTAATGAAGGAACAGGACATGCTGAGTCTTGTTCAAGCTTTCGTCATTTCACGAATTACGTACGTCGCCCCCTACGCCACCCCCCTGGCCGCAGAAAGGCGGAAGATCGACACCATTATACCAAAGGCCTTTAAACACGCCCTCGGACTTCCAACAACCACTTCTACGTCTCGTTTGATGGCGCTAGGGGTGCACAATACCATATACGAGCTTACAGAGACGCGCCTGAACGCCCAGAAAGCGCGACTAAGCGCCACCCCGACCCGACAAGACGGCAAGTATAGAACCTGGGATACGCCCCTTTAATGGAAATGGATACTGCCGAAGAGTATTCCTCTAGAAATTAGATCGAAGCTAAAAATTGCTCCCCTGCCAAGAAATATGACCCCTCAGCACCATGAAGGCAGAAGAACAGCCAGGGCACAAACCATTGAAAGGCTGTACTGTCACTCAAAAACAACAGTATTCACAGACGCAGTGGACTACGCGAGTGCAAATACCACAACAGCGGTTGTCGCCACCCCCACTGGTCTTATTATACTAGTATCACCCTTCGCCAGGCTACCATCCTCGAAGCGGAAGAAGAGACGCTCGCATTAGCCATAACCCAGACCCAAGCCAAGATCATTATCACAGACTCGCAAGCGGCGTGTCGGAAGTACATAGCCGGAAGGATTTCCACGAAAGCCCTATGCATCCTAGCCCAACACCCTCCTGAAGGAACAATCAAAATCACTTGGACGCCTGCCCACTCATCCCTTCGCGGCAATGTAGCGGCTCACGCCTGAGATCCTGCTCACCGGGCACCGCAAGAGGACGACGAGAGGACCAGACACTCACTTATTACATACGACGTCACCCAACACTACATGCTCACACGACGCACCTTCCCACCACCGGCAGAAAAAATAACAAAAGAATAACAATTACCCCCCCCCCCCCCCGACAACTTCAAACAAACACATTTCCACATCCCACACGGGCTACACGCCTCACCCCACATTATACTACCCCCTGTGCAGGCACTGCGGCAGCTCAGCAACGCTCTTCCATATGGTTTGGACATGCCCTTCAAACCCAGACTTTGCACCACTTCCCAGTTCTACATACGAGCAGTGGGAGAGAGGACTTGCCAGCTCGGACCTAAGTAAGCAGCTTTGGCTCACTGAAAGGGCGAAGACGGCAGGCCGCACCAACGGACTGAGTGAGGACCCCGCCCAATTACCAGCTCGATCTCACTGTTCAATAAAGTTTTCTCCTCCTCCATACTTTCGGCGATATACTCGGCCATTTCCGCCAGGATCGTGCCTGTTTCCCACCACCGCACGCATCATTCATTCGCAGGCATGCGGTCCTTCTCAGGCAGCTTCAAACACTATCATTCCCCACTCCGCACCTCATGCCCATCATATATTCTGCGGAACATAAAGACGCTTGCCCCTCTTTTCTGTAGAACGAGCCTCACTTCACCGTGCACACCACTTCGTCACGTCCAGTCATTCCGGCGCCACGTAGCTCTCATCCCATCCTTCCTAACATATCATCCTTCGCGGAGTGGGAGGCTACCACCTCTAGCCGAGCTCCCCTCGTGCAAGAAGGCCTCGCCCAATTGGCTGGAGACACCGCAGCGCGAGCTCCCAAAGCATCGGGAGCCCCAATGTCTTGTTGACTGAGTGAATAACTCAGTCGTATACAATCACCACATCTTTTGGGCAAAATAAAGTTACCACTACTACTACTACTATCCTCGTCCACAGTCGATGGGTACGTCAGGCGGGCGCATACCCGTGTTCACACCCCATGGGGATTCTTCGTGCCTGACGCCGACGCCGTTTTTTTTTTTTTACTTTATGAGCCAGCATTTCAGGCTTTCAATGAAGTACATTTTGTGGCAACTTTTCATGCACTACCATCGTGCCAAATGTCACCGCTATAGCCAAGAGGAATATGTATACCCGGAGTAAAGATGCGATGTTCGTTTCCCCGAAGTCCGGTGTCGGTCAGGAACCCAATCGGCCGGTCTCCGGTTCATTTGGCAGGAGGCTCAGCGGGCCGGTTGTGAAAGTTCCTTCCTACCAACAAGAAAGTTCTTAACGCCGGCTGCAAATTAATCCGTGTCATCGTTACCCACGGGTACTATAAGCTGGGCCTGGCTCGTCCCAGCAATGTTGTCGACTTGTTCTGGGAGGCCATACAACTTGATCCTGGTGAGGTCAGTATTTCTGGGAACCGCGCGTATGCCTATACTGCGCCCTCAGGAGATACAAAGACCCTCGAAGACTGTGAGAAGGCGCTGCAGTTTCGGCCTCCCGCGCACCACTTTCCACGTGTCATGGCGACGATGGGACTAAGGCGGCATCACGATGCTGTTGAGTCGTTCGGGAGAGATCTTTTTACAAGCCCATCTGGGAGGACGCCAAAATAGGGCTACTCGCAACGTGCTGGTAGGCATGAAAAGGCTGAGCAGGCACCAAAGGAGACCAGCGGCAACCTCCATGTACCGACTGCAAAGCAATCCACCTGGGGCTCGAGTTCGTAGCATGCCCCTCTTGGAAGGCATCGGTGCATGGTGCAAGTATGGCCACCACTGCCGCAACATGAACTTTCCCCGCAACTAAGCCATTTTTTTATTGATTGATTGATTGATTGATTGATTGATTGATTGATTGATTGATTGATTGATTGATTGATTGATTGATTGATTGATTGATTGATTGGTTTAACGCGCCGAAACTATACACAGGTTATGAAGCGCGCCGTAGTGGAGGACTCCGGATTAATTTTGACCACCGGAGGATCTTTAACTAAGCAATTTACCGGAGGCAACCAGAAATGAGGTCCTTCGCCAGAGCTTCACGTATGAACTGGCCATACTGCTGAAGAGGGCAACGGGAAGCTAACTCATGATTGACGTATGCACTTTTGTGGGTTCTTTTAAGTGCTGCATAGGGTTTCTACTTTGTACCTGGGTAAAAATTATTCCTTAGAATAAACTCTGCACCGTCCACCGATATTTAAGCGAACCTTACTGTGAGAGGCTACTATGGTTAAGATACTTTGGCGGCTAGGTGGTCTTGTCTGTGTCAGTGATTTCCCTAGACACACCCAGGGGGGGGGGGGGGGGGGGGGTGTAGACACTTTTTAGCTTTCCTGGACCCCCCCTTCCTTGAATCTCTAAATTTTACTCATGTCAACTCTTGTATTAAACGACTGGGCAGTTTGGTCAAGCCCAAATAAAAGGAAGAGTGAAACATCACGTTACCATCTAAGACGAGACAGAAAGAGAAAATACGCACCTGTCTACTTTAATTCAAGGGGTGTACTTCCAACCAGGGAGCAAATTTCTCTGAAAACATGAAGCCTCATAGGAAGCTTTAGCTGCAGTGGACGTCAGGAGAAAATAAAAAAGGAAGGGATGTGGTTCGAAGCACGAAACTATAAATGGAGGATGTTTTTAAATACAAACAACGCTAATCAATCTTGGAAACAAGTAATACAGCCTAAAGCCGATTTTCTAAAGAAATTAAACTGAAAAAAAAAAAAAAAAAAACATGTGTAACGGGGATGAGCATTTGGTTAATAGACATCTATTATTTAACTAGTGGACTAAAAAAGAAACAGTTCGAGTAGTTTATCTTATCTTAAAGGTGGAGGGTTGGAAAAGACCAGCCGGTCACTAAGCAGGGACTGAGTGGCGAGCAGAATCTTGCGGGCCCACTCCGGCCATATCTCCCAGTCCCATAGCATTGCTAGGCATCCCCAAGCCTGCAGGCGAGGGATGATTGACGGAACGGCTTGTGCGCTGTGACGCCTTGTGCAAGAAACGGATGCAACGTCGCCGACGGCTCTCCTGGATTTGCATCAACCAACTCACGCCGGGCTAAACCGCCAAACCTATCAGTTTTACCCGTCACGGGGGCTATCCCAATGGCAGTCACCTGCTCTTCTTGGAAATGTCGCGCAAAACAATATAACACAGAAGAGGAAAGCTCACTCTACATTTCTTCCCTTTAATACCAGTTTAAATTCCGCGCACTCCGGAATCCACAAAAAAAAAAAAAGCCATCGCACGAAGTATTTGCGTTTCATGCATTTTTGTAGGAAATTTTGTTATGTTTCTGTTTGTTTTAACTAAAAATGCTCTAAAAACCGTGCGAAAATTTTCAGATCCAACTATAATTGCGGCTGCCGTGGCTACTGGATACTGGATCAGCTATTTACAATACTGTACAGACGCGCATGTTTTTGTTTGCGAAACCGGCAAAGCTGCTGGCATCTCTTGATCCACTGACGTTCTCGATCGCCGAACTACTAATGAATCTCCTCTAAGATTCACATTAGCAGCTTAGTTGGCCTTGCCTTCTTGCTGAGCTTGACCGGTAGCGACATGTTGCTCGCTTTGTTTGCAGTACGATACTACGCCAATACGAGGTAGTTTGGGACCAAGCTTACGACTCTGAACAAATGATGAAGCCAATGTTTCAGAGACCAGTGTTTCAGAAGCCAGGTAAGTGCATTAAAAGCAACCTTTACCGCAAGCCGGGCTGACGTCCTTTGATTTGGTTGCAGGAGGAGAGAAGGAATTCCTGAACGAGGAATGGATCATAGAAGATAGGAGTGGCAATGCGGAGTACACAAACTATGTGTACAACCCTAATGTGTCCCTGTCCATAACCCAACAGAGAGAACAGCTACCCGTATTCAAGGTACCATGCGTGGTGTAGAAAATCGCGGCCTCTTGGGGCTGATTGCTGCTAGTGAATTTAGGACTTGTGGTTTTATCGTATTTCAGAGCCGCCTGGATATCCTGTACCTTCTTGAAAAGAACAGGGTTTTAATCGTCACTGGTGAAACCGGCAGCGGTAAAAGTACACAAATTCCGCAGGTGAGAGGTTGTTTAATGAGCACGTAGTAGCTTGTGAATGCATTCCTTCCGAGATCAAGTTGCCGCACTCGAAAATACTGTTCGCCAGCACGGCGGTGCCTTTTTTCAAGCGTTAGTTATAGAGGATGCAGTCTAATTGTGAACTTGGATCTTACTTTTGTCTTCTATCCTTGCTTACACGTTGGTGTTTAAATAAATCAAAGAGTGAAGTGTCTAAAGGCACGTCGCATGCACCCGCTGGTATATTATGAGCAGTCCAGAGGCGCTCCACTTGCCGTCCGCTTCACGCTACCATAGGGGAGAACAGTCTGTCTTGATTTGTACTGCATTGGCCAAACCGCTTCCCCCCATAGACTAGCCAGAGTCACTGTTAAACTCCAACCAAAGCAAGGAATAGTAACTAAATAATTAACAGTGACTCTGGCTAGTTCAGTTTGCAGAAGCAGTTTGGCCGGTTGTCTAAAAACCAAGACAGACTGCTCTCACTGCGAGTTGTGCATGGCAAGCTTGGAGTGCCTCAGGACTGCTCAGGGTACATCAGCGAGTGCGTCGCTGACCAGTACTGGCTATGTCCGACTTATCTAAAGATTCCCAATCTTGTGTACATTCAAAGTCTTGTGTAATTCGTGCATGTCCATTCTACCTTTAGCCATTGGGATCGTGCTATGTCCTTTAGACACGATGCCAGAATCTCGGTCCTGGATACCTCTTGTGTACCTTTATCCTCCTGAATTGGGTTTGTCACATAACCTTTAGACACAGCGTTTAAGAAATGCCACTCCCCTCCCTTTTCCAAAGCTGGGTAAAAATTGCACAAGGTTGAGACAAAAAAGAACGAAAAAGAATACGTTCAGTGACCAACATTGTTATGTATTTGGAGTTCTTCACCAACTGTATGACTGCATATTTTTGTGCCCTTGAAATCTCTTATCGAATTTTATAACTTTATTTCTTTGTGCAATTTCAGTACTTGATGGAGGCAGGTTGGGCACGCAAGGGCCAAATGATTGGTGTCACTCAGCCCAGAAGAGTGGCGGCCATATCGGTGGGTATTCCCCCACTAATGGCATTTCGCATTTATTAACGTATTCTTTTTCAAACTTTTTGCAGTTAGCGAAAAGGGTGGCTGCGGAGAAAGGTTGCTTGGTGGGACAAGAGGTTGGCTACTGTGTGCGGTTTGATGACTGTTTTGACAAGGAAGGAACAATGATCAAAGTACGTGAAAATCGCTTTTTTGACATTGTCACTTCTACGTACAAGAAGAATGCACCAGTGCATTTATCGCTTTGCAAATGCTGTGGTTGTAGATGCTGACTAAAGACGGAGGTGCCAAGGTTGTTTATGCCACAATGTGTCTCTGTCCCTGCCAATGCGTGCTTTTCATGCGGTGTGCATGTACTGGCTCACTTGTCTAGCTGTGCATGTGTTTGTGTGTTTTCATTTTTTAATGTGAGAGCACCCCTCACGCATTACTTGGCTCAGTTGGAGAAAAATAGTGGCATCCTCGGAAAAAGCGTGTCCAAAATGTGTCATCGAAATTCCTTGTCTGTGACGGCCTAACAAAAACACACTGAGGTGGGTTGGGCAGGGACGGTGATGGCAGCCATCAGTAGCTCACGGCCGATTCAACGATTCCCACGTTGCTATGAACGGGGATATAGCCTGTTGTTAGCTGTAACGTTATGCTTTGGGTCTAATATTGTCAACCGGTACCTACAGCGTGATGTACAATGAGTTTTACATTGCTTGGCACATTGTGTGCTTGGCAAGCTTAACAGTGTATCCACTCGGGTGGATGGGCCAGTGACAATGTCAGCTGCTATCGGAAGCTCATGGCTGATTCACCGACTGCAATTTGGCTGCAACTTCAACTTACCCACCTATACGTTTTCACAACTCAGCGAAAAAGTGATACTTGCACATTATCACATCATAGGGGAAAGTTTAGGTGCCCCTATAACCTTTTATTGTTTGTTTCAGTTTATGACCGAAGGCATCCTTGTTAACGAGATCATGACAAATCCACTTTTGCCGTCGTACTCTGTTCTTATGCTTGATGAAGCCCATGAAAGAACTCTCTTGACTGACACAACCTTGGGACTCATGAAGAAGATACTTCTTAAAAGGCCAGACCTTCGCCTGATCATATCATCAGCAACACTGGAAGCAGAAGTTCTCAAGAATTTTTTTCCAAAGTGATGTTGAAAGGTGCGGAACAAATTTGTATGTCTCTCTTTTGCTTAATCTAAGCGCCAATGAAAGGTGAATGAAGACTGATAGACGGGGGGGTGTTTGACTAGCATGTGACTGAAATTAAGCTCAAATCATTTAAAGAAAAATTCGTAGATTAGTGGTGATAAATAAATGTTGACAACTGCCCTTACAATTAGTGACTGGCAGGTACAGCCGTTTGTTTATATTTGCCTGGAACTTGTAAAGTGTTGCAGTATTGCTAGTAATGGTGTGCTGAGTAGAGCGAAGTCAAAATAGCAATCTCAGATATAAATTGAAAAACAACATTATTTTAATATCGTTTTTTTTATTTGAAACATAAATGATGCCTAATTAAATCTGGTGATTATGTTAAGCTGCATTTCAGATTACTGAACATCATATAATTGAATTCAACATTCAAAGTATGTTTGCTTATAAGATGTGATTTATTTGTACTTCTTTGCATTTTCAAGTACAGCTAACTGAGAAAATTTGCCTACCTTTTTTTTTTAGCAAGCATATCTCATCGGAGATAATGAGCATCCAAGGGAGAGCATACCCGGTTGACATTTACTACCTGGCTAATCCAGTGCCAAATTATGTC
>NW_027526203.1:378795060-378941143 GCF_048455015.1 Haemaphysalis longicornis | reverse complement strand
AAAATTACACCATCTTCCCGTGGGGAACCATGAGGAGGATGCGAAGCATCATGGGGGTTCCGTGTAGGTTCCATTGTGTTGCCGTTATGTTGTTTCATGGTGCCGTTATGTTGTTTATTGGAGCACGAATGGGAACGTAGTGTGAACCCCCATGTAGAGACAGAGAAATATAGAGAAATGTAGAGACAGCGAAGAGACCGACACCCACGTTGGTTGGTTGGTTCCTTAAGTCATGGCGCGTACCCGGAATTGGCCAAGAAGCTACCTGTAATAATTAGGTTGTGACCCGGTTCATTTTAGAGAGAAAGAAAATGAAGTACGAGAAAAATATTGAGAGTAGAAAAAAAATTTCACCAATCCACCCTGTGAATGTGGTTGGAAAGCAAAGCTGTAAACGGCACCCATAACGATTACTCATGCGACGTCACTTAAAATCACTCACATCGCTCTACAAATAGTAAAACCAGAGAGAAGTGAAATGCACTTAACCACACCATTTATTACTTCAAAGAGATCTTCTTGGTAAGGTTAAATCAATGCATGATGCATGAACGGTGTTTGGTTGAGTTGTATTGGTGTAGCAAGAGTGGAAACTTTTTTTTATAAAATCAAAGTAAGCTCCAACCAGGTGTTAGACGATCTGACTTCTCCGTCTCTGCGCCGCGGACGGAGGCGACGAGACTTGCGGCTGAGATGGAGGAGGAAGAAATACTTCTGTTCAAATTTCTGAACGGCCCAGAGTGCAGCCTTGGGGAGTGATTCCTTCTTCTGTGGGGCCCATATGCACTCCGCGCGGCCTGTGTTCCGTCCACCCGCTGAAGCTGGGTAGGTAGAGAGGGGCTGGACAGCAGCATCTCCCATTGCTCTTGTTGGGTAGTTGACAGAAAGAGAGAAGGGTGCTTAGGGCTAAAGTCGCACACCCCGATTACGGGGCGGAGTGTTCCTACTTCTGAGCAAAATTTACATTCAGCGTCATAGCGATTCGGATGCATTAAGTGAAGACGCGTAGGCTGTGGGAAGGAGCCCCGATTGTATGAGTCGTTGGGTAGTTTGTTGTTCTTTGAAAGGTCACGGTAAGGCGAAGGTACGGTCTGTCTCAGAAGGCGATAATGCTGGGTTATCTCCCTGAACGTGACAAGCGGGTGACTGTCCTCGCGCAGCTCCATAGCACGGGAGGTAAAAGCGCAGGCTTGTTGGGTGGGCGTATTTGTTGCCCTCCATTGAAGCGTGAGGGGGTGTCCAGATGAGCTGAATGTAACCGTTTGGGGAGGGGTTTTTTAGCATGCACAGTGCAGGTCAGGACACCCAACCCGACTGGTAATTCCAGTAGGCTTGCTGGAAATCGGTGACTACCCTCCGAACCCCTGGTTGAGTGAGAGCCAAAGTGATGGCTGCCTCTTCTGCTGCCGTCATTTCTTGGGTCCTAAGCGAGGTACACGCAAGGAGGTTGGTTCTGGAGGTAGCCACGATGATGGCGTATTGCTACCCTAGATATTTGCAGGCGTCTGTGTAAATAACTGCGTGATCCCCACCGAGGGCGGTGTTTAGCGCTTGAGCCCGTGCTTTTCGGTGACCCTCGTCATGTGAGGGGTTCATATTTCTAAGCAAAGGGAGCATCTTTATTTTAGTCGCCAAGAGTCTGGGAGTACGTCAAGCGGAGTGACATTCTGGGCTGCCCAGCCAATCTGGTGAAGCATGCGGCTGAGTCGGACCTTCTGGTTTGAAAGATGGCCTTCTATCAGCTCTTCCACAGTGTTGTGGAGTCCTGTGCTAAGCAGCCTCTGTGTGGACGCACTCATAAGAAGACCAATGGCCTGCTCGACCGCCTTTCTAATCATTATATAAAGCGTCTCTATGTCTTCCTTGTCTAGAAGAAGACAGGGGGTTGACGTAAGTAACTCTCGAGAGGACAAAAGCTTCAATTAATCGAAAGGTACCGGATTCCTTTAGGCCTCGCTTCTTGGTGGCAAGTCGCCTGATCATGTGTATGATTTGGTTAATGCTGTTTTTGAGCCTATGCAAGGAGACGTCCCTCTTGGTGTTAGCCTCGAGATGTAGGCCCAGGATCTTGATGCTGGGGCTTGGAGTGATGGTCTGGCCATCAAGGAGTATTTGAATGTATTCCTTGATTTGGCGTGAGGGCGGACGACAAGGAGCTGTGATTTTTTACGTAAACACTGGAGGCCATAGGCTTTAGCACATTGGTGTACTAGAAATGAGATGACATGCATTGGTGTGAGCTTCCTTTATTTTTTGTAACTCTTAGCACATGAGCAATGTGCGCACAGGGCCGCTAGATGTGCATGAGTTGTCTCGCGACGCTTTCACGTGGCATTCAGCGAGAACGAAGGGGGTAAACCCGTGAGCAAGGTGCGCACAGTGCCGCTATACGGGCGTGAGTGGTCGCGTGACGCTTTCACGTGGCATTCAGCGAGAACGAAGTGGGTAAACCCGTAGATGTACTTGGTGAGTACACCACCTGTCTCCCCTGTCTTCGTGTGGGCTCGTAGCTAAATCGGTAAGATGACGGGCTCTCGCTTTGTTAGTCTGTTAGTTCCAGGTTCGATTCCCGGCGGTTCTTTTATTTGTTCGCTGGAGTTTTCTGGTGACACCAACGGTCGCGAAAGAACCCTTGGGGGGTAGAGGTAAAAAGCTTTGCTTTAAAAGAAATCTTTGGATAGAACAGGATTGTCAGGAAAAAAAAATTGCAAATGAAGACATAGCTATCTAGCAGGGCATCCGGCCTGTCGCCGCAACAAAGGAATGAAAGGCGATCACAACATCTCTGTGGCAATATCCTATGACGGAAGCACCCAGGGGAAGAATAATGGTTAAAGATAAAGGGAGATTCAGCCTATTAAACGTGTATTCAAGGTGCGTGCGTCGCATCGAGGAAAAGCTACCCGCGTTTCCTGATCGAACGCCTTCTGGTTCTCGTCTTCCTTTATTGCGTGCTCACGCTCCTACCCCACTGCCCGCCCTCTTCGTCCTCTTCTCTGGTTGAGCTGCAAGGCGCGTGGCGCTTCCCGCCACAGCTTTCCCGCAGGAAATTCCACATCCTCCTCTAAAGTTTTCAGTTCGTCGTTTCCGTTGACGTTCAGCTTCGCGTGCCTTCGTTGTATCGGTAGCTTCTTGACGTAGTTTGAATGAGTGAAGAACATAAGGCGCGTTCGTAGCACATGCTCCCATCGGTTTGTAGCGCAGTGGGAAGAGCGCCACGTACCTCCCGTTGTGGCGAGAGAGTCGTGGGATCGAAACCGGGCGCCGCCTAACTATTTCTTTTTATAGTGGACTGCGCTGACGTCAGCCCAAACGCTGATGGGGCTGAAGAGACGCGCATGCGCAGTAGAGTGCGGACGGCGGACAACAAGGGAGGGAGGGAGTGACACATCTCCGAGCATGAGATGTTTCGCATCTAAGAGAGAGAATGGCACTATCGAGTTCATGACGCGAGGGACCCGTGTTCGATTCCGACCACGGGAAGCGTTTTCTTCTTATCATGCACCTTCCCGCTGTGGAAAGGGTTTCCTGCAGTGAGTTTTGGTTACGGCACCGCCATCGGTGAGACCAAGAAAGCTTCGCTTTAAAACATGCCAAACCGCACCTGACTGGGTCCCTGACCCCGTGCATTCGGCATATCGGGCTGAGTGCAGAGCCCATTCACTCTGCGTCGCTTTGCTGTCGATTGGATGCATGTCTCGGGGGAAGAGGCATGTTGTGAGGTTTGAGGGGGTGGGGGAGGGAGGGACAGCCCAGTAAGCGCAGGACACGTCGGCCGGGGACGGTTACGTTTAGTCATTTTAGTAAGCTGGCTTGGTGGGCTTCAACGAGCTCATTCCAGGTATACCGACCCCCAGTGGGTCAAGGCGCTGCGTGTAGGTGTTAGTTGGGAGTCCCAAAGCTCAGGAGCGGCTTCTTCCAGGAAATACAACAAGCTGCGAGTTGCTAACAATCGGCACCATCACTAGAATCATGGTCTGTGTATTTAGCACCATCACTAGAATCATGGTCTGTGCCTAGCCTTCAAATCATGGCTGTCTCTAATCTAAATGCGTTTTCAAGTTTGTGGGCCCGCATAAATATCAGTGTAAATTTGCCCCCTCCCCCTAATTTCTTCTGACGTGGTCTTTTAAGCAATCTTGCATTGAAAAAGGCACTAGTCGCCAATCAATGCATGAACATGATGGATGATGTGGACTCGTCAACATCAGCTTGAACTCGCGCACATTTTATCGGGTCATGGAAGCAATTTATTTCAAGCATGTTTATGGACTGTCATTTCTCGAAATGGAGTATGCGGGGGCCTTGTGGCTTCGAACATCTTCATCGAATGTCAGCGGATGTCACGAATATTATCGCGGCCATCCTAGACTGAGTCTTCGAGGTCCGTATACTTGCAAAGCTTGCATAGCCACGATGCTACTTCCGATGGGGTGCGCTGTCGCCGAAGGAGATTGACCCGAGCGACATGAACGCGCATATATTGGCCGCCGTGGTCACCAAATTTAAGTCGCTGCTGCCTGCACGGAGGATCCTCGCCCGTGTGCCAGAGGTGCCAGGTGGTGGGCGAGCGTGCTGTGGGGGAGGTCGAGCTGCGGCGTGAACTGTCGTACAGCGATGAAGAGTTACGTATGCGCTCAAAGGGCCTCCTGAAGCCCAGGAGCAGCCGGCCCTGCACGAGGAGCGGGACAGGCTGCGCGACGACGTGGGCAGCAGCCGCATGGCCAAGGACGAGATCGTCAAGCGCGTCTGGGAAACCAGGGACCAGGGCGTGGCGAAGAAAAGCAACACGAAGATCGAGCTGGCCAAGACACGCATCGAGCCAACACACACCAACAGCCAGTTCATGGAGTCCATACAGAAGGGCGAGCTCTACCTCTCCCAGCAGTTCCAGCAGTGACAGGTGGACATGCAGTCCCTGCTCGACGAGGGGAACTGGCGGCTTCGCGACGACGTGGGCAGCAGCCGCACGGCCAAGGACGATATCGTCAAGCGCGACGCAACGGGCACTACAGGTCGCTTCGGCCATTTGGGCTGAGGCCACCCCCCCCCCTTTCCCCCCCAACCTGAACCCGGTGTCTCACCAATAAAGTGTTTCTCTCTCTCTCTCTCTGTTTCTCTCTCTGGGAAACCAGGGACCAGGCCATGGCCACGAAGAGCAACACGAAGATCGAGCTGGCCAAGACGCATCGAGCCGACGCACATCAACAGCCAGCTCATGGAGGCCACGTGGCGAAATGTCGAGCTCTCCCGACGGCTCGAGCAGTGGTCGACCAGACCGTCCAGAAGCAGCTCCGGAGTCAGGAGGCTGAGTACCGCCATTAGCTGGTCAAGGCGGCTCTCCTGAACCCTAAACGGCACCGCTGGTTCGCACAAACGCAAGACGCCCAGCAAGGGGAAGCTCCAGCTTTGGAAGAAGCATTCCCTTGCGCTCTTCGAGGAAGAGCCGCTCTTCGAGAACGGATCCCAAAAGTACCACTGTGGTTTTTGTTGGGATTTAAGCAACAAGGGTCACACCTTCGTGCCGGCGAAGGAGAAGGAGGGGTCAAGGTCTCAAGCGCGCATGCATCGTTACTCTCATCAAGCATCGGTCGCCACCAGGGGGCTGAGCTGTTCACGTACAGTCCACATGGGCTCTGTATTTTCTCACTTTTTGTGGCGATAATTCCATGACCACCTTGGAAAGAATCACTGCATCGAGTGTCTCCAAGCATCCGCTACCTGAGGACACCAAATTTTGGAAGATAGGAACCCCGGCTGGCCTTCTTCGGCCAACATTTTCATCTCAAGCGGCCCAGCCCAGCTAACCCTACTTCGAACATCGGCGCACCGAGGAACGGCGGCGACGGCCGCCTCCCCGCCTAGACTCACGGGTGACCATCCCCCGAGCACCGGAGTCGCAAAATGGAGGGCGTCGAAGTGGAAGGTGAGCCCATCTCGCCTGAAGAAATTACGGAGGAGGCAGGCTGGCTCACAAGCCATCGTCGACGTGGCGCTCGCGCCATTGCTAACATGAACCTGACCCCTCGTGGGCAAGACGCTGGCAGCGCCCGGTCAACGAACCAGAGGCCACGTGCACAACAGCAACTGCGCAGGCAACGGCGAACGCCTCGCCAACCGCACCTGCCCAAGGAAGACAAAGATCCTGCGGCCGAGAGAGGGCCTGGACGTGACGAAGATGAGCCTCGCTGGTCTGCGCGACGGCGTGTTAAGCGCGACCGGCCTCGCATGCGAGGAAGCGGAAGAAGACGTCCTCCGCATCCACACCACCAAGAACATCATCGTTGCAAGTACCCCCAGCATGGAGCGGGCAGAGAACCCAAACAACCACGGACGTCCGTGGGACGTCCGAAATACAGCCGGACATCCAAGGCCCAGTTTGGACGGCCACTGTACGTCCATTTTTGGACGTACATTTTCGGACGTACAGTGGACATCCAGAAACGGATGTACAAGTCCGAATGACATCCGCCAACGGACGTAAAAAGTTACTATGAACCGTGAAATAATGGCCTAAATCGAATATGAAAGCAAAAACAAAAAAGCCACTGTGCTTTTCAATTAAAAAGATTTTGTACATCAACACCCTGGCTTGTAGGTTTCAAGTTTCATCTGAATATTTCTAATATTAAGCCCAATTTTTTAATTGTTTTGAAGCACTTCACCAACTCCAACGACGATCTCTTTGGGGAAGGGTATATAAGAATTGAGAACCGCTAACGAAACGTGAAGCAAGTTCACTGTGTTCATGTATGCCGTCTGCCCGGTAGTGCGCTAGCCTTGCGCGTTGTACTGTACTGCTCGTTGTAAGAACATTAGCTTGTCGTTATGTGATTCTGTAAATTTTTACTCAACATCCAAAATACAGCCGATTTCGGACGTCCGACTGGACGTACGGAAGTGTTAAAACCGGACGTCCAACGGACGTACATGGTACGTCCATCGGCCCTGAAACGGACGTCATACGGACGTCCGCTACAGCCGGAATGGACGTACGGCGGACGGCCGACGGACGTCCGGTGGTTGCTTGGGAAGTACAATGCAATCAAAATGTTCCGCATCGGACAGAAGACCTATGAGTTGTCCGCGTACGTGGCACCGCCGGAGGACACCGCTAAAGGGGTGATACACAACATCCCTGAATATGACAGCGCCGAAGCCATAACGAAGAGTCTCGTGTACAAGAAAAACCCCACGATTCTACAAGCAAGAAGGATGGGCCGGACCAACTCGGTTATCATCGTTTTCGAAGGCGACAGAGTACCACACTACGTCTATTATCGCGGAGCCGAGTACAGATGCTTCCTGCACAAGAAGCAGCATGAGGTATGCGACGCATGCGGCCGAGTGGGACATCGGTCCGATGTGTGCCCCATACCAGAGAGCAAGGTATGCAAAAACTGTGGCAGTAAAAACCGGCCAGAAAACCATCCCTGCGAAACAAAATGCGCTCTGTGTGGACTGGATCACCCCACCGGCGACAAAAAAATTCCGGCAACGATTTTGTACTCCCTACTTGATTAAAAAACGACAGTGGGAGAAGAAACAAAGGCAAGAGGAAAACGACGAGGGAAAACACTGCGGCCGACGTGGGGACACATCGTCCATACTCAAGCACAGCGAGAAGCAGGACAAGGAAGGCGATAGGCGTGATCGTTCCAGCTCCTTCCCGCGTCTCCCTCTTCACGAGCGACAGAGCAGGAAGGACTCAAGCCGAGCATCTGGTGTCCGAGGTGATTCCACCGGGAGTCGGCACCGGTCGAGATCAAAGTCTCGACGCCGAAGCCCCAGTGCCGCAGGCCGCCAGGGCTCGAGGCATCGATCAAGGTCCACGGCTCGCAGCGGAAACCTTCCGCCGAGTGGAAACCCACAAAGCAAGGTGAGCTGGGCTAGCGCGGTCTCCCACAGCGCAGCTCCGCGGACGAACGCGGATGACGGTGGTAGCAAAGCTAGCTCGGCAGAAGTAGAACAATCAGAAATCACTAAAATCAAACAGATGCTGGAGATAGTACTTAGCGAAAATAAGACCCTTAAAGCAGAAATTGCGAAACTCAAGGGCGCAAACGGTAATCTACTAGCCACGCCACAAAATTCAGGCGCATCCCATCGCAGCCTCGCGGCAGCGAGCATTATACAGCATCAATCTCCTAAAACACTGGTGGAAAAGGAGCCGTCGCAAATCCCCTTATTAGAAGCTTCATCTAGTGACGAGATGGACGAGTCGACACCTGAGTCGCCTGAGTCCCCCCCTCCGAAGCGCAGGGCGACTAACAAAGAACAAGGCCTCTCGATAAACCCCGAGGTATCCGGGGCAAGTGAATGGGGAAATCAAGAAATGATTAACCAATTTGGGGAAAGACTGGGCGGAACGCTAAGCAAAAAATTCGAAGCCATGCTGGCAAAATTCGCCGAGAGCATTGGCGCCAAAATCGATGCCCTGAACACGAGAGTGACATTACTTGAAACCGCCACCCCGCGCCTTAGCGTGGGAGGAGGAGGGGGCACGGGCCCAATAAAACCTACCAAACCCTACTCCAGACCCACTTCGGTGGAAAGTGCTAGAGCCACCCTCGAAAACGCTCAGCAAAGGAACTATGGCGCGGAATAAGACAAACAAGCTTGTCGTTTGGCAGTGGAACTGTCGGGGTTTCCAGCGCAAAAGGGGTAACGTAGAGCAGTTTGTTAAAACCAAAAATCGAGATGATACGCCGGACGTTATTTGTCTCCAGGCCAGCAAAATTATCAGGCTATAAGAGTCCTACTGTGAGCTGGAGAATGACGCCTCGGATGATGAACCAAAAAAGAAATAGATTGTGGCGACCCTCGTCAAGCGTAACTTGCCGGCCATATACGTCGCGACATTGATGACGGCACAACGTCCGCGGATCACGTTCTTGTAGAAATAATACCAGACAAGAAACACAAGGTTGGCAGTATCTTCATACTTAATATATACAGCTCCCCTCGTAAAAACCACAGATTTGCAAAGCTGTTCCGCAAAACACTAGAAATTGCCAAAGGAAACACATTGGTAATCTTAGGAGACTTCAGTGCCCATCATCCTGCGTAGGGATACAAGCGGGAAACGATAAAGGGAAGGAACCTCTGGCTTGACGCGCAGCAGGAGGGCCTTACCCTGATGACAGACCCCGCACACCCTACGCGGACAGGAAACAGTTTAAGTGGAGACACATCACCGGACCTCACATTCACGAAAGGTACACGAACAGACGACACATGGCTAAATACACATGAAAACTTAGGCAGCGACCACTTCATACTTGCGACCACATTCGAGGCAGGGGTCGCGAAACACAAAGGGGGGAGACGACTCAAAATTATCGACTGGGATACTTTCCGTCATCATCAGAACAGCCGAACTTGACTCAAGCGACAGCGCAAGCACCCAACAGAGGGATATTGAAGACATCGAGGAGTGGGCAGCACAGCTACGTAGTGGCGTAGCGCAAGCAACTAAAGACATACCAGAAGAGGCAAACCTCAGTCAGGCCGATGCTAGGCTAATGCACATGTGGGAGGCCAAGCAAAGCCTACAAAGGCGACTAAAACGACAAAAGTTAAATCGTCATTTACGCAGACGTCTGGCAGCCCTGAACCGGGAGATTGATGACTATGCAAACCAACTAACACGGCAAAATTGGTACAGTACATGCGACAGCATGGAACCCCAGATTGGCCTCGCAAAAGCTTGGAGCATTCTCCGCTTCCTAATTGACCCGGAAAATAGCAAAACCACACAAAAGCACAACCTCAGCATTTTAATGCACCGATTCGAAGGGTCGGACGATGACCTATCAGAGGCACTTCGTGATAGGTATATAGGGACGAACCCCAAAGAGCAGCTTAAATCATACACGGGCAAGGAGAATGAATTCATGGACCGTCCCATCACGGAGGGGGAAGTACGAGGTGCCATTCAGGACCTCCGCACCAGATCTTCCCCGGGCCCAGACGGCATAACGAACAAGATGCTGCGCAACCTAGACGACGCTCTGTCGGGGCCTTGACCCGGTACATGAACGTCTGCTGGGAACGAAGTCCGGGGCAGTGGAAAACAGCCAAGGTGGTGATGATCCCGAAGCCCGGTAAAAAGTTACAGATAGAGAACCTCAGACCCATATCACTTACGTCATGCGTAGGTAAACTAATGGAACATGTCATATTGAAAAGGCTTAATAGATACGCAGAAGAGGAAGGGCTTTTTCCCGAAACGATGATAGGTTTTCGCCCAAAATTGTCAACGCAAGACGTCATGCTCAGGCTTAAGCACAATCTCATTGACGGGGATAATTGTTCCCCTTTAGATACTAGGGCAATAGTGGGGCTCGACCTAACCAAGGCCTTCGACAACGTAAAACACTCGGCTATATTAGAGAACATGGACAAACTAGGAATAGGCCGCAAGACGTATGAATATGTCAGGAACTTCCTTACGGATCGAACGGCTACACTTACCATAGGGGGGCTCCAATCGGCCACTTTGGAGCTCGGGAGCAGAGGTACGCCTCAGGAATCTGTCCTCTCGCCCTTCCTTTTCAATGTGGCCATGATGGGTCTTCCAGAAATCCTAAACGACATAGAGGGACTTTATCACAGCCTGTACTCCGGTGATGTCACGCTCTGGGTGGCCGGGGGTAGCGACGGGCATGTACAGGACACTCTACAACGGGCGATTGAGGCTGTAGAGGGGTATGTAGGACCGAGAGGCTTGAGTTGCTCCCCACAAAAATCGGAGCTGCTCATATACCGTCCGACCAGCAGAGGGCGCAAAATCGACTCGATCACTCCAAACATTCACCTTTTTGCAGGTGGTACTCAGCGTATCCCTACAGTTCAGAGTATCAGGGTTCTGGGCCTCAGAATTCAGGCCAATGGGCGCAACATAGAAACCGTATACGCGCGCTGGAAAAAAGCGTCCATCAAACAATTCGGCTCATCTCGCGCATCGCCAACAGGCACCACGGAATGAAAGAGCATAACCTAATAAGATTGGTGCAGGCTTTCGTTTTAAGTAGAATCACATACGTTACCCCTTGCCTGAATCTAAAGAGGGATGAGGAGAACAAAATAAACGCTATGATAAGGAGAGCGCACAAACAAGCCCCCTGTATACCTGTAACTGCATCGAACGCACGCTTTGAAGCGCTCGGCCTCCATAACAACCTTAGTGAGCTCATAGAAGCCCAGCTAACCGCTCAAAAGGAACGGCTTTCTAAGAGTCAAACAGGGAGGAAAATACTAGATTCTGTCAACATAAACCACAGAGGAGCGCAAGGCGCGAAAGTCGAAATACCAGCGGAGATAGGGACCCACATACATATCCCTCCACTCCCTAAGAACATGCATCCGGTACATAACGAGGAGCGACGACAGGCCAGAGCCAGGGCTCTGTACAAAAGATACGCGAAATCCGAGGACGTTGTGTACGTGGACGCCGCCGAATATACCAGCCACGACGCCTATGGCCTTAGCGGTATATGAATCGACAGGGCGATTGCATCGCCTCCGGCTCGGTCTGGACGACGGACCCGGAGGTTGGCGAGGAGGTGGCCATTGCCCTGGCAATGGTCGCGTCCTCCAAGACCAAAGTTATAGTAAGCGACTCCAAGTCGGCAATATTAAACTCTGCGAGGGGCTGCATCTCACCCGAGGCGTTTCGTATTCTAAAATCCGGCTTGACTATGGAGCGGGACTACAAAATACAACTGATATGGGCACCGGCCCACTCTGGCCTTGCCGGGAATGAGTGTGCGCATGACGCGGCTCGAGGTTTCATTGACCGAGCCGATGTCGAAACTCCTGACACAGACACGCACTCGATACGACGGTCAGGAAGGGTCAGGCTGGTGTCCTACAGAGACATAGTTGGCCATTATAGACTGGAAAGGGCCAAATACCCAGCCCCAGACAAGACAAAGACACTGAGCAAATGGCAGTCAGTAGCGTGGCAACGGCTGCAGAGAGATTGTTTCCCCAATCCAGTGGCTTACAGCCGATGTTATCCAGGGCTCTATTCAGATAAATGCAAGGCGTGCGGTGACAGGGCTGACCTACATCACATGGTATGGTCTTGCCCTCTCCGGAGAAATGACCCGCAAAGCAGTAAGGCAGGGCAGCCTGCGCTTAGCATAAGTTCGAAGGAGCAGTGCACGAGACCGCGCTACTCAGCTCCGACCCGGGTATCCAGACCCGGCTCGTCCAGATGGCCACGACCGCCGCCAGGGACCAAGGACTCCTGACCGACGGCTAAGCGACAAATCTGGGCAAATAAAAAGTTGTTCAATCAATAAATCATCAAGCATCGTCGTCTTCTGAAACTGCTCATTCACCACATACCCACATTGGGTCATTAACCAAAGGCATATACCCGCACGGGTCATTGAGCCTCCGTACTTGCAGCATACCCTTGTGGGGCATGGAGTATGTGCACGTGCTAATATATTACAATCGAGAAAGAGGTGTGCGTTTAATGAGCATAAATAGCTAAAAAACCAACAGAGTCAAGAAGACCATGGAAGGCACTAGTTAGTAGTAGGACTGTGAAATGGTAGGAGAGAAAAGTTGGTTGTACAGAGAAGCTGCGTGCGTTGGAAGTGCTTTCTCACTCTCTTCCCGGTGATTGTGCGTCAGATTTTCGTGTCTGCAGTCAGATCGTTATCGAACCACAGTCTGTCGCACACGTTGCAGCTCGAGCCGAAATGACGATCGAGGAAGTCTCTTTGGAACCTAACGTACTCGCCCTTGAACTTTTCCAAGTTGACAATTTCGCGCCGAAGGCGCTTAGCGGCATTCTGTTGAATGCCAATGGCAGATCCGGAGCGGTCGCCGAGCTCCACCGCACAGCACGCTGCTCCCTCTAAAAGCAGGAACTCTGAAACTACCCTCGGAACGCACCCCGTCCCACCTGAGCAAATGCCGAAGCATGACGGGAACAAGACTTTCCCGGCAGCCTTTACGTCGAGCCCTTCCAAAAGCATCTGCTTCCCTGCCAACGTATTTTGTTTTTCCTTTCCCGGTCTCAACTTTGATCATTCAGGACTTTAGCTCCACGGCGTCCAACGCCGACCATCGGCGTCCAACGAAGACAGATGGGCCGGAGGCGCGTTTATATGCACCTTTCATCGAGTCGTCGTTCGAGCTTGGATGCTCGCCACTTGATTCCGAGTTTTAACCACCCGCACCCCCCCCCCCCCCCCCCAGTTAATGCAATCACCATCCGCACTGATTCACCAGCTAAGGCGGAAGAGATGGCAATCGCTCTGGCTCTTACTTGTCGGCCACAACCTAGAATCATAATCTCAGATTCGAAACTGGCCATTCTAAATTTTGCACGAGGCAATATCTCCTCGGATGCGCTCCAAATTCTCCAACAAAATCCACCCACTATCTCTGTGGAACTCGTCTGGGCCCCTGCCCATGCAGGGCTACAGGGGAATGAGGCGGCACACATGGCGGCCCGAGAGCTTACACACCGGGCCGGCATGAGCCCCTTTCCCCACCACGGCGCCAGGTCCACCAGAGACAAGCTGATCACTTTTAACGATATTACAGAGCACTACCGTCTCTCCCGTCGTATCTACCCACCATCCCATACATCCCTTCCACAACATAAAGTGCGAACATGGAGACTCCTTCAAACGGGAGCCTTCCCAACGAGATCCCTTCTCCACCACATTCGCCCGTCAGAATTCCCCTCTCCCGAATGTCCCCTTTGTGGTGCGTATGCATCACTCACCCATTGCATGTGGGAATGCCCTCAAGACCCTTTCCCCCCAATCACCAGCAGCGAGCAGTGGGAGGAGGCGCTGGGCAGCTCCAACCTGGCCACCCAGGAGCTCGTGGTTGAACGAGCTGCTTTAGTCGCCACCAGCCTGGTGGCCACCCCGTCTCCTTAACCCATCTGTTCATAATAAAGTTTTCTCTCTCTCTCTCTCTCTCTCTCTCTCTCTCTCTCTCTCTCTCTCTCTCTCTCTCCGAGTTTTGGTGTCGCACTCGCTTTCCTCGTGTAGCAAGCACGAGCGCGACACGGCGTGCAGCATGTTTTCCATTCGTGGACCCTGTGCGCATTCTCCTAGCGGAAACCAGGGCGGTTGGAAAAGGAGATACATACCGCAAGCAGACGGCGACGACGTCACGAGCGCCCCGCGAGTTCCGGCCGACTCTACAGATTTCGGGGAGCAACCTTTCTTCTTCCACGGGAGCGACCTTACTCCACGGGACGGCGCTCTCGATCTGCTATTGGAACACGTTTCGGTTGCGCCCGATCTGCCACTGGAACGCGTTTGCTCCGAACGCGGGCCATCTCTGCAGTGTGCAGTGTATAAGTGCATACTTGGCGCCTTGGCGTTTTTGCCAACGGAGATGAAACCGTTGGAGGTACAGGTATACAGCTGTACTGTAAAAGTATCTTGTCTTTTAGGCACGAACTTCTCTAGCGCAAGGCGTAAACGAGGGTCCCGGTGTTTTTTTAGTACGCGTTACGAAGCGCTCCAGGGCTCGGCGTAAACGAGTGTCTCGGTGTTTTTTAGTATGCGTTACGTTCTAGCTCGAGGTGTAAACGAGTTTCGCGATGTTTAGTACCGTGACTACATGAGACGACTATTAAAACGACGACTACAGAAGACTCCAACAGCCCCAGCCCTTAAGGGGCTTCACACCTAAATGTTGCTCTGAAAGTGCTCCAGATCTGCATTTGAAATTAAACATTTAACTCACGATATGCATCGGCGGTTCTCGCTCGTCGCTTAGGTGCCGCCTCGCGGGCGTGCTCGTCGGACGCCGCATTAGTATCGGCGCGCTGCCGACGATTACGCTCGCGTTGCTGTCATCGGGCCCCGTCCGCATCGTAGTTTTATTCATGAGAAGGCTTTACTGTGCAACACACAATGTGGGAAAGCCAGCTCAAAAAGACCAAGCGCACACCGACCTCCTTCAAGTCGGCTTCACTTCTAAACAGACATGCATTGCTGGGAATACCTTTTTTCCAGGGTATACGACCGTGAAGGCCGACTGCAGCCGGGAAGACGTCCAGAGCTGATAGGCCAACGTAAACTGTTTACTTCATAGCGAGAGGTGAGCCGAAGCCAAAGAACAATGCCCCGACGGGCGAGGTTACAATACAGGACTCGAGCAGAGTAACAGCATGGATTCGCTGCTCAAACAGGAATGGTTTACATCGCTTGCGGGGGTGTATTTATACCCAAAAGCGGTAACGGTCAAAACGCAACAAGCGGCAACACGCCGCGAACGTCACAGGCACACACAACGCTCTTTCCAGAGTTCGTAAGCCGTTGGTAGCCTACGCGCACGTTGAGTCCGAGAGAGGGGAGAGAGGAGGACTCCGTTGCGATCGACGGGGCCTCTGTGTCCTTGAAGAGCGTGGAGACGAGCCTCGCCGCCAGCTGCGGAAGTTTTGAAATGCGCCGAGAGCAAAGCGCCTGACGCGGCTTGTCGCAACTTGTCACTGACATGGTGGCGCCTGACGGCAGAGAGGCGCACAAGTGGCTTCGCCGCACGGCCGAGGAGTGATGCGGGGAAGTACTGCGGCGCTGGCCGATTCGTAACAATGGCTTCTTATATAAAAAAAAATGAAGGCTTTAGGACCTTATGAAGTAAGCATGGTCTTCATAAGCCGACCAACCGCACAACGATCGTCTTATAGTCGGCTTCACTTGAAAACACAAATGCAGCGCTAGGAATATATTTTCCCACCCCGCACGGGGCACCTTGAGTAATCTTGGTGACGGTAGTGGCGATACCGCGGACCCCGAGCCCCCCAACATAAGCTGTGACCTACCGTGGTGATGTGTTTTTAAGGTGAAGGGTAGAAACCTCTGAAGGTGGCCGTCGGAGCCTTGGTCAAGCTCCGGCCGGTGGGCTCCCTGCCTGTCTACCAGGCAGGGAGCTCCGGGACCTCTTTGACTACCAGGGTAAGGTCAAAGAAGAGAGTACCCCCGTCTCCCTGCTTTTTCCTATGCCATATGAATAATTCAACCCCCCCCCCCCACCAGACGTGATCGGCCCCCGAAAAGGGGCCGCACCGAAGTTTCCTTTCCATCCCTTCCAACAATCCACATTCCGAAACCTGACAACTATCCTCGATTCTTGGTTATCGAGGCAGTTGACAAAACAAACCCTGTTTCTTCCATGTCCGTATTATTGATCACTAAGTTCCTGGAAGGCATCCTCGGAAAATCGTTCGATGCTAAGAAACTCCGTACCGGTGAAGTCCTAGTCAATACGCAGCAACAAGCCACTAACCTCCTGTCGCAAACCTGCATGACAGATCTGGCCATCAGAGTCACTCCCCATCGTAGCCTCAACAGCTCTCAGGGTGTGATCTCGGAGACCGATTTGTTGAATGAGACCGAAGCTGATCTGTTGGAAGGCCTGAAAGATCAGGGTGTAACTGCAGTGAGGCGTATCACCATCAGACGAGACAATAAGGAAATCCCTACAAAGCATATAATCTTGACATTCAACAAATCAAAATTTCCTGAGCACATCAATGCTGGCTTCATTAGGTGTGGTGTACGTCCGTACATACCTAACCCGCGCCGCTGCTACAAGTGCCAGCGATTCGGGCACGCTACAACTTCTTGTCGCGGCAAAACGACCTGCGCGAAATGCGCCGCACATGACCACCCTACTGAAAACGGTGACTCTACTACCTTCACCTGTGCAAACTGTCAGGGGCCGCACGCAGCATGGTCCCGCAGCTGCGAAAAGTTTCAATTAGAAAAGAAAATCATTAACATCAAGGTCACTGAAAACATCACCTTCCCAGAGGCGCGGAAGAGGTTCGCCTCTTTCCCTCTGGGGAGGTACGCCGACGCGGCTCGCCGGGGGGCGGAGCGGCGTCTGGTTTCTGCAGGGACCCAGTACCGCGAGTCGAACTTGGTCCCGCCCCCCCCCCCTGGGTTGCCTCAGGCAGCCCAACCCGCCTCCGCACCGCTCGCTGAGCCAGCAGCGGCTGTGGGGGCAACCACGTCTGGTGGAAGCGACGCTGCATCCTCCACTCCCACTCCAGCGTCCCAAACCACAGGCGAGGGCGCAGAGGAGATGGACATGGGGGAGCCAGCGGCAGCTCCCACCCCCACCGCACCGCCTGCGCCATCCGAGGCGTTCCTGAATCCCTCGGTGGTTGCGGGCAAGGAAAAGCGCGCCCCAAAGTGTGCGCGGTCCAAGGAGCCTGATCCCTCAGGCGCTCCGAGGACATCCGAGGATGAAATGAACGTCGGTCCGTTCTTGTCTGCGGTGCACCGCAAGGAACGCGTCCCGACGCCAAAGCCTCCCGACAAGCCAAAAAAGATGAGAGTCACAGCCCCGAAAGACGACACATAAACAACACAGTCCAGTAGCTCCGAACACTTCATAATGGGAAGAGAGAACATAGTACAATGGAACTGCACAGGCCTTCTGAATAATCTTGACGACGTGTATGAGATTCTGCATACCAATCAGCCAAGTGTAATGTGTGTTCAGGAAACACATTTTAATTCTAAACACACAAATTTCTTGAATAGTTACCTGGTATACAGGAAAGACAGGGATGGCTGCGCACACTCTTCTGGCGGTGTGGCCATAATCGTCCGGAAATCCTTAGCATGCCACCCTGTCACTTTAAACACTATCCTTGAGGCTGTAGCAATACGCTTAATAATATTTAATAGGTTGATAACGGTATGCTCCATATACATTCCTCCTGATGTTACACTTTTGAGCTCTGACTTCGAGGCGCTGGTTGACCAGCTGCCCGAACCATACATTCTAACAGGCGACCTTAATGCTCACAATTCTCTTTGGGGCTCTTCTCGTACGGATGCCCGAGGTCGCCTGATAGAGAGGTTTCTTACATCCTCTGGAGCATGCCTTTTCAACAATAAACGGCCTACATACCATAACATAGCTCACAACACATACTCACATCTTGACCTGGCTATTGGCTCTGCAATTCTCTTTCCATGTCTTGAGTGGGGTGTGGGCACGGACCCATATGGTAGTGACCATTTCCCCACTTCATTAACGTATATAGATACAGGCCCGAGCAGTACATCTTCCCATAAAAGGTTTAATGAAGCAAGAGCTAACTGGAATACATTTGCAGAGACATCCAAACTACACCACACATTCATAGGACACCTACACGTTGAAGAAGCTACCCAACTGCTCACGGCGCACATCCTCGACGCCGCCGAAAAGTCCATTCCCCACGCCTCTGGTGCCCCGCGCAACCAGCAGAGGCCGTGGTGGAATGAGGACTGTAGGCGGGCGCGAGAGGCCCAGAACAAGGCGTGGGGTGTCCTTCGTCGGTACCCCACGTCGGGTAACCTCATTTTGTTCAAACGGGCCAAGGCGTTACGAAAACGTGTGCGCCGTGAGACAAAACGGGAGAGTTGGCGTTCCTTCATAACATCAATAAACTCCTACACAGACACACGGAAAGTATGGACAAGAATACGCAAACTCAAAGGAAAACAAACACACAGCCTGCCTCTGGTCAGTAAAACAGGGGACACACTCGAAGACCAGGCTGACACCCTCGCACAACACTTCCAACACGTGTCCAGTTCAGCACACTACACAAACACTTTCATGAAACACAAACAAACGGCCGAAAAGAAGCCTATACTAGATAACAATAGGTCAACATCTTCTTATAACTCAGAGTTTTCACTGCATGAGCTAAGGGCTGCTTTGAGCACGTGTAAACCCTCAGCTCCAGGCCCAGACAACGTCACATACACAATGATACAACACCTGCACGCAGACACTCTTCTAACACTCTTACACCTATATAACAAGATATGGCTTTCGGGGCACATTCCAAACTCTTGGAAGGAGGCTATAGTCGTAGCTTTCCTGAAAGAGGGAAAGGACCCGTCGTCCCCCTCAAGCTACCGTCCTATAGCCCTGACGAGCTGCGTGTGCAAGCTCTTCGAGAAGATGGTAAATCGCAGGCTCCTGTACTTCCTCGAGTACAACGGTCTTCTCGAGGGCTGCCAGGCAGGCTTTAGGGTGGGGCGATCGACGAACGATCAACTGGTAGCTCTTGACACGTACATCAAGGATGCCTTCGCGCATAAGCAGTATTGTTTAACTGTGTTTTTCGACCTTGAGAAGGCATACGACACCGCTTGGCGTTATGGGATCCTTAGTGACCTCAAGTCATTCGGTGTTTCGGGTAACATGTTGAACACTGTTGTTAGTTACTTGTCAGACAGAACGTTTCGAGTAAGAGTTGGTTGTGCACTCTCAGAGGTTCACGTGCAAGAAAATGGCGTGCCACAGGGTGGCGTGTTGAGCTGCACTCTCTTCATAGTAAAAATGAACTCTCTTGGTAAGGCACTGCCACCTACAATCTCTTATTCCATGTATGTAGATGACGTGCAGATATCCTATAAATCATGCGATATGTCAATCTGCGAACGTCAAATCCAGCTTGGTGTAAAGGAACTTGCCGGCTGGGCAGACAAGAATGGTTTTAAATTAAATCCTGTAAAAAGCTCTTGCGTTGTGTTCTCCAGGAAGCGTGGTGTCCATATGGACCCAGACATTACTCTTAATGGCGTGTCGCTTCCTGTGAACAAGGAGCACAAGTTCTTAGGTGTTGTGTTTGACCAGAAACTCACATTCATTCCACACATCAAGGAACTTAAACATAAATGTCTTAAAACAATGAATATACCTAAGGTGCTCTCCAATCAATCGTATGGTTCCGACAAAGAACTCCTACTTCGGCTCTATACTGCTTTGGTTGGGTCTCGTTTAGGCTATGGCAGTGTGGTATATGGGTCGGCGACTAAAACAGCGTTGCGAATGCTTGACCCAGTGCTACACTTGGGGGCTTCGTCTCGCCTCGGGTGCTTTTCGCACTAGCCCTGTCAAGAGTCTGTATGTCGAGTGTGAAAAGTGGAGCCTTGAGAACCAACGAACGTACATGGACTTGCTATATGCTTTTAAAATTTGATCGCTGAATAATCATCCTTTTTATCCTGTCTTTAACGATACATCAACATCTCTGCGCTTTGTAAATCGCCCATCCGTTCCTCTGCCCTTTTCACTTAGAGTGAGAGAGCGAGCCTCGGATCTCAGTGCTTCGTTTTTAGATGTGTACAGGTCATCTTTTTTAAACAGTTTACCGCCTTGGCAAGTTCGCCCTGTGTCGTGCGACCTTTCTTTTATGAGACTTGACAAAAATCGGGTACCACGAGCTGCAATACTGCAGCACTTTCTGTCTTTGCAGTCTAAATACACATGTGCAGAATTTTATAGTGACGCTTCTAAAACCTCCAGTATGGTGTCGTGCGCTGCTCATGGTCCTAATTTCAATGCAGCCAGAACCATGAGCGTGCACACAACAATTTTTTCAGCAGAAGCGTATGGAATTTTACTGATTGTACGACACATTCTTGAAAATCAAATTCCCAATTCCATCATTTATACAGATTCTTTGAGTGTCGTTCGCGCACTGTCATCGCACAAGCCCCCCAAAAACCACATAGTTAATCTTGTATTCAGCACTATCATGTCCGTGTATGCACAAAAGCATGAGCTGGTCCTCTGCTGGGTCCCAGGACACGCAGGGATCGCTGGGAACGAGTTGGCAGACGAGAGGGCCGCTGCCGCTGCGGATAGGGCACACCCATGCAACGCACTCGTATCTGCTGACGGGATCTTCTAGACCCCAGTGCAGCAGGTGTGGAGAGGCCCTATCCGTAGTGCACATACTAATCACATGCAAGGCACTTCACACAACACGACACAAACACTTCAGAGAACTCTACAGACAACATATTCCCCTACATCCATCGTTTTTTCTAGGTGACGATGCCATTGTTTCCGTGAAACGTGTGTTCGAGTATTTGTCAGATGTCAAGTTCTTAAACCGCATTTCCTATCACGCATAATGAAATCTGGCCCTATACACCAGCCATGCTCATTGTCGTTTTTATTTTACCTTTGTTTTTGCTGACTTTACTTAGTGTTTAAGGTTTCACCCCTCATATATGACTTGTTTTGGCGCTCTTTGCCCCAGTTGGCCTTGCGCCATAAACATCCAACCATCATCATCATCATATTTTTCCATGGCCAATATAAGCCATCTTGTACCAAAATATGAACGCCTAAGACCTTATTGGTATAATCTTTGTTTTTTGTAAGCTGGCATCCCACATTGCGTTTTTCAGAGGGGACGCCGTAAAATCCCGCATTTTAGCCATTGACACGTTCGCTCAAAAGTATTCGCTCCGGGTGGTTTACGAACCCACAGCACTTAGATAACGCATCCGACGAGCTACGAACTGAGCTGCAGGAGCAGATGTAGTCCGCGAAAGTTCTTAAAGCCAAAGCTTTCTTAGTGGGACCCATGGTGTTGTGTCGAAAAATTTCCCCATACACTGATTGATCGACCGAAAAATTACTCCCACCTCCCCTCGCGGGAACCCCTGTGTAGGTGCGACGCATAGGGGGTTCCGTTGTTGTTTCCGTTATGTTGATTCTTCCATCGCGTGAAACGTGCCGTGAACCCCCTGCCGCGGCTATGACGCAACGTGGCGCGGCTATGACGCAACACAATCCAACACATTCCACTTTAATCCAATCCAATCTAATCCAAGCCAAGCCAATCGAATCCAATCCAACGCCCCTCGCGAGAGAGTGTTCGCTATCGGAGAGGAGCGGGGGTGAGCGGCGGAGAGCGCAGCTCGAGCGGCGAGGAGAATGGGGGAGGGGTGTGGACGGACAACGACAACGCCGTATGGAGGGACAAGGCGAGTGAATGAGATGCCGTCGCATCTAAAAGCTCTGATAACAACTCTGGAAGCACGGCACGTGCGTGAAACCGGCTTCCATTATGTCAAAACGGTTACTTGGAAACCGCGAAAAAGGAACGGTTCGATTGATAAGACAACACACGCATCGATAATGGAGAAGGAGCAAAATTGCATGTATTTATCTCATAAACGACGTATCGTTCGTAGATGCGCTTACTTAGTCCGCGAAAAATCGTGGCATGGGTTCGTTTTTCGTTTGTGATTTGAGTCTTTGAAGGTTTGACGATCGATTGGACTCACTTTCAGCAAAGGTTGGGCGCACTTTCGAGCAGTTTTGATGTTAGAAAGCTGTCGCACTTCTTTCAACGTTTTTGGTGCAGCCATTATAAAACCCTTTATTTTCTTGTACCCCCAAATTTCGCTAATTTCGCGCCTTGAAAAATTCGTTCTCATTAGGGACACAAAAAATGTTGACTTCTAGCCGTAAAATTACGCTACAGTCAGTAAGTAGGTTGTGAAAAAAAGGGGACGTGGATAATTAGACGAGACCGCGACCAGCTAAACCGGTCGTGGAAGAGGCGCAATTCGAAGAAAACTGGCGCGGTTCCCCTTAATTTAGAACCATGAACCTACTGTCCCAAGACTCAGCCTACCTACTGATAGGTTGTCTTGTCTTGTAGGTTGGTAGGTTGAGGTTGAGTAGGCCTTCGTTATATGTTGCCCATGTGCTCCCATGGCGATCCCGAAAGGCGCATGCGGAAAGCTTTTTTTAAATTTTTTTTTGTCGTCAGCAGACGTTGCATTGGTGTTACCACCAAGCATTATCGTGGCTGTCAAGGGCTATTATAGTTTGGTGCGCATGCCTTGCTTTGTGCTTAGTTCCCCACAGGGATTCCTCACAGGGCGAACATTCCCCGTTTGCTCTCCACAAAGCACAAATTCCTCGAGGGCAGTTAGGCTGTTTATGGGCTTTGAAGACAAAAGCCTGCCGATAATTAACAACAACTTCCTTATTGTCGTGAAATTCTTTATCAAATCCAACTCCTGCGCCGGATCAATGCGAACATACGCATCGACTGGGTGCCTGGCCGGGAACCATCGTCTTCAGGCGACCGGGCGGACCATGAAGTCTCTCAGGAGAGTACTCCCTCCCAACCTCCACTGGTGCAAAGCCGTCTCGGCACCCCTTGCCTCTCCAACCAAGCACATCCACCAGCACAAGAAGGATCGATGAACGCCATACTTAGCCCTCAGACCCCAAGAAGTGCGGAAACTCGACGCCACCATACGCCAGGCCTACAAGACCACTATTGGGCTCCAAACCAGCACGGCAACCAAGAGACTTTTGCAGCCACCGGATGTAGCTGTATCGAACTGCCGAACCTGTACCAAACTACTCACTCTACTGCTGATACCAAGAACTGGCCCACTAACCGCAGATACCAACAACTGGCCCATACATTCAATGGACTGAGGCTTTGGAAACTGCCCGCATTTGTTTATTTTATGTTCCCCTTCCTCCCGATCTCTTTTTCCCATCGGGACCAGTGGTCCTCCTTCTCTAGTAAAGGTTCTCTGCTACTACTTTACTGCTACATCGTATTTGCTTCTCTTCCTTATCTTTCGTTTCTTCATCTTTTGGTGAGAATTACTTCGACTGGCTTCTTTTCTGCTACACCGTGTTTGCGTCGATTTTTTTTTTTTAGCTTTCCTTTCTTCTTCCTGCGGAGCGAATTACGTCAGCAAGCATACTGACACACACCACAGCTTCCGCAGAATCGGGCTTCTGCGTGGTTGGTTGCACGTGTTCCATGTGCCATTCCGTTCAGGGGTCGCGCAGCACGCACTATTCTACACATTTAACGTTTCCAGTACGTAATTGCGCTAATTTTGTGAATTGGGCACATATTAGCCCCTCAAAGCTTCCGATTCCTGGTCAGTTCCCTCGAGTGTGTATATGCAATGAAGAAAGGAACAACTTTTATTACACGGCAGGTAACGTCACGGTTGAGGAAGAACACTGGTAGCGCATTGGGGGTCGGCATCGGACGCCCCGGATTCAAATCCCATCGGTTCACACATATGTTTTTCTTATTTACGCTTTCCAGCGGCGGTCATTTTCTTGGCCGGACAACAACGACGGCGGCGGTTTTTCGCAGAATGGGACACTTAAAGGGGCCGTGCAGACAAAATACAAGTTTGCTTTATTCGATAGGTGTGGTATTTTATAGTGAGTGCCCCAGCGCTTCTCCGGCGGCAAACGATGCTTTATTCACTGAGAAATTAATGAATTTAAGTTAAAATTTTGATTCTCCCGCCAAATCGTCTGCTTTGTGACGTCTGCGATGACGTAACAAGGACAGGTCTTCAAGCGAACGTTAGTGCTCTGTTTACTCTGCAGCGGACTGCGGAACACGTTTTTTATCGTTAATCCTCCACGATGGCGCCACCATGAGGGCCGCTGTCTGTCTTTGCTTTGTTTCTGACCGTATTTGCACCTCGCTTGTTTTTGTTATGGTAGGTAGCAACCGTTTCGTGAAACATGGGGTATGCTCGACAAACAGGGTCACGTGAGACAATGTCGCTTGCATTAGATTTAAGCGAAAACAGCTCGTTCTGCAAGCTTATAAGCCCTGCCTAACCCGCGTTTGCTTTTGCCGAGCTCGGCCAATCGCACAGGTGTGCATATTATGTCAGGTTCTAGTGCGGGAAATGAGCTAGTGAGTCACATGGCCATTCTCCTTTTTCCTAATTATATAGCTTATTTGAGCGAAGTTTACGCTACAAGTGGTGTCAGTATGATTCTAACGAGGCAGTCTTTCGAATGAACAAACTTATGTTTTGTCTGTATGGCCCCTCTGAGCTATGCCATCCTATATTTATTTATTTATTTAAATACCCTAAATGCCCGTGTTGGCATTACATGGGGATTATGTGGGTTTACAATCAGAAATGCAGTATATTTTTTTGTCAGAACCCACCAGTTAAGGCATAAATGTTGTACATGAGTGCAATGTGGGAAACCGAAAGTACATGCCAGGGGAACTCCAGACAACAATACTTTACAGAGGACGAGAAAAAAATGCACAAGCAAAATATGCTCAAAAAGCGCAACCAGTGCACTTCACTGCAGCAAAGAAGGAGAGAAAGAAAAAGTCACACCATGTCAAACAACTTCCAGAAAGGCTTTGAGTGCGTCTTGAAACGGTGATGAATCGGCCAATGTTGCGCTGTGCGAAGGCAACGATTTTCATTCCGTAATTGCAGGAACTGAAGGAGAGTTGTTATAGCTTTCTGTTTTAACGAAAATATGGAACATGAAGACTCTTCGATCTGACCGGTCTTTGTAAGCTTTGGATTTGTAAGCTGACCGAGCTTATGTTGATCCCATTAAAGGTGGCTTCACTCCTAAAGCCAAATGCATTGCGTGGAAGGCATTTTTACAGGCTCAATTTGAGCCGTCTTGCATCAAAATATGGAGGCCCGGGGGCCGTATCGGTGTACGCTTGGTCTTTGTAAGCTTGCTTTCCCACATTGCGTGTTCCGCGCGGACGCCATAATAGGCACCGGACAGCGCCCCAGAGGGCGACACGGAGCCCGCGACACCCAGCGCCACCTTTGTCAGATACGCGCAAAACTGGGTCGGTCCCCGCAAGCCAGTACGTTCCTGGCTAGGGCGCGCTCCTCTCTTTGCCGGGCGGATGGCGTATGAGTCTCCTCGTTTGGGTTTAAAACGAAGTACGAGATTGCACTGTAATTCTGCAACACGATGCAGGTGAATGAAGAAGGATTTATTCGTTTGAACTTGCGTATGGGGAGGCTTATAAATAAAGGCCGTATGGGCGTGAAGCCCAGAAGAGAAACAATTCTACAGCCTGTCTGCTGGCACAACTTTCTCAAAATCTGCGTTTTACTTCAAAAGAAAACGTACTTTATATTTTTTACTCCACAAACGACTAGGTTTTGCCTGCAAATATATCAGACGTTGCGCTATGTTTCCGCGCGGGGTATTCCATCCAGTGCGCCTGCACTTGCGACTGTGCAACTACTAACTGGACCACATGGGTGTTACATATCAGTCTTTGATCCTTATGTGATGCTCCATACATGCAACACCATGAAATTCACATTTGTTTGTGTATAGCAGAAGCGCTGACGTCAATAAGTGGAACGCACGATGCAAGACGAAGTCTCGAGGACTTTCCAGTTCTCGAGACTTCGTATCCGGTCCAATGGCGATTTTGAATCCGTGTCTTCGATTATAACATCAGCAAAATATTACAAGGGTGTATAAGGCTCCACGTGTTATCTGCTTTTAATGGGTCGTCGTTCGGTTCTACAGGAGCAATGTCAGACCGATAATATCCCTTATTCCAGCCTCACGGATCGGGGATAATGGATAGCTTTCGATCTATGTTGCACCCCCTGCCAAGAAACTTTATGGGCTTCCAGGTATAGCCCATCACGCCAGCGGTGTAAAAACACACCCAGAAAAAAGAACTCTTCCAGAGTAGGCTATAACAAGAACTTCCATTGGGTGAGGAGGGGGTAAAGGGAGGGGTAAGCAGAACGTCTAATAGGCATATCGGAAGAAATTACAGAATGTCTATATTCCGTGATTTTTTATATCCGTGTTTTATTCCGTGATTTTGCCGGACGCCAACGGGTCCGGCATGAGACCTCTGTTAAGAAGGAGTAGTAGCGTTTTTATTACCGCTAACACCTCTGCAGCAAAAGCCACGGGGGAAAAAAAATTCACCCCACCTCCCCGAAGGGAATCGTGAGGAAATGCGAATGCACATGTCGAACACGTATTTCGGGGTCTTCGGCTCGGCGTTGGCGTTTCGCAGCGGCTTCCCGAGCACGGAGTTCGGCGGGAGCTGCCGCGATGCGAGCGCCCTCACACGCCCGAGCGCGCTCCTCCTCTCCACTCACTCGCCGCTGATCCGCCCGCACCACCTGCTCCGGTTGCTAGGGGAGAGGAGGAGCGCGCGCGCTCGCAGCTGTTGCTATGGGAGAGGGGGTGAGAGCGGAGAGATAACACCTGGGGGCGCGTGGACGCCGCACGGCGCCTGACATGGCTCGACTAAGAAATGCATTCGCATTTAAAATTTAGTTCGAGGACACCCCTCACTGGTCCGGAGTGACCGCAATCACAACGGATGGGATAGATAAAATATCTCCTCCTCCTCTGCCCCCTCCTCGAACGCGAAAATTCGGTCCTGCGTTCATATATTTCCAACTTTTAATGCTGCGCATCTTATCTGTATTTTTCTTAGCTTTTCAGTGGCTTAGACAGCAATTTCATAGTTTCTTTTGCAAGAAGAGACGATGATTTTATGATATCCGATAGCTGAGAACGTCATTTGGGAACGTCAGCGTCTTATACGTGGTTATATGTATTTAATACGGCGATATAAGCACACTATATATATGATGAAGCAGAGTAGAACCACTGGGTGATAAACTACGCTGTTTTAGCAGTGTTTGCGGTACCTCGTTGTGAACAGATTTAATGAGCACGTGTATTTACCGTCTGCTAACCAGACTGCTAACCAGTCAGCAACAAGCTGCTCGTACATCACAGCAGCACGTAATCCGGTCGCTTATTGTGGGCTTTTCAAGATGCAGTGGCCACAGAATCCTATCTGCAAAAAAAAAAAAAAGATGAGAAGAAAAATTCGCGAGGGAACGCAAAGCCTTGAACACAATCTTGCCAGTTGTGTCAACCGACGGCTCGGCAGCAAGGCAACAGCATTCTATCAGCGCCCAGTTTCATTCGGCGGCTTCCCCCATACGATACAACATTTCTGCATGACTCGTTGCGGCACACGTTTTTGCCAAGGTGTGTTCACGGGCGCTGAAGACGGTCGGTGCGGCGGGACCGACCTAGAGTAGCGCGGGTCGGCCGCGGCTGGCGCTGTGCTCGCGCGGCGAACTTCGCTGTCCCGAGCATATAATCCCAATCATAGCCATAGACATCGCTGTAAAAAGATATTTGCTATCCTTCGACGGTTTTAGCGTGAAACGTTCTCCAACTACATACTTGCGAAGTGATTCGTGTACGCGTCCGTCCACGGCTATTTTTACAAAGATGGGAACAGTCTAAAAAAGATTTTTGCTATCCTTGGCCCTCTTGATTGTTAAGTGAGAGCGCTATCCCCTGTGCCCCTGAAGAATGTGGTTTTTGTATGCTAAGGGTTGGGATGGATGGCTGCGTGTCGCCATGTTGCCGTAGCCGCCGCGGTTGTTAAGACGCTCTAGGTGCTGAGGCGTGAGTACATAATTTGCTTAGGTGAAATTTGGTTATATTGAAGCAACAGGTAGTATGGCGTCCCCGAGGAACACAGAATTACCAAAGCTTTAAACCAAATCAGCTATCGTGATTGGCCTGTGTTGCATACGCTTCACGTGCGCAATACCATTGTGTACGGTAACTTGATCGCTACCTTTTCTTTGTCAATGCCTCACTTGACATTCAGAAATGTTCAAAGGCGTTTTTACAAACTAGAATTACAAGTAACGCGTTTATTGAAGCGCGTGCCGATTGACTGTACAATAATTGCGCGTTTTGGTGTTTCCTGAATTTATACGTTTCTTGCGTAGTCTTATCTTCCACTCAACGAATAACACTGCGGTTTGTAGCTGCGTACCCGTAATAGGACTTTTATGCCGACAAAATCAACAAATAGGCAGAAAAGTGGCCCTGAAAGCGAGAGCTCAGTAGGTCTTATCCAACCCCCCCCCCCCCTTCCCCGCTGCGGGGTTTTTTGTTGGGGGTGGGGGTGGGGGCTGGGCGTTTCGTGACACCAGTCTCATCGCGTCACTTATTCACCTCGCCAGGTGGTTTTAATTTAACTCGAACGAAACGCTTCCCCGGCTACGTATCATCTCTGGAATGCGCTCACGGCATATCGTCAACACGTGGCGGCCGGCGGCCCGAAAAACGCCGCTCGCGTATGACTACACACTAAGAAAAAAAAGGAGTCCCTGTGACCCTCTTTGGGGGGTATTTACTTGCCACAGATTTGACTCTTCATTGACCCCCTTTCGCAGAGTCACGCTACTCTTATTGAAAGGGGGTCACACTGACCGCGTCACAGTAGTCACAGTAGAATATGGGTGACTACCTCCTTAGAGTCAGCACTGACTGCCACGACCCTATCTAAAGAAAAAAGAGAGTCACGGGACTCCTGCCTGGTGATCATCGCGACCCTGTAACAAGAGTTGTGAGGACGCCCCTTTTTAAAGAGTCCCGTGATGCTTATGGCGAAAGAGTCGTGGAAGTGTATGGGTGACCTTCCCAGAGATGGTCAGTAATACTGCTGGTGGAATTATTGCAGTATACGTGCAAGTGCAATTTTAGCCCACATGCCTGCAGCTTCATGAGCAGTTTCATACAAGTATAGCAAAGCAAACCAAAAGTATTTGAAAATTATTTTATTTAAGACGAAAGTGATACACATTTGAATGAAAAGCCAGCTTAGGGTATCACAGCTGTTTTAAATTACAAAATAACCAGCAAATAGCCTAAAAATACAGATACACTAAGCATGTTTTACTGCTTGCTATGGCTTGTCACAGCACAGGTTTGCTATACTAACAGGCATGATATTAAATCACAAAAACAAGTTTTGTGTTAACCAGCTTTGCATACCTGCTGGTGCAAGGTTAAACTGGTGTGAAAATAAATTGCAAAAATTTTTAAAGGCTTCTTTCCTTGTTGCTGTTTTTCTAAGGCAGACTTCTTACACAAGAAGTCCATGAAGTCAATCCAGAAATCTTCACAGGCCGTGCACAAGCGTTGCAAGGTGTCCTCGGGTCCTGGCGTCTCGGACCAGGCCTTGTCTCGGACCTGCCAGAAATATCAATGAAAAGAAATTGAACGATAAGACAAAAGCAAAATGAAATTGTAGCCAGCACAGTAAAATCATCAACAACAGGCTAACTGCCCAGTGCCTGACAAAAAAGAGGGCGAGGAACACACCTCTTGCCATTACATTTCCTTGCTTCACCATTTGGCTTTTGTTATGAAATGTTTTGTATGAGGGAACATATGTATAATGTATGAAGTTACATATGGACACCCCAGAAATGCAAAGGCTTCAAAAATTATTGCACCCATAAAGAGGATCTGAAAGCTTCAGGGAGGGAGACTAAGAATTTATGAGTGCAAAAGGCTGCTACTCCCCTCTTTTGATGGTATGAAAATATCTATGTAAAGCTTAAAGGCAGCACGAGTAACAAAGCAGTAAGTGAACTGAGACACCTGCTGCACAAAGGGCATGCTCCACACCGCAAAACACTGGAGGGGTACAAAGTCTAACTCAAACTTTGTAAAAAGCATAAGGCAAGTTGGTACATAGTTCTTAAAAAGTCGAGTCCATAGCACATGACAAAGAAGATGATAGGACAAGCACTTGCTTGCAACTAAGTTTATTGAGTGTATCGTCTAAAATAACACCCTTTAATAGTGGGCCGCACAATGGTAACAAAGGAATCATAGCGAAGTTTCTAAATATTCAAGTTCATTGCAATACAGGTTCACTGTGCTCCTGTTTTTTATGTAATAAACATCTAAAAGCTCCCAAATCAGTGCTTTAGCTTCTTTGCAGAAGTCAAACTTGGCCCAAGAAAGGCTTGTACTTGCATGATTCGCAATAAGTGGGTACATGCAAAAAGCCAAGGGACAAGTTGGATACATCGACTTTCCAGATGGGAACGACACATCATAGATCCCCCCCATTCCCTGGGCAAAAACCGCTGGGTGTGCTGCTTGTTGCGCTTTTCTTTTGCTTTTAGGCTTGATAGCAATTTGCCTGAACCTTCTATCTACGCTTCACTGATTAACTTTGACGCTTTTTTTAAGTTCTTCAATACGCTGACTATATTTTCTACTCTGCATGCAATGTCTGCACCCCGTTTAGCTTAAGTGAAAGCATGAAGCACTACATAATGCTTACAGTTGTAGTTATCGAGATCACACTTATTACTGATGGAAAAGAAACCTAAGTTGTCAGTACAAAGGGCACCACTGCCTTGTTACGTGCCTCGGTTTCTTCATGTTTTTAGTGGCCACAAGAAAAAATTTTAAACCACTTGTCTATTTGAATTATTGTCAACGCGTTTAGTTTACGTACCCTGATTTTTTAACTTCTCATATAATTAAATTTGGCACAAAACTTGTTCCAAAGTTTACAATTCCCTGGATGGGCTTTTCTGCACGAGTTGTGAGCGATGCAGTAAAGCTGACACTACAGCCTTGATGGGACATGCCACAATAATTAGTTTCCCTATCCCAATTTATTGACTTTGGATGTCCAACTTTTTGTTCTCGAACTTCTCATGCACTAGAGGGGCTTCTCTGCACAAATTTAGAGTGATGCAGTAAAGCTGACACCAGCGTTGATTTCAATTCTTTTGTTACCGCAGAAAATTGACCAGTTTTTAGGGCTCTAAGAAAACATTTCTTTCTGCTAAATGTGTTGGTTAGGCACATAGTGCAGTGGCAAAAATGCGGATGATTCAACGCCCTTGCTAGCACCAGCTGTGTAATGTTTGCATAAATAATGATCGCAAAAAAAAACCCAAATCAAAATTTTGTCACCGTAAAGAAAAATGAAAAAAAAAAGTTGTGTATAACAAACCACCAATAGTGGAAAAAATTTAGAATACGCATTTTGAAGGTTTGCATTAAAAAATCCTGTCCAAGAAAAAATTCACTAGTGCAAATTAATTTGTCCCCGTGGTGCCCACGTGGTGCTTGCACGCATGGTGCCCGCGTCTCGAGGTGAAGCCGAACATTCATTCCAAAATACACAATTTTGGATGGTTCTCTGAAATGGTTTGATATTAGGAGGGGCCCAACTTAGTCCCACGTGATGTAAAAACATCTTATTAAGGACTACAGCAAGCACCAGATTCACGGCAAGCAAGAGATGCCAAAAAATCCGCTTGGAATTTAAAACCAATCTCAGTGGTGCATTTTTGTTGACATTCTGATCATCAATTATCTACCAGAACTTCCACTTGCGGTTTATTGTCATCTTCTGACTCGCTATGGTAGCCCTGCTTGCAGGAATAACTTGCGATGCACTAGAATAGTGCCCAGCAAGCTTTCGCACGGCGAAAAGAGTGCTGCCTAACATTTTCAAAAAAGCACCATATCAAACCTTTTGGGGACTGCCAGAATAGACAGTTCCAGTAAGAAGCAACACTAGACCTCCAAAAATAGCCTGGTACTAACAAAACTGGCCAGTGAACAGCTGGCAGTGTTCAAGGCTGATAGGAAATCTCTACTTGTCTGAACTGATATCCGATGACTTGGTGTTATTTTTTGAGTTTCAGCTGGAGCTGTTATCGCAAAAGTAGGGCATGAGTGAAGCGATATCACAAAAGGCGTTCTTTTTTTCGAGGAATAGTAGAGGGCGACGGGGGTGCTATGGCAAATCGGCTTGAAGTTGGGTAACTGCGTAGTAGCACGAAATATTAAGTTTGCAACACACAAATAGAATGAAAACTGCTGGAAAGTGGCTGAAAATGCGAGGTCCACTTGATACACATGCGGGGAACCTTCAGAAATAAGCTTTCACAAAATAAAACGACCCTTTCTTCTAACCAAAGCTCAGTAGTGGAAAGCTGGTGTCTTTTCCAGGTAATTATCATCTGTCACTGCCATCGGATTGCAAAACTGGCAAAATGATTTGGTATTTGGCTTGCTGGAAGACTTTTGATCGAGAAAATTCCATGGTAATACAGCATGACGACGAGTCGCATGCTTTTTTATCAAGCGCAGCAGCAACGCTCCCTTCTGAGAAAACATACACACCTCACCTTGCAAAAAACTACCGAAAATCTCAAGGTTGCCTAAACGTGAAAATTTAAACCAATTGTAAAGGTGTAGTGCCTAGACTAACCACCGGGGTGCATGAGAAACAACTACAACATCACAAAATCGGCAATATAAAGCACCGATCACCGATGATCAATGCTGTATATTCCTGATATCCATGTTGTCATTTCTCTTGCAACTAACGCATCCCACTGGTTAGTCTAGGCACTGCAGTTTTGGAATCAGTTCTAATTTTCCTGCTCTGGCTACACTGAGATTTCTGACGGTGTTTTTGAGGGTTGAGCAGCATGTGTTGTTTCGATAGGTGCCATGGCTGCTGCGCTATACAAAAAAGGATGTCACTTGTGGTTACGCTGCATTACCATTAGATTTTTTGATCAAATGGCTCACAGAAGTCAAGTATCAAATGATGTCGTCAGCTTTGCAATCCGACTGCGTTTAAAGGTGAGAACTACCAGAAAATGACACCAGGTATGCACTAGTGAGCTTTGGTTTAGAGGACGGGTAGCTTTTTTTCAGTCAAAGTATTCGTGGATGTCTCCGCATGTCTGACAAGTGCACTTAGCATTTTCAGCCCTTTTTCTGTCATTTGTTTCATTTCTGCATTGCGCAATTTATATTTGGCACTACTAGACAGAGAACTTCAACCCGATTTGCCTTAACGCCTTCGTTGCCCACTACTTTTCCTCAAAAAAAGCATGCCGTTTGTGATTTCACTTCACCCATGCCTTACTTGTGCAATGTTCCAGTTGAAAGTCAATTGATAACCTCAAGTCATCGGACATCAGTTAAGACAAGGAGAGAGAGCTTAAAATTGGCTTCAGTTTTGATTCTGTACGAGGATATTTTCGGAGGTCTAGAGTTGCTCCTCAGTAGAACTACATATTCTACATTACAACTACATTACCTCAGTAGAACTACATATTCTACATTACAACTACATTACCGAATTATATATAATTCGGTACAAGCTGAGAACGGCAATAGTTCACACCGCCGAAGCGACGGACCCGGACGTCAACGTGCGCGGGAATTTTGAGAGGAGATTGCTGCGGTGAATGCGTTGCACTATTTACTTTTCGTCACCTAGTTTCTTTTTTGTCGCTGCAGTAATTTATAACCAGATTAAGTCATCATGTTGTTGTTTTTTTCTTTCTGTGCCGTATCTACATCCTATCTTGTACATTGTCTCTCCATGTTTCCTATGCCATGGGGCGAAATGGTGCAATAAAAGAAAAGCGGAGAAATCCTGGAAACGACTAGTGTCACGTTGAAAATACTCGCATTAAGGCCCTCGTTGTACCGCGCGGAGGAGGAACAGCTGGTGCGGTGTGGGCGACTTCGTCGTTCGAGATGTACTGGGCTGAGAAGTTGGAGATCAGAAAGGAACATTTCTACGATAATTCCAAGGGCAGTGCTTTGCTTTTTGAGGCTAGAGCAGGTTGCTTGCAAACTAAGAAATTTGTGGGAAAGTATACACAAAAAAACTATGACTGATTTCTCTGTCAAAGGAAACGGTAAAACACGGAAGTGAAATGTGCAGCGAAATCTGAAGCTGAGCATGATTTGCGTCTGCGGCTGCCTTGTGGGTGTGCTTGTCGAGCGACGTCCTGCTGGTGGGTCGTTTGGGCAAAGGTGTACTGGCGTCATTTCCGTGACGCATATGTCAGCGAAATCTTGGTCTATACCGGCATCAAACACTTTCGTGTTAAAACATAGAACCCGAAAACGAACAACCCTAATTATAACGTACTCTTTAGTACTAAAGGTTTTTTCCCCTCGAGAAGACCCTGTGTGCACCCTTTACAGGCCGCTTGCTCCGTTGTACTGGCGTCATTTCCGTGACGGATATGACGTCGCTGAAATCTTTGTGTATCCGGGAATAAAACACTTTCGTGTTAAAATGATGAGGTATGCGTGGTCTGCGGAAACTAAACAGAAACTATGCGGCACATAGTGTTAGAATGCGAGTGTATCCATCCAAATCTGCATGAGGGAAATATTCGGCTTCCAGAAGCCCTAAGATTTAAGGGTAGCACAGACGGAGTTAACTTCAGGGCTGTCGAGGCGACGAAAATAAGATTAGAATGCTGGTGGGCGAAAAGCAGAGAGGGGAGTATTGCCTAGGGCACCTGTAACAGAAATAAAAATATATTTTGTGCCTGCCCTAAGAGCAGCGCTAGTATTAAACGAAGAGTATAAAACATTGGTATATTAGTTATTGTTTTGGTATTACGACACGTCATCATTCCGCTACAAAGGGGATACCACTAGCAATCATCATGATCATCCTCGTCGTTGTCGTTCTTAAGTTGCACCCGAGTATAGGTAACGACTTGTGTCCTCGTGTATCATGAATCACATTCCGCCCGTTCCTTTGCCAAAAACTTGGGATTTTTATGTGGGAAAGCAATTTTCAGACCAATACCCCCACAACTTTAACCCAGTCTCGTGCACTCCCTCCCGTGACTGTGGCAATCTGTGTGACCAGCTCCTCCGCAAAGACACAGCGTCCCCTTGTGGAGTGGGCCCTCCTATCGACCCAGATTCGCGGACTTCCAGACCTGGGAGGATGACCGCACCGTTCCTCCTCACTCTGGCTTTTGTTAAACGTTCGTTAATACTATTACTCGGAGCGGGGCCTCCTTCCGTAAGAAACGATGATGTTCCACGGCTCGTGACAACATTCTCGGGTTCGATTTCCGGCCGTGGCGGCCGCTTTTCTGATGGAAGCGAAAAGCGAAATGCCCGTGTGTTTGAGATTTCGACGCACATTAAACATCCCCAGGTGGTCTAAATTAATCCGGAGCCCTCCACTACGGCTCGCGTCATCGCCTGTGTAGCGTCGGCGCGTTAAACCTCATAATCATAATCAATCGTGACAACATTTGCGACCTGTCAAAAAGACTGTTTTGTTCCGATAGCACTGATAACAATTTTATCGTGAACTTCCAACAAATAATGGAGATATTAAAGAATATAAATGAATCAGTGGCGACACACCAACCACTTCCTCGCCGGGTCTTAATTATGACGTTACAGGACCCTGTTTGTGCGATGGCACCCGCCTACCAAATCACCGCCGCGCACATGTCTGTGCGGCTCCAGTTCAGATTGATCGGGTTATTGTAGAGATAACGCGCATTTAGCACACGGATAATTGTTTTAAAGCGGAGCTTTAGTTTCCTCACTGATTTCGTTCTACCCCAATACTCCCTGCAGGAAAGCCAATTTTCTCTGACGATGATGACGATGAATGATCGGGGGGTGAAAAGAAAGAGAAAAAAAAAACACTTCCCGTGGCCGAAATCGAACCTTGGTCCCTCGCGTTATGAAGCTGGCGTCCATCCGATTGCTCCACTCCTACTTTTTTTTTCTTTATTGCCTGGATTCGACAATTCACAACACATCACAGATCAACAGCGTAAATGATATACGACAAAAACGTGGTGAGGCTGCCCGACTTAGGGCTAGTGATGTCCTTTAAAACTCTTTCAATGACGTAAGCTGCTCTATCTTTGGCAGCCATACAGGTGAGACCTCTTGAGATTTAATTACCTCCACATAACGACCTACACTTTCTCTGAAGTGCTGCTTTGCGGAACGGGCATCTACGTCGTTGTACAGTCTTGCTGTGCGTGAGCGCCATATGCTGTGGAGGCCCAGCGCCATGACTAAGTCATAAGGCATTCCGCCCTCTTTGTCTACGGAGAGATACCGTATGCCATGAGGGTTTAGCGGGAAGTCTTTGCAAAGTGTCCTCTGTAAAACATCCCAAAAATATCCACTCCTACATGGTCGAAGCGAACGCCGAACAGCAGGTACCAATTCGCGCCGTACATCCCGAACCCAAACGTTAGGCCTACGGACGCAACACCGGAGAGTTGCTGTGGGTATTCTAGAAAAGTGGTGCGTACCTAGGCTCCAAAGTAGCATATACCTGCAGTATGGGATTGGCCAGCCAAAGAATCCATCGCTAGAAAGCTTCCGTTCCACCGTCTTCGTCGTTAGAGGGAGGGGGCCATGATTTAAGCGACCCCAAACCATCTACCGCAGGCGTCGGCGGCGGCGGCGGCGTCCGCAGTGCTCCTCTATATTTAAAAAGAAACAGCATCCGGCGCCAGGTTTCGATCCGAGGACTTTGCGGCCGCAGCGCGACGCTCTACCGACCAAGCCACGGACGCGACGGTGATATCAGTGTTAGTGACGCGCTTTATATCTTTAACGCATTCAAACTACGTCGTCAGCGGCGTGCGTTGGCGACTCAGCGGCGTTATAGCGGCTTGATAACTGCGTGGTGTACACGTGATACTACAAACCCGATGGAAGAGATGGAAGAGAAGGCGGCGAGGCGGTGGGCTGCGGGGGCCGAGCGCAAGCGCCGCAAGCGGGCCGACAACCGTGCATTCGCACTTTCACATTCTCCCCCTCGGGGAAATGCGGGGGAATTTTTTTAATTTCCCTTTATTGCCTCACTGCTCACGTCGCATATAGCGCGAAATTTGGAAGTTTTTCAGTATTTCTTGAATTCTTTCGGTTAAAGAAACGTCTTTCGGGGCTAAAATGGAGCTGAGGGGTTTACCAAATGCTATAGTTCTTTCAAATTATACAAGGTTTATTTTGTTCTCATGTCTCCTTTAAAAGTATTTTTAAGTCACACCGGTACCCGCAGCCGGTCTGAGCGGTGCGGCCACCAGGGGCACCGGCCCGATGGTCCGCGGGGATACGAATTGGTCGAGACGACGTGCAAGTTTGTCAAGGCGGTAGCGTTTCTTGGATAGGGCAGTGGAAGCGCGCACCCGGCCGGCGACGGCAAGAAGCGTCCACGAAAGCTGTGTCCGGAAAGCACGTGACCTCTATAGCACCTTAACTGGCATCGGAGCCAACTTAAGTCGCAGCAACACTCGGCGCGTGCTCAATTCCCATTGGCTGCGACGCGTTTCCCGGCGCATGCATCGGAAATGAAACAGCACGACTTGCAGATTGAGAGCGTGATCTTGCAACCGTTAAACCTTCAGCTTCTGTGCAGGTAGTGTCTCAGCAGGATATATGGATAGGGATTCTGTAACAAGTAGTTGTAGGTTTAGCTGGTCGACGGACGCAGCCAAAAGAAACGCTATAACGATCTCATCTCATGCATGCTTAGGGATCATCTGCAACTTGCATGGCTCATTCTGCCAAAATCCAGCGTAGTCCCGTGATGTGCTACCGAAAATTTCATTGGCTGAGGTGAACATACCTGCCCAAAATTGTCATCCCAGGTGCTGCGAACGCGTCATGTGGTTGAGAACGCGGCTATGCGGGTGCCTGACGTCTCCATTGGGCATATATCTTGAAGGCCTGACGTTACGCTTTGAGGTCAAGCGTCTTCAACCGGTACCCGCAGCTTGACATGCAATGAGTTTTACGGTGCTTGGCACGTTGTAAAGATCAATGGTAAGGCTGAATATACTGAATATATAGGCAAACCCACTCAGATGGATAGGCCAGGGACGATGAGAGTGCCGTGGAAGCTCACAGCCGATTCAGCAATCCCCATTTGGCTGCGACGTTAACATATATGTTCGCAGAAGCCCGGGCGCCACTCGAAGGGATTTTCCAATAACAATTACAGAAGCTCACTCCCGAATCACCCGTCCCATTGGCTGCGACGTCAACATATTCGCCCTCAACTGAGGCACGCGAACATAAGCGGCAATGGGCGCGAACACGCGGCGAAAGGCGACCACCCGGCACGACCATGGGGTCGTGGGCGCCAAGTGTAGGCGTGAAGCACGTCGGGACTTCGAATACCACTAGACGGAAAACGCAAGATATCGGTGAGCCTACAATACTGCTCAACGCCATTTGAGCGGGAGTTTGTGGCCAATCAACAAACCACGAACCGCTCCGCTGGTACTGTGCATCCACCTTCACAGGGTAAACTGGCGCTTTGTTTGTCAGGGGCAAAAAACGAGAACGGTCGGCGTAAAGATTTCGGAGCCCGTTAAATAGCCCCAGCGATCCAGGGCCGATCGAAGGCGCGTGCGCACATCGAGTGTAGGCCGGGCATGCATAGACGGTCTAAATTAAATTTAATCCGCAGCGCTCCACCGCAACGCGCCTCACATCCTGGGTGCAGCTTCGGCGAGTTAAACCCCCCAAATTTAAACTCTGTTGGATCACACAACAGACACGCATGTGTCGGTTACGGACACACGGACGACAACAAGCGGGCTACATCACAATTTGCGCCACCGAGCTTTCGTTTAAAGTCAGGTTCCGTTGTAGAGTTGGCATTGCCGCAATGCGTTCCCCATTTCTTGCCGCGGGGTTCCGGAAACAGCCCTTGAGATAGCTTTCGCTGTAATACGAACACTGTGTTTGTCCCAAAAGAGGTGGGACGCTGGCCTCGCGGCATGGTCGACGAGCAACTGAGCCGCAGATAGTGCCACTGGTGAAGAAAACGTGACTCGTAGGCATTGAGCGTCGCCCATCAGCGGAAGTGTTCCTTCCAAAGCCTTCGGGGTTCCGGCCAACAACGAAAGCGCGGCAGAAGATGAACCGAAGACCCAATGGACCGTCATCTGCCTGCGACGTATACGGGTCCCTGAGGCGAGATTTCGCTCCCTGCGGGTACAAGCCCCGCACTTCCTGTACGCCACCTACAGGTTCACTTCGAACACTGCTTCTATTGGTTTGAGCTACTGCTAAAGCCACACCACTGTTTGGTCTCAGTAGCCTAGCGGGTAGAATTGCGGGTTTGGGCGCGCACGACCTAGGCTCGAGGCACCAGTAGTGCAAAAAATGTGGTTGATTCCTCTGTCATAGGAATCGGTAAAACACGAAAGTGTAACGTGCAGCCAAATCTGCAGCTGAGCATGATATGCGAGTCGGCGGCTGTCTTGTTGGTGTGCTTGGCGAGCGACGTCCTGCTGGCGGGTCGCTTCGGCGAAGGAAGTGTACTGGCGTCATTTCCGTGAAATGACGCCAGTCTTGGTGTATCCCGGCATAAAACACTTTCGTGTTAAAATATAAAGGCCGAAAACGAACAACCCTAAGTATAACGTACTATTTAGGACTAAAGGTTGCTTCCCCGCAAGAAGACGCCGTGTGCAGGGGTGCACCGTTTACAGGCCGCTTGCTTCGATGTACCGGCGTCACTTCCGTGACGGATAGGACGTCAGTGAAATGTTGGTGTGTCCGGTAATAAAACACTTTCGTGTTAAAATTCTTTCAAGACCTGTGACTTTTTTCTTTTTTTGTTGTTGAAAACTCAATTCTACACATTGTCTTCGTAAATAAGGGTTGATATCTTTTAGGCCGGTTTAGGGGCGGAGCGCGGCATATCAACACTTTCCAATTATGTTCTGGATCGCACCGGAAGTGCCTGGCTTGTGCCTATCTCGGAACCACCCGCTTCACGCGTCATCTATGAGTACGTTAATGCCAGTGGCACGCTAAGACCACCACAGTTGAAGGTTATTGCGGCCTAAGAGTTCAGACGACGAGAGTCAGTGAACGCCTGTATGGTCGCTCTGTTGTGTGGAGCCCTCTGTGAAAGAAACTTGCTTGCGGCAAGCTTGCCCTCGCCATCTCGCGATCACACCAAGCATCGCGATAAATTTAATGATTCCGGCTTAAAAAATACCTCTTTGTCGACACTGGATACGACCAAGAAGGTATCTGTAGCCGTGTCAAAGCCAAGATATTCTTTTGTCACGGCGCTGAGTTGAGTCACTTAGACCGCTACCCCGTCACTCCATGGCGGGCAGCAGTGACCATTCAAATTCAGAAAGTGTTCTGGCATCCCCCTGGCTACGTGCCTGGTGTCTAGAGCGGAGGCTGAAGATGACCAACTTTGTACAGATCACTTGACATGGAATGCGGACTGCGCACTCGCAACGTGGCTTCCGAGAAACTGCATGCACTCGCCAACGGCGAAGTAACGAAGGTTCTTCGACTTGTGGTCATCAAGCCTAGGACCGCTTAGGAAAATAAGCTAGACAAAAGACGGTCGGGAATAGTTTCCGCGTCTCCGATTGTCTCTTCGATAAAGGCGCCATTATGAGTGGACAAAGAGGGCCCCTACTTATCGACGCTCGGCATCTTCGCGCGGACGCGGCCAGCGTTCGACGGCTGAGGACAAAAGACGGCTCCCCGGAGCGGCTGCCGCTAACGAAGCGGCCGCAGGCTTGTGGCGTGTCAATTGATTGCGCAGCTCCTCCGGCGGCGGCAGCCAGCTCGCGTTCAGCACGCGCGCCTGCCCTGCTCGAGCGAGCCCTCATTGTGCGCGCAGCCCGCAATGACTCGGCCAAGTGGGTGCCACGACGACGCGCGTTGCTCCAGGGTGGGGCCCCGCCGCTGCAGTCTCGCATTGTGGCCGATTGTCTTGTCGTGCAGCGGCCCAGCACTTCGAATCGATGGGGCGCCACGCTCTCTCTCTCTCCCTCGCTCTTTACGCCGCTCGTAACGCGAAGTTCGCGTGTGGCCCGCCCGGTGTTTCCCTGCTCCGGTTCTACCTGCCAGAAAAGTGGCCGCTCGCAGGCCCACGCTACAGATATGCCCAGCTTCCAGGTACGTCTCCTGGGAGAGACGAATCTTTTTACGGGCGCAGCATCTTTGAAGCGAGCCCATCTGATGTTTCGCGTCTGTAACCGCCTATGGTGTTCTTGGTGACGTTGGGCTGATATCCTGCTTTTACAACTTTCCGAAAAGAAAATATTCCTCCACTGCGACTCAGACGTGCTTACATACCCGCATTCCATGGCCACAGACCATCGCATCTTTTTTTAATACTCTTTTTTTTTATGGGAGGGGGGGGGGGGCACCTTTCCACAAATGTGTCAATCTTGTTTTGTTTTTATGCAGTTTGTAGGCTTCTGACCCCGGACCAATCTCGGAGAGCTGTTGTGCTTCAGCGTTCATTTCAGCACGCCATTTTCTCTCCTTTTTATCTTCGAGCATTCCTACAAATGAGGTTCGCCTCTACACACCCCTGCAAAGCAAAAAACTTGCTTTACAGGCAGCGCAAAGCAGAATTTTCAGTCGTGGCTCTACACTGTTCTTTAATCGCAACTTTGGGAGTTTAACGCACCGAAGCTACACTCAGGCTATGGGGCGCGCCGTAGTGGGGGGCTACGGAATAATTTATGTCGCCTGGATATGTTTAAGGTGCTCCTGAATCTCAACAAACGGGAATTTTTGTTTTGCGCCTCCACGATAAAAATGGCCTCCACGTCTTTGGCTCGAAAGTGCGTCCTCAAACACAGCACAGCAGCGCGCTAGCCACTGAGCGTATACGTGGCGGGTGAAGCACTTGAGTCGCTGCTGCCCCAGGAAATAAAAGGAGCGGAGAAACGACATTTTCTTGTACACCCTGGATCGGGTAGGGGGGGGGGGGGGGGAAGGACGCTGTAACGCTCACAATCACTTGGCAGAAAGTAGTAATGACTAACTTAAAATAAAGAAGGCTGAACAACGTAGTGGGTGGTTGTTTTTAGTGTTCTAAAACTGCATTTTTATCGAAAGATGCTCACACTGCTCAACCTTATGTGTTGACGTATTGGGTGAGCATTTCCTGCTACGTGAAACAATTGAAAGCAACGTGGCTTTTTGCCGTCGTTAAGATTATTTGCTATTGCCGGTATAAACCATTATTACGCCTGCGCGTTCTACTTTTTCCGAAAGTTGTACCTGCAAACGTGGCATTCTAATGGGAAGAATTTCAAGCGTATGCAGGTGCGTTTGTTTGTTTGTTTGTTTGTTTGTTTGTTTGTTTGTTTGTTTGTTTGTTTGTTTGTTTGTTTGTTTGTTTGTTTGAATGAATGAATGAATGAATGAATGAATGAATGAATGAATGAATGAATGAATGAATGAATGGCGTATCGCGCGGAGCCTTCGGGTCTTAGAGACGAGTTGGACCCCTTCCGAGGGTAATCGCAATCTCCTTACTGTGCTGCGCCTCGCTGCTTCGGGGCGTTTTGTTCGGTACGTTCTGGACGCTCGCCACCTGATTGTCACTCGCCACGGCTTCCAGGGGACACGGCCCCCGGTGTCCGCGTTCTCAGCAGAGAACGAGGAGGGGGACCACTCATGCGAAAAGGCGTCACGCAGGCTGCAACGGCCCGGGCACTCGCTCGCATCTGCCCTGCAGTTTGCGCTGTTTACGGGCCCTCGCTGCGAGAAAGGGGACGCGGCGGCCTACAACGGTGGCCACGAGCCCAGGCACGGACGAGGGAGGTTCTCTCTTTTCCCCGACAAAGCGCTCGTCCGGGGGCCCTCCTCCCTGCGTGTATGCGACCCCCCTTTTGGCTACTATGAGGCCTATATTCGACCCCCCTCGGCCGTAGAGCCCAAGCTCGCTTTTGTTCGCCGGCCGACCAATGGCGTGGAGCCCTTATATGCCTCCCCGCCCGAAATCAATGCGTAATACCAACGCGGGGGTGGGCTCCAGTATGAGGAACGAAAAGCCGCCGTCTCCTTTTCATTTCTCATTTTTAGTTTCTTTTTTTCTTTCGCCGAGTTTTCGCTTTTATGCAGCGCGTCCATTGTTCTCCTCCCCCTCCCAGAGCAGTTTCTTAGACTGCGGTGGGAAGCATTCCTGGTCGCCGTGCACAATGTGGACGTGGCACTGCGGGGGGAAAATGACTGCGGCTGCCAACGGTGCGTGCGACGCCGTCGTCCTCGCCCCTGGACCGCTCGCTGACGGCCCACGAAGTGCGGTGGCGGGCTTTTGGCCACGTCACCATCCCTCTCCAGGATGGCGCCTTGACACCTGCGAAAACAAACAAACGGAAGGCGGGGGATTGATTAAGTTGTAAACCGCAATGTTAAAAAATTTGCCTTGCTCAGTTGTTGCTTTCTTTATACCCCTCGAGATCATTGAACTTCGAGTAACCTCCCTCTGCCGTATGATATATCGCTTTAAACTCATCACCGTGCCTTACCTTCAGCCCATTTCAATTTCATGCTCTCCCCAAGTTTTGGCGTTTATTGCGCAGCCTGCGCGGACTTACGTAAACTGCCATACGGTAGTTGGAACCTGAAGCAGTGAGTTGCTCCTCCTACCACTGCCCTTAAAAATAACCCCTCGATGTACGCACCTCCCGAAGCTCTTCAGGCGCCCCAGGAGGCAGGGTACTCTGTAACAGAACGAGGGAGAGTGGGAAATATCACTGAGGAAATGCATGCTGCGTTCTAAGTTTCCGGTCGTATTTTCTTTCTCTCGGGGATGCAGTGCCTCATAAACACCATGACGCGAGCTCGTGGCGGGAAGACGGGCCTCGCGGTTTCCCTTCTCTTCCCGACACACTTCACCGGGTGATAACCATTATTTATGTTTTAATGCCGTCAGCCCAGTTTCGGGAGGAGCGAAGGATGACGATACGCTATGGTTCCAGGACGAAAAAAAAAAAAAAGGGGGGGGGGGGGAGTACATTTCTGAAATGCAAACACAAAGTACAGTTGGCAAATGCAACATGAAGGCAATTGCAGCATACGATACAAGACTCAGGTGATGACAGCGCACATTTTGCCTAGTCATGCCTTCTTCATGATCGCAATGTGAAAAATTTTCTTTTACGCCATAGCCACTAGGCCCACAATATTTCAGTACCGCTCCTGTACACAAAAGCTTGAGGGTCGGAATTTGTGCGCCTTTTTCGCCGCAGTCGCACTACCCTAGCTTGGCCATTTCCATGTAAGAGTGGAATTGAGGCGACGCTGGGGGGTTGGACCGACTCTCTTCGTCAACCACTTCTAAAGGTGTTATCGTGACCCAAGAGTATAGAAGCTGGATAGTAGCTTGGTGGAATGTTTTCAAAACGCGTAGTCGGCAGGCAGGGGAAATGTTTCTCGACGATGGTTATAGGTTTTCGTGCAGGAGTATGATAATTACGTGACCTGTGCACGTGTGGACTCATGCTAGCTGCTTTATTTCGAACAACAAAAAAAAAAAAACAGCGTGAAGACGAATCACCACACCAGAAAGTAGACAGGCACTGAACAGCAACTAGCAACTGACAGGATTACATTCCAGACTAGAAAGAAGAAAGTAGACAGACACTAGCAAATAACAGAATTTCCTTCCAAAGAAGAATTATATACGCCATAAAAGTAAGAACTGCGTATGTGCAAACTGAAAACTAGAGATTTTAACAGCGGAGCTGATTGATTTCATTGATTGTAGGGTTTAACGCTCCGACGCAACGCAGGCCATTAGGAGCGCCGTAGTGGAGGGCTCCGGATTAATTTCGGCCGCCTGGGGATCTTTAACGTGCGCCCTAATCTCGTACACACGGGTGTTTTTGCTTTCTGCCTCCATCAGAAAAGCGGCCGCCGCGGTCGGGAATCGAACCCCCGTCCTCGTGCTCAGCAGCCCAACGCTTAACAGCGGAGCTGTTTAGGCTTTTAGATCCGCCGTGGAGCGTATCCAGAAAATTATCATCATCGGAGAAGTGGAGAGGGTGAAAACGCTAGGCCAACAAGTGTGAGGGAAAGCAGGCGTTGTGAGTGCGCGCCTCAAGAAAAAAAAAACTGGTTGATTCCTCTGTCATAGGAATCAGCAAAACACGAAAATGAAGTGTGCAGCGAAGTCTGCGGCTGAGCATGATTTGCAGGCCTGTGGATGTCTTGTGAGTGCGCTTGGTGAGCGACGTCCTGCTGGCGGGTCGCTTCGGCAGAAGTGTACTGGCGTCATTTCCGTGACGGATATGACGTCAGTGAAATCTTGGCATATCCCTCCATAAAACACTTTCGTGTTAAAATATAAAACCCGAAAACGAACAACCCTATTTATAACATACTCTTTAGTACTAAAGGTTGCTTCCCCGCAACAAGGCCCTGTGTGCAGGGGTGCACCCTTTACAGTCCGCTTCCTTCGTTAAACTGACGTCATTTCCGTAACGGATATGACGTCATTCAAATCTTTGTGTATCCCGGAATAAAACACTTTCGTGTTTAAAAGCACTTCACGTGGTCGGAATATAACTGGAAGCCTCGCGTTATGAACCGGCGTATATCCGATTGTGCCATCATCCCACTAGGGGCGCATCCGGGGCGTAGCGCGGGTGTTGGCTTTGGACTTTGGCTTCGGATTTGGCAGTTTGGATTGCGGACTTCGGATGGTGGATTGTGGACTTTGATTTAATTCAGCCTCCACGGAGAAAGCTTCTTTTTAACCATCTTTCTCGTCAGAAAGGGGCAGGCCTAAGGAAAGCCAAGTTAAGGCTAGTGGAGACCACCACCTCCTGCTGTTTCCTCGGTCTTCGCATCTCAAGTGCGAAGGTGGCCGAATCTTTTTAGGAACATGACATTATGCGGTAGATGAGAAACGGAAACGTGCCTTGTCAAAGAAGCCTTGCTATACATGAAAGCTCCGCCTACCTTCAACGGACCTTTGTCGTTTGAAACGATCCAATCATCGAAGTTGTCAGTTGGGACAACGAGGGCAACTATAGTTCCCCTCTTATTTTTTTCCGTCATGCAAAATAATCGTACGCAGAATAATAATATTTTCGTTAGGTAGCCAGGGCGAATTCAAGAAAGGGTTGTATATAACATACTTATATTGGTGTACCGCCCAAGCTGTTGCATTATTGCTCCAGGTCCATGCAATGTTTCTATCAGAAAATCGCACCCGTTTTAGACCGAAATAATTATCTTTTTTCGTTTCCTGCAGCTTTCTTGATGGCTTAACGTAAAACAAGCTGTTGCCATTTAAGGACGAATGTTGATGGAGGAAATTAATGTGGAGCAACATGTGCCTACGGACGGATTCATGGGCGCGGATTATTTTGTCTGGGTTCGTTTAAAGGAGATATACTTCGAAAGCAGTGTACCATTGCGAGCGAACCCTTTATTGCGCACGGTTGAACCGCCTTTAAAAGTTCCCCGCCGCTCAGCTGGGGACGACCCCACAAGTTCGCTACATGTTCCGCCTCGTTTTCGAACCACATCCGTGAACACCTCGAAAAAAAGCTGTTACGACACTCGCCGATACTAACACGGCTGCGCAAATATTCTCTTTTGTATTATTGTTACTATTATTATTACTGCATCCATTAAAACAATAATGAGCGCTGTCCCCGCTGACGCGCACCGGCGGTTCGGCTCAGAAACAAACGCGTAAAGCGGCTCAATTATTTTATCACCGATTGATTGGCGCCGAAACGGTCTCTTCCCAGTTGTGCCGCTATAAAAACCGTATTCTCCCGCAGGGAACGGGACATGATGCCCTATTACCACACGCCTTGTGGTAAACTTTCTCGCCCTTTTTATAGCTTGACAATTCCCAGTCTCTGTGGGATACCTTGCTTTATTGGAGGTGGAGACGAGATGTTGCTCAATGTGCGGCACTGTGTAAAGCGGCTACAAGAAAAATGTTACGCATGAACATAGTGAACACGGTGTGTGTGATCAGGAAGTGGCTGCATACCGAAGCTGATAAGAACTTAATTTAGGTTTGATCAAACAGGAGAGAGGATGTTTTTCTACGCAGTTTATCCAGTGTGCAAATCAAAGTCGGCGCGTCGCATCATTGCTCTTTGCTGCCAAGAGCAGAACAGGCGGGGGGTATTTTACACCATTCGTTTGAATAAAGTGCAAGTTTTTGGTGCAGCCTGTTGTCTTTTTTTTTTTTTCAAAAAAAAAAAAAAAAGAAACGCTCGTTCTGTCTAATTCCGTATAACTTTGTGCACCGTTTGTGGAATTTCTGCACCACAGGAATTTGTGGTGCTTGTATCTCAAGCGACCTTCATATTCTATGGCTGGGCCTCTATTCTCGATAATCGGCTGCGGCGGTGGATCAGGGAACGCGGGAAACATTGTCTCCCTAGGCCTTTCAGAGACGTTTAAAAGAACCTGCCCCTGCCCATGCCGCCCAAACACACCAGCACACGCAGTTCAGGACCAGGATTTGGTGTGACACCGCATTCGCCTTGGAATTCTTCACCACGTAGACGTCAGCCATCCTTTCTTGGAAGAGTTGCTGCCGCGAACGCTAGTTCAACCGCATTTATTTTTCTCGAACATTTTCCCTCGAAAGTGTGAGCCCGGCTCGTTTCCTGGCAACGAAACACTATCCGTCCCCGGTTGAGAAATAAAGATTTCTTGTTTTCCCTAACACCCGCCGAACTGGTCGCGCGTTCTTCTAGAAAGCACGCCATGTATTTCCAACAAAATCAAAATTCCTGTCAACGAAACACTAAACGCTCCGTCTGACTGGGTCTTCAGCGCTCTGTATTCATAATACATGCCGAACTGGTCGCGTGTTATTCGCGAAAGCACGGCCGCATTTCCAGCAAAATCAAAACTCGCCTCTAACTCGTTCACCGCACACACACAGTGCAGTCGGGGCTTCACGTGCAAAAGCCGCTTCGGAGAAGGAATTCCGCCGCAGCCAGCGCGCGCTTGATCGGATTCCCGACAGGCGTGCGTTTTCGACCAACCGTCCTCGCGGCTTGATTCCGACGAAGCCCTTCGTGAGCGCGCTGCCTGCTGCATGCGGCACTCATCTCGAGCCATTACCCGCGCGCGTCCCCGTTCTTTCGCAAAAACACAAGGAAAGCGGGGGACCTCGATAAACTCCGCTCTCGTTTTGCTCGCCTCGAGAACTCAGATTCCTCCGAGGGCCGCTGCTAACTCGGTTATCGCTTCGTTTGAGGTATTTTCTTACTGGAAACAAATATACGGCTGCATGCCCGCACGCGCAGCGAGCATGGCGGCGGCAACGAATGGACCTAGCCGAGCACGTGTCTCCTGCAGCGAGCTCGAGACAGCACTGGATCCCCCAAAGAGAAGAAAAAAGAGAAACACGAAGTCTGTTTTCGAGCGGTGCGCGCCCCACATAGGCCCCTTTATAGGCATTACCAGTGGCTATAAAAGGAAGTATAAAAATTAATAATGAATTTAAAAGCTGCCTAAACGGACCACTGGAGGCGACGGCGTCGGAGGCAGTGTTCGAAGCAGAAAATCCGTGGCGGTTACTCTTGCTGCACAAAGGTCGACAGGCTTCGTGTACAGCTCAACTGCGGAGATCACGCTGCCGTCATTAAATCTAAATCGCAAAACAATATGTAGGGTGCGGGGCTCAGTTGTTCTAATTTTTCTTAGTGTAAAACGCCGACCACCTCAAACGAAAGGGAACAATGTTATGATGCAATCGATAACACCCAATAGTCTTGAAATGTTTAGCTTTGATCTCTCTTTTACCGACTGGCAAAGTGTTTATGGATCCCAAGAACCCGACACTGCGTATTTTGTGCACTTTATGAAAAGCATTTTCCGCCACGTCCTATCCGAAACCACTCTTCAAAAATTAGGAAACCATGGATTACACAGCAACTGTATGTAAAGATAAAACATAAACAAGCCCTCTATAAAAAAATTTTGAAAACACGAGACAAGGCAGATTTTACTATATTCAAGCGATTTCGTAACCAGTTAAACAATGAACTACGTCATGCCAAAACTCGTTATAACGAGAACTACTTCGCCTCCTGTGCTAATGATAGCAAGCAGCTATGGAAAAAAGTAAATTCCTTACTAAATAGAACGCCAAACAGCCAACCAATCACATTTATCAACAAAAATGGCCTCGAAATTTATGGACAGTTACTACCTGACACGTTTAATGATCACTTTACCGAAAACAACGATTCTGTTACTAGCACGGATGCCTGTCGCTATATCGCTTCTGAATGCCCTGAAACCATATTTTTACGTCCGACAGATGTTAAAGAATGACGGTTCTCTTTTCTCCATTAAGCAACAGCTCAGCCTGCGATGCTGATAACTTGCAAATTAAGCCCATTAAATATGTGTTTGACATAATTGCACCTATATTAACGCATATATATAACCTCTCTCTCTCCACGGGTGTTTTCCCACTCAAAATGCAAAAAGCTAAAGTACTGGCAGTATTCAAAAAGGGTGACAGAACTAAGTTGTCGAATTACAGACCGATATCTATCTTACCGGTATTCTCCAAAGGTCTTGAAAAAATTATTTTTTGTCGCCTCTCGGATTTCTTTGAAAGTAAAAATAGAATCACACATAACCAGTTTGCTTTCCGCAAGCACCTGTCAACTCAGTCTGCCCTCCTTGATTTAAAAGAATCTATCTTAAAAAAAACCAGATGAACGCTTATTAACGCTTCGTGTTTTCCTCGACCTAAGCAAGGCATTTGATTCTATTAGTCATTCACTGCTCCTTAAAAAGCTAGCTTGTTATGGTGTTCGCGGTGTTGCCTTAAAACTTATCGCTTCATACTTAGCAAATAGAACCCAGTATTACAGTTAGACATCCCCTCCAAAATTAAACCGGTGAAAATTGGCGTTCCCCAAGGAAGTATACTAGGCCCTCTTCTTTTTAACATATACATCAATGACATAGTAAATGTAGATTATGACACTAAATACGTTATTTATGCTGATGATACTACTCTGCTATTTAAATCCAACAAAGTGAGTACCCTAATACAAAATGCAAACTCAGCGTTAAAAAGCATCCATGAATGGTGTGTTGAAAATGGCCTGAAAATAAACACAGGCAAAACTAAAGCAGTACTATTCCATGCAATAAACAAAAACATCACAATTGAAGCAGATCTAACTTTGGCCTCCTCAAAAATTGAAATCGTGAGCTCAATGAAAACATTAGGCGTTTGGTTTGATGAACATATGACCTGGAGTCATCACGTACACTGTCTTGCTGGCAAACTTTCCCAAATCGTAGGTACACTTTTTCGTCTTTGGTACCTCCCTCGCAAAATCAAATTACTGATTTACAATGCCTTATTTTTTCAGTTCACTAACTTACTGCAACCTTGTTTGGGGTTGCAGTAAGCAACAAACTTAAGCAACAAACTTAAATTGTCTCTTCCTACTTCAGAAAAAAGCAATTCGAATAATTTGCAATAAGCCGTACGATTTTCCTACAGAACAACTTTTCAGTGAGCTCAGGGTATTAAAAATTGGACAATTATTTTCTTATCGGTTGGCATTACTCTACAACAGGGAACAAAAAAATAATCTAAACTATATTTGTAATATAGCTTCTCTGGAGCGTCATAATACTTGCTACAACACACGATCTCCTGATTTCTGGCAAATACCCCAATCAAGAACTAATTATGGAGTACAAATGCTACGCCACAGATTACCAACCTTGTTAAATTATCTTATTGATCAAAACGTAAATCCTGGACCCCAATTAAACCTACTGGAATTTTACCTTCAGCAGTGATGTATACTTCGTCTTTGATTGTATTTCTTCCTAGGTATTTTTTGTAATCCTACTTCTCCCGCGTTTTTCCTGGCGCTATGTGGTGACAAAAGTGTAACTTTTTAAACTACATTATACTGGTGTTTCTTGTTTGTATTTTATTTCTGTGATGACAAAGATGTCAATTTCTTTTGATTACATTGTACTGGTGGTATTTGTTTGTATTTTTTTTTAACTTCTCTCCTCTTCTCTTTTTTCTTTTTTTTTTCCTCGTCTCGCTGTCTTGCTGCCCTGTGAGTCTACCGGGCTTTTGGGCTGGTCAAGTTGCCTGCGAGTAACTTTTTCCCAAATCGTCCGTCGTACTGTTTTTGTAAACTTTACGAGAAATAAAGTCATTCATTCATTCATTCATATTTGAATGTTCTTTTAAATGTCTGCATCCATCATCACGGCCAGCCAAGTTGCCCCATGACTCTGATGTGTCAATAGCAGGCTTTTTTTTTTCTTTTTTTGCCAATCTGATGAATTTCACTTTTTTATTTGCTGTCAGTAATGACACTCCTCATAACTTTAATCCAGGGCGTCGAACCGGAATCGAACCGAACCGAAAAGCGGAACCGAAGCGCTATCTTTGCCGGAACTGAACCCGAACTCGAACCGTTATTTTTGAGCTCACTGAACCCGAACCGGAACTGAACAGAAAAATTTCCGGTTACCACTGCCCGGCGAAATGGTTCCACCACTCGTTGTTGATAATACGCGGTCCTTGCCATTCAGGGCTTTTCTCTTTCCCGCGAGATCAACTTCGCCACCCCTTACGCCCACTGTAAAAAATTTATGTAAATTTAGAGTTTTCACATACAATGTCTGTTGCCGTACAGAAGTTTTCTGTGATGGTTAGTAAACAGAAACCTGTTAACAGAAAAAACACAAATTTTCTGTTATTTCCTCATCTTGACCAATAACAGGCGTAAAATTGTGAAAATTTTATACTATTAATTTGCATAAAATACAATAAAATATGAATAATTTTTTTAATGTTTAACAAGAATTTTCTTAACCGTCAAACAGCGCCCGGCCGACGTCATTTTGTTGCGCTCCTGCAATTTTGAAATGCGACCCTTTGCAAATGGCCGCCCTGTAGGTACCAGCATAACGATACAGCGGCGGGCTTCTTTCTTCAATTTTTCATCTTCCCAGGGTGAGTACTAAATTTTAACTATTTCGTGTGGAGGCGGCACCTAGTTCCTATTTATGCCTCTCTTTTTCGTGCCTGCACTGTTGTTTGTTGGCTTGTTGGATGGAAATAGATTGTTATGAAGTGCTCACCCCGTACCGTAACGATAAGTCGCCTCGTAGCGACTTATCGTTTGAAGCTGACCACTCTGCGAGCACTTAGCTACCTGTGAGGGAGCAAGGAAAATGAAAAAAATTAAAGGAAAGGGGGTGCTTCGGCCACTGCAGATTAGTCACGCGAGCGTGCGCCTGCTACTGTGGCATTAATGTGAGAGGCACGGGTGACAGTTGGGTGCGGGAGGGAGTGCAGGACCAGGATATTTCGCGCAGGGGTTCCCCGAAAGCCAAAAATTTTTGGGAACGTGCCTTACAGCCAGTTTAATTCGCCGTGGCGGCCGCCTGGAGGGCCGGTACTGGACAAAGATCCATTCACTCCGTGAGGGCGGTCGGTCGTAATTTTTATTCAGCCGGCCAAACCGCTGCCGCTTAGGCTGAAGCCAAGGCTGATGTAGCCATGGATTTGATAGAGCTACGTAGGATAATCTGCAAATATTAATAGTGATTAATAATTAACACTAACTGGCTACTCAGTGAGCGGGAGCAGTTTGGCCGTTTGGAAAAAAATCGAGGTTGATTGCTCCCGCTGCGTACTGTGAAGCGGGTAGTGAAGAAATACAGTAAACTGTATTTATTCACCCCCTTGCAATGTTGGTAGTCTGCTATATATATTTCTTGCCTTTGCTCAGGTGGTACGTTTGGATCGCCTCAGTAGCACAAGAAAACGGAATGCAGTTATCAAACACCTGAGTCTAGCTTAACACTTGATTTCAAAAAAACTGGCAGCAATTATTACAGCATGATACCGTACATAAAACCCTGCAAGCGATGTTGTTTTGTTGGTGCACATCTATTTTATATGCGGAACGTATGCTATTCTTGTTGCAGGGTTATTGCAGCCATCAACCCTGACGTGGGAGCAAAGAAGGAGAAGTCAAAGCAAAAGCAGCATTTCCTGTTTCCAAATGTCGCATCCCTGATCACTGTGGTGGAAGACCACGAAATCTACTAGGCTCTCCAATTTCCCTGGGCAGCAATGAAGATGTCTCTGATGGAAGCGCCTTCCACCAAACGTTCCGCATCCTTGGTTACTTTGCTATTGTATGAATTAACATTTATATGTTCTCTGCTTTTTTGTGATTTCAATAATGTGGAAAAGATGTTATGTTCCTAGTCTCACAACACTTCCTCCCTCATTTTTCATTATCGTGGTATTTGCGTTATGTTGCATCTCTCTGCTTCCAGAAAGCGGGAAAAATGTCTGGTTTTATTTTATTGATGTTCTTTTTTTTGGAAGTAGAAGAAAATGTGTTCCTAGTCCTATCGGAGCTCTCACCGTAGTAGTATTGTACTGTAGTAATACGAGATGTGAACATTTTGTAGCTTAATGTCACTGTAGAAAAAGAGTTGTCAGTTTAACGTCACTGATTAAGTTCTGTAAATAGTTCGTTTTGCCTCAGTGGCGTGTTTGTGGGCATTTCTGAAAGTTCAAGAAAAGGTGATCTTCCTAGTGTAACAACACCTCTGTCACGGAAAGTCTCCTTTTGTTCACTGTGCCACAATATCATGAATTGTGATTTTGTTTTCATACTTATAGATCCTTATATTTGAAATTGTTGATACGTTGTTCGTAACTGAGTTACTTCTTGGTAGCAACAGCCTTAAGTTTGGCAGAAAAATAAATAATGTCAATGATACTTTCACCCTGCTTTCTTGTGTGCCTGAGTGGTCACTTTATGCTGTGTGCTGTGCACCAGTAATTGTGTTGGCAGTTTCAAACAATATGATAGAGTGATATTTTATTTTCAAGGTATGATTATTCTCACCCATGAAGCATATAGCCGCGAAATCAATTGCAGTACTTCCAAGATGTGAAAAAGTAACAGGAAATGTATTTTATGAAGGACCATAACCGAAATTGTGTCAAGGTGCTGAATACTTTTGCTTTGACTTATTTTGCCAGAGATTGATGTCAAAATAAGTCAGAGCAAAACAATTTAACCAGAAACGTGAAACAGTACATTATAGTTTTCGTAAGAAAAAACGATGTATGCACAACACAAATAGTCTATAAAAAAGGTGCCAGTGAAAAACAGAAGGATCACAGATTTTCTGTGGAGGAAAACACAACCTTAAAAAATACAGAAAAAGTCTATAAAAAAGCAGAAAACTAAAAACGGAAAACAGGGAATTGACACAAACTTTCTGTAGTGAGAAACAGAAAATGCTTGTAAAATAACAAACATGAAAAACCGAAAACAGGGAATTGACATAAATTCTCTGTAGTGAGAAACAGAAAATGCTTGTAAAATAACAGAAACATTAAAAACAGAAAACATAACTTTACAGAAAATTTCTGGCAGGACAGCTGCCAGAAAATTTCTGTTTTTTCGAGCAAAAATTTTTTACAGTGCCATTTTCCCCTTCAGAGCAGTCACAACGCTATCAGCGCTCTGTACGGGGTCGCACGGTCGCGCGTGCAGACGGCAAAGCTGCACAGGACACACTTTCGGTATCCTGCAGGGGATATGAAACATCGACTCTGCGCTTCCTTCACTGCGACTGTGCAGGAGCCCTCAGGCTGCAACATTGTACACTGCGCAAAGGTGAGGGCCCACACCGTAAATGTTCCACATAATTTGCTTGGCGAGGTCTCGCGCATGAAAAGTGTATATACTTGCCAAGCATTACTCCCAGGAGTGATTCAATGGCTGAGCCAATTGGCGAGGATACACGTTCGAGTGCCGCCCCCGGATGCTGCTATTGCGATGAAGACGAAAGCTAAAAATGTCTATATGTCGATATTTCGACTCTGGTTAAACCTTCCCAGGTGCTCAAGCCTTTTCTGCCGTCCTTCAATATACGGCGCGCCTCATACAGACATAGCTTCGGGGCGTCAAACGCGCAACATTTTTTTACACGTGCGTTTTCGCGCAGAAAAAAAACAAAAAAAGAAAAACCCTGGTATAAATTATTCCGCATAGATTTCACACAGGGATAATTTCTGCCCTTTTTCTCTGTCTTCAGCCATCAAACGAGCACAAAATCAAGTGTTATATTGCTCCCTAGACGTCCCTCATTTGTCCGACCGTTCACATAACCAGGGTGTCGAACCGGAACTGGATCGAACCGAAAACCGGAACCGAACCGGTATTTTCGCCAGAACTGAACCCGAACCCGAACCGTTATTTTTTGAGCACGCTGAACCCGAACCAGAACTGACCTGAAAAAGTAAATCACGGCTACCGGTTCACGACGAAACGGTTCGACTATCCGTTGTTGATATTGCGGAGTCAATGCCATTCAGGCCTTTTTTTTATCATCAACTTCTCACCCTCTCGTGCACTTTTTCCTCCAGCCCAATAAAAACGCTATCAACGCTCTTTCTGTAGCCGCAAGAAGGAAAAGGAATGCGCACCAATGCAGCAATGATATGTTGCTGTTCGCAGCGCGAGCAGATTGCAAGGCTGACCAAATGAAGTGTAATCATCGGCAACTTGCACGCGATACGAAACGACTTCGCCCTTCCCTCGCCGGGACTTTATAGGAGCGATTAGGCTGCAAGAGTGCCCACACACGAAGTATGCAAACCTTTTTTTTTTCATATTTTGGTTAGAAAAGTTGCACACCTGGAAAGTGTAAATGCGACCCGCAGGAGTTGCCCAGTTGTTAAGCCGTTTGCTGCTGACCAGAAGAATGCGGGTTCGATCACCGTTCCCCGCGACCGTTTTTCTGGTGTACACGGAGAACGAGAAGGTCCATGTGTCGAGATTTCGACGCACTTTAAATATTCCCAAGGGGTTATTACTGTGCCGCCCTACATCATAAGCTGCTCCCGAGAGCAGAGGTGCAGCATCGCGCATCAAACTCGCCAATATTTTAAGTGCAGAGCACTTTAGGCGCTCGCCTTGTCGTCCTTGCTCGCTCGCTCGACCCAAGTATATATACTTGGTGCTCTATATATAAGCACCAAGGCGGCGTCCCGGGGTAACGCTGTTGTTCGCGGCGTACCCCATAGGCTTCGAAAGCCAAGCGATTTATACGGTCATAAGCGTTCGAAACTCGTGAAACGCTGGCGCTTGTCATACATCTTCCCGCTGTTCAGCGCAAAGAAAACTATAGGTACATTTGAGGAAAAAATATATGTAATTAACCGGCTTAAGGACGCCCGTTGGGTTGGCTTTTACGATAGTAAACGCAAAATGTGGCAGCAGTGCAACGCCGGCACGTGGGGGGAGAAAAGCACAAAGAACAGAACTCCCGTTGGCGCAGTTTCAGGCAGGGGGCGCGCGAGCCCTGCGAAGGCGGGAAATTTGAATTGCATGGGGTGGTAGCAGTAAGCGGATAAAGGCGGTACGGCCCATTATGGCGAATCACTGCTCTGCACTTCCGACAGCTTTCACATTGAGTGGAACGCCTTTATTTTTTTAATAGTGTGTTCCCATGAAAAAACAACAAAAAAGAAAAGGAACCTCATTAGGTTTTAAATTATTACGCGCAAAAAAAAGCGAAATCGAATAAGCAAAACACCAAAAGGTGGATATTGCTGTATACACATCCTTTCCTTTGTCCGATCTTTCACAACCAAACGTGTCACCAATGCAAAGGAAGCGAGTGCTATGGCCATAATCGTCAGTTTTTCAGGGCGGTAGAGCGGACGCGCTCGCGTTCTTGAGAAGTAGAAATAATAAAAGATATAGCAGGGAAAACGATTAGATAATCATTGTGACGCACTCATCCGTGATAGCTATCGCAAAATGTGTTCTAGTGATTAGAGCAATAATGCCATGACTGAGCGTCAACTAAAGCTTACTTTTAAAAAAATTGACTCGAGGAGGTAACAGCTAACAAATTATTCTAGGTGACCAAATAATCGCGAATGCATTGGTAGCATTTACGTGGCTGCTGAAGGATTATTTTTGTTATGCTACAACTGATAAGAAATGCACACCGCTGGTTATTAATCGCTGGTATTTAAACACGCCGATACGCAGGCCTAGCTCTAGGCTTTGACGGTTACTGTGATGGGCGATTTCATAGCGAGGATTTCGATTTCGGCAACTAATAAAGAAAAGGTAGAAAATATATCCCACCATCATATCTCTTAGCGGTGGCTTTATGTAGTCCTTATATAGGACAACATAAGGTCTTTGCGGGAGAGTAGCTGATAAATGGTCATTACTTCATCAGTTTTTCTAATATCTCGCCCGGTTGTTTTTAGTTTGTTTTGAAATTGCACCACTGTTATTGGGAAATACAGCATTTTCAATTGTTGTTTGTATTTTGTCGTTATTGTTTTAAAGTATTTAATTTTTTTTCCCTCACTTGGCTGATAATCCAACTCATCGAACCGGTTCGCGAACCGGTTCGGAAGCTTGAACCAGTTCGCGAAGCGACTCGTACATGATTTAGTCTAGCCGGAAGTGAACCGGAACGAAATGAACTCGCCTGAACCGGAACCGTAACCGAACCGGTATCGGTTCGACACACTGCACGTAATGAAACTTGCCATCACTGCGATGGCAGCGAGTGCCGCGGTGCTTCGTACAATCGTTAGTGATCACGACGCGTATACGGACAAGTTTGCAGCGGCCATTTTCCCTCTTACGCTGACGACAGAACTTTGCGACAAACCACTGTAGTATATGCCACTACCATGCAGACAACAAGATTATATCTCGGGCTTTGTAGCTACAAAACTACACATGTAATGCAAGACGTGTTTGAGGCATATGACAAAGAACAACACTGGCGATTTATGAAATTTCGACAAAATCTAAGAAGACGTTTTTTACATTGGTTTGAAAATTAGAGCCAAATTTCTGGCTTACATGCAATGCAAATATTTTTTCAAATGAACCATTTACTCTACATAAACTAGGATTGGCACGAAAAATGAAAAAATCATGGGTGAATAATACCACAAAATTGAACTCCCTAGCTTGTCAAGATGCAGAAAAACGGGACATAACATTTTGGAAATTTCTTAAGGTGATCCGTGCTTGTTATTTTAATTCTAAGAAGTTCCTTTTCGAAATCAAAAATGCATAAGTTAACTCCTTTAAAAGTATGCATAGTCTTCGTAGTCTCAAGAGAAAAAGGCCTGCGGCGATAGCGACAATTGTTCGTGTTTTACAGAGGAAACGTGTCGAATATTGAGCGATCCGGCCAACATGCATGTGACCCACAGCTGTCTTGGGATTTTCTTAGAAAGGAAAGAAAGTATCTTTCCTTCAAACTAACTTCATATAACTTATACGATGTGTCAAGAAGCTATATATAAATTTTCCGTCCTAATCAAAAATGTCGAGCACACACACTTGTTCCATCTCTCTAGCAAATACTACAAACTCCCTAGGACGACGTAAGGACTTGTCAAGAAAAGCGCTGGTGAATCGCCATAACTTCATTTGTTTTACCTTGTATCTGGCCCAATAGTTTAAAGCTTGTCTTCGAAAACGCACCACCGTTATTGTGACAAAGCAGTAATTTGAATATTTGTTTGTGTTTTGTCTTTATAGTAGCTTTAAACTAAAAAAAAACTTCTATTTTCACTTCGCTGATAACACAACGCATGGAATCGGTTCGCGAACCTGTTCAATCCGAAATGAACCGAACCGAACCGGAACTAAATGAATGCACCCGAACCGTAACCGAACCGGTATTTTTTTTCGGCTCGACACCCTGCTTTAATCACTTCATAAAATCTTGAGGCAATGTTTTTTCTTGTTTTTATGTGTGTAAGCAGTCGTTATTTTGTGTCGTGCCGTAAACGAGTTCGTCACCTCACGTGTGTCGTTGTTTCAGAAAAAAGCTGTCATTTCTAACCTTTGCACCCGCCATGCGCGCTTGAGCGCTGCTTATTGGTCATTTCCTATACACGTATACAAATCATACCCCCTCGTTCTCGTTGTATTTTTTATGACAGTGCCTACAGATTAAAATAAGTCTTTTTTGTAGCAGTGCAGTAAAAGCGATTAAGGTAGACGTAGTAACTGGAAATCACGAAGAAAACGCCGTTCACTCCGAGTTACTCAGCGGATAATTGTCAAAATAATCGCTCTTCACCACTTACTTATTTTTGGTGAGCCAGGCCAGCCTGTGAAAAGAAAAGAAATCTGCCTCCTTCGGCTCGTCTTCCGGGCGAGCTGCGGCTTTTTTAAATGAGGAGAGACCACCCGCATTTATTTTATTTGATTCCTCGTCTCCAATCGATGTTTTTACAGCAGCAGCAGCAACAATAGCCAACGACAGTGCACTCAGCAATCTACGGTCTAACGCACTTTTGCTGTACCTGGTGTTTGAATCACGTCGTAGTGGATGGCTGTTCTGACGAGCTACAAACACGCAAAGCACGCAACCGCGAATGGTGTGCAAACACTTGCCGCGAGCTCTGCCTTCCCTTCGCGCTGCTCTTTCGCCAGAACGCATTTATAGTTGGCAAGTGTTTCTACGGCCGGCTCTCTTACGAAGCGGAACCTCCCGGCACAACGGGGCAATCCTTGTGGATCGAAACGGTTCGCATGTAGAGAACGTGCGGCGTCTCGGTCGGGTGAGAAGCTAAAGCACACGGAAACCGTCCGGGAGGACGACGAGAGGGAAACACCGATGCCGAGGAAGAAGGGCCAGAAGGAAGGGGACGTGGCGAGGATACATAATGAATGTGACGCCTATGGCGCCCATAAGCGCGCGTGACTCCTCGGCGCGAGTTCCCCCCCGCGCCGGCACGCTTTTGTTGTCCTTTCTCGGTCCGCCAGCCCCCGCGTGCTGCCGCCGGTCGCCGCCGGACCGTTTCTCGATCGAGTTGGCGCCGCCGTAGCTCAAACCGAGAGTCGGAACCAAAGAGAAGAAGGAATCAGCTCTCTATCCTGCCGGAACACCACCAGCTAGGTGAAATAATGCCTGCTGGTTGCCTTCTAGCCACACTATTTCGGCGTCCGGCTATTGGAACGTCCAGGCCTACTACACTAACGTTTATGTTTCTCCTTGTCGGCTAAGCAAAGCGTCTCCTAACCGCGTCGCTGGCGTCACATCGCGTAGGGAGGCTTCCCCTCGTACGGGTGTTGGCCGGTATACGAGGTCCGCGCGCACGACCACGATGTATCCGCTCCGTTCTGCGAGCGGCTCCTGGGATCGATGGAGGCTCGCGCCTTTACGTATTCATGGTCTACTCTAATGGCGCGTTTCTCTAACTGCTCTCGCATCGGCTCTGCTGAGGCATGCCTAAAGAATTACCTGCCATCATTGGGATTCCACTGTCTTCTTGCATGGCTAGCCCACTTCGCGAGCTCGGTTGGCCGCGCTCCCTTCGTGTCCGGTCGCGGGGCTGCGCTTTATTAGATCATTCCTTTGCCCGCTGAATATTCCCTTTTCTCTGCCTTCGTAGTGGGGGACAACGTTCCCTCCGCCAATTCACGGTTATCAATTCATCCCCCGCTGTATGCCCGCCCTTTGCGCTGTGCATTGGGTGCACCGTACCCCCATAGTCAATTGCAGACGACCGCACTCAAGTCGCGATGTGCTACAGTGATTTCGTTGTTTCATTCATACTTTTCGCCCATCTTTGTTAAGAAAATGAAGCTGATATCGCTGTAAATTCTGACGCGACCCGTACCCTTCGTTTATTTCATAATAGCATAATCAAGCGCTTTTCCGTAGCGAGAATTATTGAAGACAGAACCGAGCAACTCATTTGCACCTGCGCAGCTCACCTACTCCCCAGTTGCCCAGAGATCCTAAGGGGCTATTCTGAGTGCTGAGTCTCAGCACTGTGGAACAGTTTGCTATCGCGCGCTACCGTGTCAACTCCGCATGACACAGCACCGTATATACTCCAACTATATCCTTCATGAAAAAGAGAAAAAGTGAAAACTGCCACTAGCTCTTCAGCAACGTGGTATAAACTGACATAGTTATTATAGCCCAGCATTGACGGCTAAAACCACCAGGTCTTGATGGACGAATGCTCCTAAGCGTGGCGTGTTCTCAGGGAGTAGCGTGGCGTCCGTGGCGGAGCGCCGGCGCGCAGGCCTCGAAGTGAAGGCGCGCCATGTACAAGAGGATGGCGTCGCATGGCGCGTGGCGGGGCGAGCGTCTGTCATCGTGTCGGGCGTCGGGTGAAGGGGCCTAAAAAGCAGGCGAAGGAATGGCAAAAGACGCATCTAAGGCAAAACGAAGGTGTCTCAGCAGACCACAGAGAAGCGCCATAAGCAAGTCAAGGTGTCCCAGCATAGCTCCAAAAACGCATTCGTACTTATGCACCTATAGCGGATCTGCAACACAGCGTTCGAATTTTTTAATCATACTTCGGACCATCCCGCAGATGCCCTGCGTTTTTTTAGTTCTTTTTTAATACATAAGCAGGACTTGGCGACTCCTCTCCTAAATCTGCCCGTCTCTCCGTAACGCGCGACACGACGCGTTCCGGAGATATGCATGAGTCATATGGGCATTAATAAAACGCCTTAGGACCTCTTGTTAATAAAATGGCATTTTCTTAATGGAAAAAGTGTTCCTGGGACCTAGGGCCTCCATGAAAAATGTACGCAGAGGTGTATGTGCGGAGATGAGCCCCTCAAAACACTTGTGCACACCGTATGGTTGCGAAAACGGCGGTACCTGCTATTGTACTGCAAATACATTATAAAACAAATTAGGTCGTCCTTGGCTGTTAAAACGATTGTGATCGTGCAAAATGCTGTTAACTTGGTTACGTTAGCAGCGCTTTTAATCACAGTATTAAAAAAATAAGAAAGAACCATTCGTTTCCCATTTCTCACCTCATCATTGAATCTGTCCACCTATGCACGGTTGCAACAAAAAAAAAAAAAAGCAGTAAGCTTTAGATTGAATATACTTACGCTAAAACATACTCCACCGCGTTTGGCCCCCAAATGTAATCGATAAAAGTGAAAAATTTATTAAGCTAGGTACGTTAGGAACGACTTTAATCACTACCTTAAAATATGCGTGGATTTTGCCCTCTATGCAATTGTGCACGGGGGTTAAGACGGATGTTCTCCTCTTCAGATGCCCACCTACCATGTATCACTGGGGCAAAAGGGAGGGGGGGGGGGGGTGACGAACAGTCGTGCCACTCCGGCCGCTGAAATTAAGCGTCGATTACTCACGGCGACCGCTGTCTATGCGACTGAGCAATATATTCTCACCTCTCGAGCAACCCTAGAGGGTTCGCTTCTGATTGATGTTATTGCAGCTTTTTCGGCACTACATGCGGTCACAAAAAACTCAAACATGAACTCTCCTAATCGCTTTTTTAGTTTTTGAAAAAGTGTCTTTACTCTCGTCAGGTTCTTTTTTAAAGAATTTTAAAGTAATTTTCGCATTCGACCTTGAAGTTCGATAAATTTGCACCGTTGATCACAAGGACGAGTCACTTCTGGGCTCTGTGGCAAAGCAGACCTTCGGGGATTTTTTAGAGCCAGTACGCTGCAAAGGATATCCGTAAGCATTCTTCCCCGTAGCGCTCCTGAATCGCTGCGTCCAAGAGGACAAATATGGCGAATAACGAGGCGTGACACACGGCATGTCAGCGCTGTGATAACACGTAATACGAGAAGAACGTCTTGTGTCGCGCAAAGTCACAACGAAAAGTGCATTTTCCGAGTCATATCGTTTTTGGCCCTCGTCACTGGCGTCACATTGCCGCCGCAGATTGCCATTAAAGGGGTTACTTTTTTTTAATCAGCCCAGCGGCTTGATTAGCCGAAATCCCGACAGTGAGAAACTTTAATGGCTTGTTAAGCCCATACGGATCGATGGACGATTTGTGAGACATCATCATCATCATCATCATCATCATCATCATCATCATCAAGTTGAGCTAGTTGGTTCGTAGTGACCATATCGAACAAGCAGCGCAAAAGAGACGGGTCATAAATAGGATGAACGACGTTCATCCTTCTTAAGTCGTCGTTCATCCTTCTTATGTCCCGTCTCTTTCGTCCTGCTTGTTCGATACGGTCATCATCATCAGCCTGCTCAGGTCCACTGCAAGACGAAGGCCTCTCCCATTGGCCTCCAACCACTCATGTCCTGTGTCACTCGAGTCCGCAGTTTACCCCCGAAGTTCCGAATTTCATCCCTTCGTCGTATTATTTGCCTTCCCATTCTTCTAGACCCATCTCTTGGTATCCACTCTGTTGCCCTAATTGTTCACAGCTTGTCTTGTTCGTCTCACTACATGGCCAGCCCAACTCTATTTGTTTTTTCTTTATTTCAACTATGATATCGTCAACTCTAGTTTGTTCTCGGGTCCAGGTAGCTCGCTTCTTGTCCCTGGGAGTTATTCCTAACATTACTCGCTCCATGGCCCGTTTAGCCGACCCAAGTTTGCTTTCTAGTTGTTTAGTAACCGGGCGCCAAGTTTCAGCTCCGCAGGTCATCACCGGTAGTACGCATGCACTGGTTGTAGACTTTTCTCTTGAGTGACGGAGGTAGCTTACTTTCCATTATTTGGGCGTGCTTGCCGAGTGCTCCCCAACCCATACCTATTCTATGCCGGATTTCTCTCTCGTGGTTGGGGGAAGCACTAACCATCTGTCCGAGGTAGTTATATTCCTTTACTTCTTCTAGCGATTTGTTTCCTAAGCTGAAGAGGACGTTCTTGGCATGCTTACTCCTCATTACTTTAGATTTGTTCATATTGATTTTTAGCCCCACGGCCGTGCTTTTTTGGTTTGTGTGTGTTTTGCATTCTCACTCAGCAAGACTATGTCGTCCGCAAACCTCAAATGGCTCAAGTATTCCTATTTATCATTAATCCTATGTTTTACCAGTTAAGCTTTCTAAATACCCCCTCCAGACATGCTGGGAATAGTTTTGGGGAGATGGTATCTCCCTGTCTTACTCCCTTTCGGATTGGGAATTTATCGCTTTGCTTGTGGAGGGTTCTTCTAGAAGTCTTATGTATGTTTCCTCTATTCCCTGGTCTTTTAGGGCTTTTAGAATGGCTGCGGTGAGTACGCAATCAAACGTTTTTTCGTAATCTATAAATGCCCAGTTAAGGGGTTTAGTGTACTCTGCGGATTTTTCTATCACTCGGTTGACGACATGCATGTGATCCATGGTTGAGTACCTTTTCCTAAACCCAGCCTGGTCTCTGGGTTGATGGGAATCCAGGCTGTCATCTATGCGGCTAACTGCAACTTTGGTAAAAAGCTTGTAAACAACTGAGAGTGGCCTGATAAGTCTGTAATTCTTGAGGTCCTTGGGATCTCTCTTCTTATGAATCAGAACAATGTTGGCGTTTTCCCAGGTTATGGGCACTTTCTGAGTATTCAAGCATTCCGAAAATAGTTCAGCAAGCTTTTCCAGTACAATATCTCTTCCCTCCTAAGGTTATGCTGTCATCACCTGCCGCTTTTTCTATTTTAATGCCTTTGAGGGCCTTTCCAATTTCCTATTTAGTTGCTAGTGGGACATCGAAAATTGAGCTTGTATTCTCAGTAGTTTCCCCTGGTCTAACGTCGCTGGCATACAGTCTGGAGTAGAATCGTTCTGCTACCCTAATTATCTAGTCGAAGTTGTGCGTAATGTTTCCCTGATCATATTTTAGTGCACGCGTCCTGTCTTTGCCGATGGCTAGCTTTCTCTTAGTTGCTTGCAAGCTACCCCCTATTTCCAGCGTTTCCTCGATCACTACCATGTTATATGCACGAACGTCTTTTATTTTATTTCTGTGAATCAGTTTTGATAGCTCGGCCAATTCAATCCGATCCGTACTTGAGACTTTCATGTTTTTACGTTTGGCAATTAGCTTCTTCGTTTTCTTAATTTGTTTTCCAGTTTGTTCTCTACATGCTGCTTCTCCCACAGCTGCTACTGATTCACTGAGGGCCGATGTTAGGTTGTCATTTAGCCTGTCTACACTGACCTTGTTCTGCTTGTTCAAAACCGAGAATATGTTTTGAAGAGTTATTTTAAACTCCTGCGATCTGGCTCCCTCTGATTCCATGCGGAGTTTCTTAGTTTTCACGAGTGTCGTTCTTTCTCTTCTGAGATTCAGCCTTAGCTTGATCTAACCATCCTGTGGTCGCTGCGCCGAATCTTACTTCGCACCTCTACGCCTAGCCAAATACCCGGGTTATCACTTAGAATGAAGTCAATTTCGTTCTTGGTTGTACCGTCGGGACATTTCCATGTCCATTTCTTATTATTTCGCTTTCTAGAAGAATGTGTTCATTAACCTCAGGTTATTTCTCTCTGCAAATCCAACCTGCGTATTTTCTCGACCGTTGCGATTGTCTATTCCGAAGTTTCCCACTGACCTTTCTCCGATTTGCTTCTTGCCGACCTTTGCGTTAGTCTCTCATCACAATCGTAAACTGCGTTGTTGCCTTCTTTATTGCTGATTCGACGTCCTCGTAGAAGCTGTCTACGGCTTCATAATCATAGCTGGTTGCAGGCGCATAGGCCTGTACTATCTCTAACCTGTATCGCTTGTTTACCTTAATCGATCACAACAACCTCCACGTTTCCTGGTACTTCTCCGTGGATTAAAAATCCCACCCCGTGTTTTTTCTTCTCTTGGGGTCCACTGTAGCACAGGATATGTCCGCTAGTGAGCTCCATGAAGCCTTCTCCTGTCCTTCCAACTTCGTTTAGCCCTATAATACCCCACTTAATGTCCGAGCGCTCCTCTAGTAGTACAGCTAACCTTCCCTCGTTAGGCAGAGTGCGTGCATTGAACGTGCCAGGGTCAAGTTCCAATGGCGGCCTGTACGGACCCAGAGATCCTTAGCCCCCTCTGCTGTATCGATGTTCTGACAGCCACCGTGGACAGGTGCTCTACAGCAGCTGGGGACTGAGAGCCGAGAGTTGAGTTGGTTAGTCATGGGAGGCGGCGGCCAGAGTGGCCAGATCCTGCTCTGGTGAGGAAGTGTTGTTTGGGTCCCTAAGAGCCTTCCCAGCATGATTTAAGCTTCCTCGTGGGGCCCCTTAGGTATCCGGGATGATGGTTACTTCCGGAGCAGGCAGCACTCCATACCTGCATGGGTTTGGCATATGCCAGACGAAAAATAGCGAGAGAGCGAGAGAAGTTTCCCGCCGACTAAGTTGTCGCGCACGCCTGTAGTGACAGCTGAGCCAGCGTTTGTTGGTTTTGCTTTTTACACGCGTGGTTCTGAAGGCGTAAGCTGACACGCTGGTATGCTGATGAGACTCACTGACGTTTGGCCGTTGGAAAGGTAAGCTACTGCCATTCTCAAGTGCATAGCTACGAAAAAATGGCTAGTTGGAAACCCAGCTGGCCAAGAGAAGCTGAGCTTCGGAGCTGACGCTCAGCTGACTAGTTTGAAGCTGAGCTCGGCAAGCTCCGTCTAGGCGTCTCCATCATGAATGGAAGCTTCTCGAACGTACGGTACATTTCGGCTTTTGGCTGTAACTTTACCAAAAATGCGCGTAGCGAGGTGATTTAACTTGTGAAACTATCGAAATAGTCTCGCGATAACGCGAGTATGGCCTTCAAATGATCAACTTGTCGCCGAAGGTTTGTTTTGCTTGTATGTGACTCAGCGCGCGCGGCCACCCGGGCGCCGAAGAAAAACGAAATGTTTATAACTGTGAAACTATTCGTGGTACGAGGTTCGAATACAAAGGTGCTCTAGAGCTTTATGAAAGGGGAGTGTGAAAGGATTAAACTTACATGGCACATTTCCTGACGGAAATGGGAAAATTCGTGCAGCTCTGTCCAAACGCGTCCCCCATGAATCGAAGGTACTCGAAGTGAGACAGTAAAAATGCAATGTGGCCGCCATTAGGACTTGGGCATCCGCGATGACACTCAGAGTTCGCCTGCGCCGGAACGGACGAGGTGCCGATCTCTTCACGTTTTGCGGATATTACGCACGGCCGAAAAAGGAGCCGGGGAGAAGCTCTCGATTTCGTTTCCTTCTCGTCCATTCACCCTTCATGCCTTGCTTATCTCGCACTCTGGTCGTGGAAAAGGGAACGTACCACGGTGCCGAAGCAACAGCGGCCCAACTCGCTCTTCTTCGGCGTCTCTCCTTGGCCGGGCCGCGGTGGAGGAAAAAAAGGGTGCCCTTAATTAAAACCGCGCTCGTGCAATTCTTTTGTTCGCTATGCGAGAGAGAGGTGGTTCTGAGTGGGGCCTCTGTACCTTTGCTGCTGGTGGTTCTTGGTGAAGCGACTGTCATTTTCGCAGGAGGAAAAGTTGTTTCATCCACTCCGGGAACTCCCTTTGTTTATCTGCTTTTATTCTTGGGCGGCCCGAAATAAAAACTAATGGAGTCTTCATTTGCACTTTTCCTCTTCGGGTGAAGTTTCTGTGAAGGAGCTGCGAAGGTGGGACCGTGTGTTCTTCAGCAGTTCACTGCAGTAGTATCCAAGGAGGCTGTGCTGGTGCTGAAGCACCCTCCCCCCCCCCCCCCCCCCCCCGCTCCCTCCCCGAAAATTTGCAACATTCTCGCCTTCCCGACTACACAAGAGGGGGGAGGGGGGTAAACAGAAGACCTATGGGCCCCGGGTGCCAGAGTGCCTAGCTACGTCAGTGGGTATATCAATATTTAAAAAATATAAGAAAGAAGGAACGCGCCTTATGCTAGAGAGGATGCGCAAAGCGTACGCCTTCAAAGCGCACATCCTACAGTTTTACGCCCAAAGTTTCAGCGGGTCACTTGGGGACGAAGAGGGGGGCGAGGCCGGTACGAGCGCGTGACCGGGGGTACTTGCAGAGGAAGCGCCCGCGGACTTCCGCTTTGGCGAACATGCAAGCGGCTCGGAAGGGGCGTTCTCTGTTTGCGAACGAGCGCAGCTTCTGTGCCTACCCCGTGTATATACCTCCACGCCGGGCGGCACTGAGGCCGTATATTCATTAGCGGGCTACTCGAGCGTGAGTCGGCGCAGGTAACGAAGGACGCTATTAACGACACCTGTCGCCGCAAGCAGGCTGTGCACTACGTACGCACGCGTACTCCTCGAGTGTGGTGCGTCGTCTACCCGCTTCCTCAGTAGGGTATGCCTGAAGTGCGCTTTTTTATCCCGCACTTGGGATGCGATTAATAAAGCGGTAAAAATATTCCTGGGCCCGCAAGTTCACACCACGAAGAAAGCTCCAAATGGGCCGTCCTCAAACTTTGCAGCTGCTTAGTCCTGTAAGTTGGCTCGGACGCAGCTGTCCTGTCTGTGCAGGACCAGATTAAAAAGCCAGCTTGTAGACTCGCACTACACGCGCCGCTCAACTGGTGTGAATGGCCGGTTTTAAAAATAACGTGAAATGACCTCACCATGCGGAGGCCGAAATAAAGCGTGTCTAGTCTATAGAATGGCGGGGATAAGATGCTGGGCATGCGGCCTTGTTATCGAACCGGTTGTGGCAAAACCGCCGCGCTCAATTACGAGAGACATGTGCCAGACTGATTTAAGTATACGGGCAGGGAGGTCAGCGGGGGGCTGCAAAAATCAAGTTAAATGGTATCTACAAGGGCTTCTTAAATTTCACGAGATACGCGGGTGATTTAACACTTCTGCACATGTATGTACCAAGTAAGGAAAATTGGAAAGAAGAATATTCTTGTTCACTCTGTTTTAATACATTGCAGCTGGGAAATGTAACACGTAATATTGAAGAACACGTTGGGATCGAATACATCGATAGAGACTGCTGGGAATTACACTGTTTGTTACGACAGACAGCCTTTAGTTTTAAAAAAGAAATCTTTCAAAAGATTCGGAAGCGTCTCACCTCACAGCAGGGATGGACGGCAAATGGTCTGCTGCAAAAGTTCAGTTTACCAAACAAAATTTTGAAAAATGCTTCACCGGGTGCGCGAACTGTGACGGTGCTCGCGCAGACGTTTCAGTCGTACACATGTGAACTCTTTGTGTGCAATCTGTGTCTACCGACAAAGTTACGGGACCAGAATGAGCTTTCTCGTTCGGTTCATGTCGCCTTCTGATTCGCATCAGGCCCCGCCTTGCTGGCCTAAACTTCAGATGTTCGGTTACAATTAGAAGAATGAATATATTTAGGCTTGAATCCTGTCCAATTTGGTAAGGGAACCTTGAACATAGACATGGGGACCTCAAGACTCTTCCAATTAACCGAATTTCCAATTAAACAAAAAGCGCAAGAAAAGCATGGTTGTGAGTTTGCAACACGTCCCCCGTCTTGATTTTGTTCAGAATCTCGACTGCCGTCGCCAAGTCGACCGTATACGACACGGGTTGGCCTGATAGTTGCTAAAATCGAAGCCTGAAGCGCCCACCTAACAAACTGCTCAGAGGGCGCTGTGCGCAACAACGAAGGTTGAGGAGCTGAAAAGAGAGGGATGCGCACGCTGGCGCGAGTCTCAACTGACCCGCCGCTTTAGCGACTGTGCGCTGCCTCAGTGGCGATGGCGCCCACAAATACGTATATAGTGCAGAACATGCACGGCGGAGTTTTGGCGCTTAAATTTCTGAATTTAATCGAGAAATGACGGTCACCTCGATGCGTTTTATTCAAAATAACTTGCAATTAACCGATATAATGGGTTTTAGCGTCGAATTATTCAGCAATTTCTTCCATTGAATGGCATCTAAAATTGCCCGGACCAGAAAATCACTTCCAATCAACCGAAAAGTCCAATTAAGCGCTCTAATTATCGAGAGTACTGTACAGTAAAACTTTCGGTAAAGCTTACACAACATTTGAACTCTACTTTGTCTCTTGACAACAACTCCGCTAGACCGCCTGAAAAGAAAACGGCACGTGCACAGTACTGTATACAGCCTAATTACTGAAGTTCGATAGAGCACAAGACGAGAGCTTCTTTCAGGGCTCGCGTGATATGGTATATACCGCGTTATGCGTTTAGCATAAGGAACGAATTACGCTAAAGCGGATGCTACAGCCTTTTGCTGGTTTACTTAAAGACATAATTCCGTGTGTTTTGTGAAACAAATGGGTCTTGAGCCACAGATAACCGCGGAAGGGACACGGAAATGTTAGACGAATAAGGAAACAGGCTACGAACATGTCATCTTATCCTTCGCAATAACACATACGAACGATGCGAATGTCTTTCCAAATTCCAAAGAGCCATTAAGGTGGAGGCTGATCATTTGTATCCTCCCCCCCCCCCCCCCCCCCCTTCTGTTAAACCTTTGGCCGCGAGAATGTGCTCGTGAGCCAGGCCGAATACAGAGCTCCAACGTTTCAGAACGAGGCTGATGTGCTTCCTCGTGGCGTCCATGAAAAGTGTGCATGAAAGGCAGACGTGGCCGGGCGTCTCGCCCGGTCAGAGGCAGGTTAGCCATTGTTGGTCTATTAGTTTTCGTAAATTTTTGTTACTTCATTACACCGAAGTTGTGTATGGGTAGGATCCAGCAGATTGTCTCCGACGACAGACCGAGCGTACGCCACCAATTTTCAGTGCATGAAAAAAATTAATAAAAAACGGGTTGATTCCTCTGTCATAGGAATCGGTAAAACACGAAAGTGAAATGTGCTGCGAAATCTGCAGCTGAGCATGATTTGCGGGTCGGCGGCTGTCTTGTTGGTGTGCTTGGTGAGCGACGTCCTGCTGGCGGGTCACTTCGGCAAAGGTGTACTGGCGTCATTTCCGTGACGGATATGACGTCAGTGAAATATGGGCGTATCCCGGCAAAAAACATTTCCGTGTTACAATATAAAACCCGAAAACGAACAACCCTAAGTATAACGTACTCTCTGGTACTAAAGGTTGCTTCCCCGCAAGAAGACCCTATTTGCAAGGGTGCACCCTTTACAGGCCGCTTGCTTCGCTGTAATGGCGTCATTTCTGGGACGGATATGACGTCAGTGAAATGTTGGTGTGTCCAGTAATAAAACACTTTCGTGTTAAAATGTTAAAAAAAGTACTAGGACCTTCGTAGTTGGATACAAGACTGTTTGTACCACGCCTAAAAATGTCTTCCCAGCAATGCATCAGTCCTTAGAGGTGAAGCCGGCTTTCAGGTGATCGGTTCAAGCTTGGTCTTTGTAAGTTGGCTTCTACGAGTCGCATTTGGCTCTTTCCCTAGTCGTCCCAGGCGGCGTCTCTCTCCTCCCTGACATTGAGCAATGCGGCGCGCTCTTCGGCGGCCACCTGTGCGGCACACTAGAGAAGTCATTCTCTCTACCCTCCAATCGCGTGCGTCGTTGGCCTGTGACGTAGAGATTGCGCCACTGTCCTTATAATTCGACGTAGCAAATCTCCAATATAGCTGAACTCCAACATAGGAAATCCCACCAGAGCGCCAGCTTCCCTAGACTTCCTTCTTCACAAGGTGGAAGGGCTCCGATTTTCACCTTATTAAGGGGCGCGACACTGACCGTTGAATGCGGCCTAGTCCTCCCGCAGCTTGAGCAGATCAGCGATCAAGCATGGACAATGGATTTCAAGCGGAAACACGAAGTCGTTCACTGAGACGAGGGCGCCGGCGTGCATCTTTTTGCGGCTTGGGAAAATCTTGCGTTCTTTGGACGGAGGGGCAGTTTTTTATATTTTTGCTTTGACGCCGTTTGAATTCTCTCGTACCGCCTGCAAATTCGGGGCGGTTGGATTTGCGCCTATAAATGCTCGATGCGCTGCATGTACACAGTGAGGTAACGTATTTTGGGCAGAGCTCGAGAGCCGTTAGGCAACCAGATTGAGTACTCATGTCGGACCCTTTGTCGGAACCTTGTGCGCTGTGATGTCATCGTGTTGTTCATCTCGTCATGAAGAAAGTTTTGAAATGCCTCTTCGTCGTCCGTACGAAGGCAAATATCGTATGTAAGCAGCTCGGTCGTCGCGCTGCCATAACGTGGGATGCCATCAATGGCCCCGTCGCAGCATTTCTTAAGAAGCGTGGCACTCAGGACCAACACTACTGGTGGTCTCTGACAAGCAGCACATGGGACCCTTGATTTCAGCAGACCGCAACCTGGCATGTGCTGTGCCTGCCGCCTCTTGTACGCCCTGGCACATGGACGACCCGTGAAGTATAGTATAATTAGCTAGGTAGCCCTCAGTATTTAGAATTCAGCGGCATGCATTGACACAGTGTGTGAGAAGGAGAGGAGACTCCCAGCCTGCACCACCAAAGTATCGCAGGAATGCATTGACACAGTCGACACGAATTATTCTTACGCTCGCTTTTCCGGGTGGTGTGGCAGTGCGCTCTCCCTCCATGAAGGCGTTCTGCCGGACTTCGCCGGAGCATGCGACCGGGCCACTAGGGACCAAACGTCAAGAGTTCTCTTTCTACATTGCTTGGACAGGTGGAATACCATCGCCGCCCTGAGCACCCTTTCCTTCTGTTCGCATCCAGTGGGGGATTCGTAAGTGGCGATTTTCTTATGCAGACAACTGCGGCAAGAAGAGAGCGAGAAAAAGGCCAGGTGCACAGTTTTCGTATACAACTCGACTGTTTCCGTTAATCTCTCTGCTTCCCCCCCCCCCCCTTTTTTTTTTTTTTTGCGCACGCCAACGCAAGAACAATTAAAAAAGCCTGGGAAAGCTATGGCGCTGACCTCCGTGGGTCGCCTCACCGCTATACCCTTGCAAGCTCTAAGCCGTGTTCAAGTGGGCGTGTAGGCAGAAGATTCGTGCCAGAAGTTTTTCAAAAACAAAGCTAAACGAATAACGAGATGAAGCCGAAAGGAAAGTGTAGAACTATAGAAATTGTAGGAGCGCCGCTTACGTAAAATTTGTGCCTCGAAGAAACAGTGAAGGCGAGGATAAGCGGGGAGAGAGCGGGACTTGAGGGGGAGGAGGACAAGCGCGGAGTAGGGAGGGGGGTCGCAGAGGAGCGCATGGGGTTACGCGGCGTAGCGTGGGAAACCCGAGCGTCATTCATCTTGTCGCGGGGCCTCCTCAAGGAGAAGGTCGGCGGGCGGCGCGCACGTAACGTGGCGCGAGGGGCACCAGAAGGGGGCAAGAAGCGCCGAGGGGCCCCGGATGGCGCCGCGCGCAAGGCCACCGTCGCGGCGGCGGCCCCGGGCGCGCATCAGCGGGCCCCCCGCTCCCTCGGGCCGAGAGGCCACCACACTTGTGTGGCGCCGAGAAGCGGGCTCCGTGGGCGCCGCCTCTGGCGCTTCCTTGACGTCGCAGCATGTCATTCTCATGTAGCGGTCATTGGTTTGCGTCTTCAAATACTGCGGTCAAAATTACTCCTCACGGAATGTGTGTCATCGATGACTGCTACTTGACCCCATGGCTAGACACTGCGCTGCAAATCGTTAGAAACCCGTTGTCAGCGTGAAAAAAAGTGTGAGGCAAGAAGTAGGACATGGGAGGCATTGAAAGAAAAAAAATAAAGGAAATGCCTTGGATGGAGTAAAAACAGCTTTTTTTCCTGACCCTGAGAAACTTACGACATGTTCAAGCAATGAACAAAAGTGGACTGCATTCGCGTACCATTTTGACATTAACTGAGAACAGCGCCGGAACTTCACTGCTCGCCAAATGGCAGTGCTTTCGCACCCCTCGAGCGTTCCTTATGCGCTAGTTAAATTTGTGCTCGAGGACGCGTGCACAATACGGGAGATTAGCAATTAGGCATGCCGCTGGATACACTGGCAGATAGTGCAGCACTGGCTCCTTCGACTGCAGTTCGTGGTGCCTCTGTTCGATTTATTGTCGGTGCATGCAGCTGAGTCTCCTTCTGCGCTTATCCCGCAAGAGGAGCAGCAGGCCTCGAGCAGAAGTACACGAAAAGTTCCAGGCCCGTCCCGCAACACGGCTTCATTCGCACTCAGCTGTCATCAACCGCTGTGACCATCACTGTCCTGGATTGTCCTTGGTGGTCTAGCTTGCGTTTTAATAACACTGATTAAACACCACTACTCTTTTCTATTATATACGCACTAGCGTGCTCGCTGTTGTAATGGCTTGAAGTTGGTTGTTTCCAAGTCTTCGAATTCTTCTAAAAACACACGAAAACGAAATCGTGTTTTTTTTTCTTCTTTTGGAACAAAACAATCCCGAAATTTCGCACCACTGCATCCGACAGGACAGCGAGGCAGATGCACGCGCAGGAGACACGGGTGCCGTCCGTACGCGAAGCCCGATGGCGCTCCATAGTAGCTTCAGGCCTGTCTCAGCCCACGCGGTCGCAGCGGTGTCATCTATGGCACAGGTAATGTACGCAACATCAGGACCCAGGGCCGGCCTTTCACTGTGAAGCGTCCCGAGCGAACACCGGCCGTGGTGCCTAGCCCGCCTCCCGCATCTTTTTGTACGCGTATCTCTACTAGGTTATTGTTAGCATACGCCTACTGGTTATATTGTTAGTAAATATATGAGTAGGAGCCCAGAATGAACGTTATGCCAAAAAACGCATTGCAAAAGTGAAAGACGATTGGGCGTACAGCGTGGTGTCGGCAATATGTATAGGGATGAAATTGATTTGATTTGAAGGGATTCAAAAGACCTTTATTTCCATGATTCAATTTTGTGCGGCATAGCTCAACCACTGTAAACTATCTCGACCAGCATCTCCTCATACATTTACAGGTTTGGCCCAAATACAACAGCGAGATAACACGATGGGAGCGCTGCTACATAAAATTGTAGCACAGCTGTGACTTGGCGTAGCTTTAAATTTCTCACTTCGAGGAGTTACAGAGCAGAAAAGCCGGTTTCATGTTCGAGCCGTGGTTCGCACTAGGCCATTGTCATGCAATGCGCAACAGAAGCCCGCGACACCACTTAGAAAATAAACATGGGAGCCTTCAACCCTGCAAATTCGGTTACGGCTTGTGACTGGCTAAGGCAGGCGCTATCATGTTTCAAATGGTCAAAATAGTCCCTGAAAATTATCTTGGATTTTCTATAATTCATTGCAGGTATGTCTTAATCAATTTTATTTCGCAAAACCACCCCTCTCCTTGGGGACGCCACTGAGACCGGTAATATGTGAGTAGGATCCTCAAAGGCACCCACATGTTTGGAAAGTCACCTATGCAGATGACGGTCCAGAATGAGTCGAAATACGTCCAGGGGAGCAGCTTAATCACGGGGCAGGCTGCACAGGTACGAAGGCTCTTCGCAGAGATCTCTGCCGTCGATCGACGTCCGTATACTGTCAAGATGTTTTAGCGCATGCTCTCAAGCGGTCGGCCACAACTCCATGTCTACCAACAATGTTAGTAAACACGTGAGTAGCGGCGCTACACAAATGTTATCAGTCAAGAACTGCGATCCAAAAAATGAGCGGCGAGAGAGAGAGAGAGAGGGGGGGGGGGAGACTTTATTTTAATTCCGTTTAAAGACGAATGGGCCATGCGGGAATGTCCGGTGTCTTCGCCCCATCAGGCGGCAGTCAGGAACCCGTGATCCCTGGTAGCGTCAGTTGGATGACAGCAGCTTGCATCTCGGGAAGAGAGCTGAGCAACGCGGCCTCCCACTGCTCACTACTTCTTATATGTATTACTTGTTCAAAGGCCTGTGGTGTATTGGGGCATTACCAGACCGTGGCTCCTGCAATGTTGCACCACTTGCATCTGTCCGTATACCTATCGGGAAAGTTGCAGTGACATGTACAGGGCGGGGCGAGGGAAATTATTTGATTTCAACCTGCGCCACGCAACTGTTTGCCATTTGTTTAGTGCAGTGCAGTGTGGGAAGCAGGAAATTTCAGTCGGCGCAGCCTATAGTGCTGGGTAATCTCTCAGTCAGTTGCCAGTCTGCCCCCCCCCCCCCTTCCTCCCGTCACAGACGGCACGTTGTCGGATTCGAATTCAGCCTGGTTCGTGTCCCCTAGAGCTGCTTCATGTGCCGTCTCGTTCCCCGGGAGAGCCGGGTGAGCTGACGTTCATACCAGGCGGATGTGCCTTGAAACTGAGGTCGCGCTGTTCGTAAGGATTTGGGCTGCTGTGGTGGAGATCCTACCGCGAGCATAGTTGTGCAGGGCGGACGGGTACCAGAATGGAACCAAACGAGCGGCGACCAAGCATACTTTTGTCGGGTCCGACCAAATGAATAAAAAGATAAAACATGGCGCCCCATTATTCACGGCGCCCTATGAGACCGCCCCAGTCGCCTATCGTAAGGTGAGCCGTACACGGCAATTCCAATGGCAAGCACGGTCAAAGTCGAAGGAGCGGCCATCGCACTCCCAAAGCATGCCCGTTGTGTATGAGAGATCATTAATGATTACTGAAGTTAATTAATGATTGATTAGTGATTGATAGCAATGGTTAGCAATGTGGATGAAAGTGGATTAGGATGGATTAAGGTGCATTTATATGGGATAATGAATAATTAGTCATTGATAATAATGATAAGGTGGGAATAACGAGCATTAAAATGAATTAAGGTGGATTGAGATGAATAAAATGAATTAGGGTGGATTAAAATAAACTAATTATGGTAAAATTGCCTGGCTGCTTTGTCGACGGGTGGATGTGTATGTGAAAGGTACCCATCGCAATAGTACGCCAGGCTTTCGCCTTCAAAGCACGCAAGCAGGCTTAAGTGCAGCGAGAAATTTTGTTTGAGGTGCGCCCGGTTAGACCTTGGGCGGCCCGTGTATTCTCCTTGCAGCTTCCCCGCTCCGCCACGAGGTCCCCCTCTCCCCCGCCTCCAGTCACCCTCCTCCTTGGGCTTCCCTCTCCTAGCTCGGTGGCTTCCGACCGCCTCTCGCTAGTTTCACAGGCGGGGCACTTACTCTTGGCCGCAAAATGAATGAATGAATTTATTGTTATCAGCCATAGAAAGGAAGGTGCACCAGCAGGCGTAGTTCATCTCACCAAGGGGTGGACACCGGAACGCTTGCTGGTGTGGGGGACGGGGAAAACAGACAGGCAGGAAAGGGAGAAGAAAGAGTGAGCGAGGATACATTTTTACGGGGCAATGCACCATAGAAGAAAAACACACCCACAAACACACCCACACACACACGCGGCCACAGTCTAGTTCGATGCCGGGAAAGAAAGCGGAGCTACGGGAGGAGTCCCGAGGTGTCCAGTGCCTCATGGAGTCCGTTCCGCTCCCCCTGGCACTGCCCAGCGGCCACATAATCTCTTCGCAGGGCCGAGGCCTTCCCCTGAGGGCGGCCAGCAGCTCTGCCCTCCACTGCTACAAACTGGGGGCACTTGAGCACTGTTGCGAATCAGCCCTCCGCAGTGCTTTTTGCAACACTCCTGGGCTGTGTGGCGAAGCCTCTGCTACGTGCGCCTTTCGAGCAGGCCTCTCTGTCGGTGACTCACACTTGCAGCCGACGGATTCAAACAAGCTGCTACATGTCTGGATCGTCGGCGCCTCACTATCGGCGTGGTTCAAACTTCGGTGGCGCCGACGTAACAGGCAGAGACTTGTCCGAAGGACGCGGAAGCCGCTGCGCAGACCTCCTATCTCCCCTCTCTGGGACTCAGCGTGCGCCGCTACTACCGACCGCTCACGAACTCTGGAAAGAGTGTTGTGTGTGTCTGTGCCGTTCATGCCGCGTGCACAATCTAGAGGAAACGCTTGTTTGACCGTTAGCGCTTTGGGTATAAATAAGACCCCCCCCCCCTCCCAGCGCTGTAGTTCATTCCTGTTTGAGCAGTGAATCAATGCGGTCACTCTGCTCGAGCCCTGTACCGTAACCTCGCCCGTCGGGGCATTGTTCTTGTCTGGCTTCGGCCATCTCTCGCCATGAAGTAAACAAGTTCAGTTTGCCTTCGGCTTCTGGTCTTCTTCAAGGCAGCAAGACTGGCTGGCCGCTCGCTTCACCACGCTATTACACGCATGTCGGAGGCGACGAAGCTCGGCTCGGGTACGCCTTCCCGTATGCAACAACGGGTTGTCACCGGTGGGATGGCAACGTCGCAACAGCACCAAGTGCGGCAGGGTCGTTGACCTGCTCCAGACGGTGTTTTCGCTCGGCCGTAAAAACTTTATTTCCCAATTATATTGGTTAGATTTTGAGGTGCTTCGACAGAATTACTACCATAATTTCCTCCTCCTCACGAAGCACACATGATTGCGGCAAACAAAAAAGAACCGCGGGGGTTTTATTTTTATCATATCATTTGTATACTGGGAAAGAATAAACTCAAAATTATTAGGCAATATTAGCTTCGACTTGGAAGAATGCAGTAGGATTGCACGAAAATAATATCTGCCACATGAGTGTTGAAATTTTTCCTTTGAAAAATCAGGAGCAGTGAGGCGAGTCGCATGCCGGCGGGCTTCTGCTGGTGTTCACTTCAGAGTTTTCACTCATTCAGTCTAGAATGACTTGCAGGTGGCGTTTGTAGCGGCATTCTTATGCCGTTGTTTTTCGTGCAGCGGCATTTTATGTGTCGCTGCCTTGATTTGCAGTCTCATCAATCTGCCCAGTTAACTGCAAGATTTCAACATTTTCACATTTTTTATATGATTGCCCCCTCTCCCTCCTCCCCGTCTTCATCACTTCTTTGGATGTCGGTTTTCCTTATCCAAGTACTTTTTTGGCGGTTTAGTATTTGTATTGCTATATTAGTGTTCCTTCAATCATGACTTTTACACTCCATGTACTTCGATAAGCTAAATTTGAAAAATTTGGGAACAAATTTGGGCGGGATTCTTCAGCGTTTCGCCGGAGAACAATATCTAGACAACATCGGGGTGTATTTGGTACCTGATGGAACAGCAGCTGACGGGAGGTAAGTTGAGAGGACGCTAGTTAGGAATCTCGTTGACACAAGAGGGCCACGGCGGCCATGAATGCCAAGGAGGGTATTCTCTGAATGACAGCTGGTGAAAGACAATTCTTCAGTAGTGTCTGAGGGTCATTGCTTAAAACGTATTTGAAGAACTATACGGCTATAGATACCCGCCGCGGTGGCTCAGTGGCTGAGGCGTTGTGCTGCTGAGCACGAGGACGCGGGCTCGATTCCCGGCTGCGGCGACCGCTTTTCTGATGGAGGCGAAAAGCAAAAATGCCCGTGCGTACGAGATTTCGGCGCACGTTAAAGACCCCCAGGTGGTCAAAATTAATCCGGAGCCCTCTACTATATACGGCGCGCCTCATCGCCTGCGTTGCGACGGCGCGTTGAACCCTAAAATCAATAAACGTCCATAGATGGATGGCCTTCATAAGTTTCTGTGAATGACCGAATAAGTTAATTGCGGTAAGTAAAGGCAAAAAGTTGTGTATGGAGACCGCGAAAAAGCAGGATGAATTTAGGCAAGTGTCCTCGTGGTAGATCGTCGGGGTTTTTTTGTTTTTCGGATGCCGACTTTTCAGGACTTCCTCAGCGGGGGACCATCTTGCATGCGTCAAATAGTAGGTGTAAATAGCCCAAGCAATCTTCACGCTATATGCCTAGACAGTGTTCTAGCAGTGTGCGGACGCCGCTGATACTTAGGCCATCAAACATTGCATTTACACATGTCACACACGTATCAAGCAACCACCCCGTCGCCCCTGATGTGGTGCATATTTTTTTAAGTAATGCACTTTATAAGCGACCCCAAACCATCCACCGGCGGCGGCGGCGGCGGCGGCGGCGTCCGCAGTGCTCCTCTATATTTAAAAAAGAAACAGCATCCGGCGCCAGGTTTCGATCCGAGGACTTTGCGGCCGCAGCGCGACGCTCTACCGACCATGCCACGGACGCGACGGTGATATCAGTGTTAGTGACGCGCCTTATATCTTTAACGCATTCAAACTACGTCGTCAGCGGCGTGCGTTGGCGACTCAGCGGCGTTATAGCGGCTTGATAACTGCGTGGTGTACACGTGATACTACAAACCCGATGGAAGAGATGGAAGAGAAGGCGGCGAGGCGGTGGGCTGCGGGGGCCGAGCGCAAGCGCCGCAAGCGGGCCGACAACCGTGCATTCGCACTTTCACATTCTCCCCCTCGGGGAAATGCGGAGGAATTTTTTTCTCAGCGGTCGGCAGAACAACTTTGCCCTTCAGTAAATTGAAAACTATAATGCGTTAACTCATGCGCGTGGTTCCGGAATTCGCCCCCCCCCCCTTTATTCCCCCACCTGCTTCCGTATCCCATGTTTGCAGGGCTAACTGCGTTTAGTTGCCCATATAATAATTAGCGGCTTAAAATGCAGCGTTTACGCTTTTATTGTGGGGCATAAAACAGAAAAACGGATTAAAAATACACTCACTGAAACGGCCGTCTGCACTTCGATAAAAGGGCGTTCAAGAAAACGCCTTTTTTTTTTTTTTCGATGAAACTGCGTTCGATGAAATGGCGTGCGATTGACTGCGCGAATAGCGGACCGGCCACGCAGGACGGCACCCACCGCCCCACACTGAGAGCCTCTCCCGCTTCCGGGCACGGAGCTCCTTTTCTTTGCAGAGAAGTTATTCGCCTCCTCCCCCCCCCCCGTTCCCCCCCCCCCCCCCCCCTTCCCTTCCACGGGGGCATAGTGGCTGGGGCGTCGCGCTACTGAGCACAAGGCGGCGGATTCGATTTCCTGCCGCGGCGGCTGTTATTCTGATGGAGGCGAAAAATAAAGACGCACATGGGTGGAGATTTCGGAGCACGTTAAGGATTCCCAGGTGGTCAAAACTCACCCCCTCCTCTACAGCACGCCTCATGCACGCGACGTGTATTTCCGGCACGTAAAATTGCAAGTAATACAAGCGGGTGTTGCGTTGTAATACCTTTGAGTTTAATTATTTTTCGTAGACGATTCGGGAACTTTGTTCTTTCTCTTTTTTCTTTTTTTTTTTTTGCTTTTGGTGCATGCGCCGCGCGTGCGTGCAGTGTGCCCTGAATATTCTATTTCACAAAATTGTTGCACTTTGTAGCTACACGGCTAAATTACAATAGAATAAAACTCGCGACCCCGGTACTGTGTTTGAGTATACGCCCGGGGAACAAATGTGTTCACCACGATATGATGCGTCGTTTTCAAGCTGTTAAATAGTATACCCAACTAAATGCGTCGTACTCACGTAATATATCCGGCGGAAAGCAGTGATGTGGCAGGTTTTGTCAAAGAAAGAGTGAAGACTATTGACCTCTGCCTATTATATATATAGACATGGCAAGGCGGGCGGAACAGCGTCCGTTGAAGATTTGAACGTGGCGTGTATACAATAAGGGCTCTCCGGTGGACCGCGCCACGTGATGAGCGCGGGACCACCTCGAGATGCGCGCGCGCACCGCAGTTTTTCCCGCGAAACTAGAATACAGAGTCCGATAGCAGTAGTGAGTAACTGGCTGTCTTTCAAAACGCAAGGTTTATTTTATTACCATTGCACTGATCCCCTCTGTTATGTACTGGTAACTCAAAGGTCTCCAGCGCTCACGCTGCGTTAAATAATCATGACACTGATAAAGTTTTTCACGGATGCTGCTAGTTGGGAAACTGAGTAGTTTAAAAGCTTTTTGTTTGTTTTGTTCGTTGCAAATGTGTACGGTTGTCGCGAGTTGAAATCGGCTAAAAAAAGAAATAAACGATGCCAAAAATCTGATCCACCTCATACATAAAAAATTAGGTATATATGTTAAAGCGGCAAGCCCTTTTGTAAGGGTGCGGATACCAACATACGTACGCCTTATTTTTGAATTTTTTTTCGTTGTCGCGCAAATTTTTGGCTAACACTGAGGAAGGAAATATATTTCGGAAACTGGCCCGGTTCTCTCTCATATTATAAGAGAAATGCAAGGGTTAATTTCCGCAGTTTCGCCATGCCACCTGTCGATAGCTCATGCAGTCCTGCCTATAAATTTTCCAACGTTCTGAGACGCCTAGTTTTGATTATCATATAAATACTACCCAAGGGGCATACATCTGTGTGCCGTTTACACCTCGTTTTTCGACACAATCGTTAGTTAAAGACCGGCTTCGATGCGAGGAACTTTTAATCCAAAGAACCCTCGGACGGAGCCACGCTAGGCCCGGACAGGTGGCCTTCTCCGCGCCCCGGCGCCAAGTCGTTCCCACCGTCCGCGAGCGAGCGCGCATTGTGCGCGCCCTCCGCCGCGCGAGATCGGCCCAAGGTCGGCCCCGCAGAACCGCTGTGACCCTGATCCGACTCGGAAAGTGACGGGAAGGTTGCGGGCCGCAAGGACTGTCTCTGCTTGTGCATGCAACACACCCAAACCGCCGCAGCATCCACCCCCCAAGTACCTGCCAGTCGCTGCAGGTGCTTGTTTGTATACAAGTATAGCTTGGATCCCGTTGTGGATTTCTGCGTGGAGGGCGTGCGTGTACAGCGCACGGTTGTTGCTACTGTGTTGAAGCTATTGTAACGTTGTTGCAGAACATAACGGCACCTTCGTTTCACTGAATGCCTCAAGATTGGCATGTGCACGCGTGTCGACTTATCTTCCTCTTTCGCGTATGCACGCTCTGCCCAGGCTCCAAGCGCTCCGCAATTATTCGATCGTGCGGTAGGTTACACCGTCCTCGAGTCCGAGAGCGGCTAAGCATTATTCAGCCAGCGGCCATGAATATGCAACGCGGAGGCAGCGTTCCAAGCGTCGTAACATGGGGGAGGGCCGTGGCGAATGCGTTACTCGGGGGTCAAAGTTCGTGACGCGCGCCAAACGGACGCCTTCCTCGTCACGCGTGAGGCGCACAACCTTGGCAAATGGAAGGACGCCTGCAGCTCTCGAGGTCAGAGAGATGCGGGCGCGGAAGGGGAGATAGAGACGCTCCTAGCCGCACAAGCGCGCCGACATCTGCCAGGGAAGCCAGTTAGGTATGCCAGAAAAAAAGCGCGGGACAACCGCGTTGTGACCGCCACAGAAACAGCCCCCACGCTTGCAAAACAAGTCGCCCGCATGGTCCAAAGCTCTGGCATACTTGTGCGCAAGGTTGGCCGTAGTGTTTGCGTACACGTCCCTGTTGACGCAACACGCCGGGAGCGACGCTGCGGCGGCATCTCTTGAAGAGAAGCCAACGTGGCCTTTTTGCGCAGCCCGACGACGCTTCAGCGGAGCCAGCGAAGTTCGCGTCGTCCAAGCCATGGAGGGCTCAAGGAGGGCGCGTGACGCGGGCACGAAGGGCGAGCTGTAACCGCGGCTCGGAGGAGACGTGAATGGCCAATACCGACGGAACCCAGCGGCGGCTACACAAAGGGGCCCAGTGCGTACACCCCTTTCGGAGGCGAAATAAAAACGGAGGTAAAAGCCTCGGCCTTGGAGGCGTCGCGGACCCCGCCCGTTCCCATGCGTAACGGTACACGACGAGACGTAGCCTTGCGCGAGACCGAGCCGGGTGTCTTTACATAACCCCTCTCCTTGCGGGGTGCACTTGGCTCGCCTTATCCGCTCCCCGATTTCTTCGCGTCGTTTCTTCTCCTCGGAGGGGGGTCGCTGCTGTCATTCGAGACAGCAAAGGCTGAAGGTCAGATGAGAACACGAGCTTGTGTGCCTTTATGCGCGTCTCAAAGGGCGCCGGCCTGGAAAAGGCTGCGCATGCAAATACGCGCTCGGCTTGCATGTTCCGTCGAACGACGCTGCGGCTGACTCTTTTTGGGCCCGCATGTGGATACAGACCCCCCCTTCACCCCCCGACTCACAAGTGTCTTTGCAGTGCGTTTCCGCTTCTTCATTTTTGTTGATTTTGTACGTCCAGATCGGCCGTACAAGTTTGCAGCAACCGGGATGTGTACAATTTGCACGGAGCGTAAAAGCAAACCCGAATATGAATTGTCGGAGCACTATCTGCCAACCGGTCTAGTTCTATATGACTCGGGGACAACCTATTCCCCCCTTCCTCCGTTCAGTTCTGGCGAATGTAATTATGATCGACGGATTGTCGCAGGAGATGTCGTTGGCCGCCTCCACAGATTGGTACCACACCCGATTCCGCTCAAGATAAGGCATGTACTAACGAACGAGGTCGTGGGTTTGATTCCCGGTCGCGGACGCTGTACTACCGTGATCAATTCGACTCGCAACACGCGAGCGGCGGGCGGAGCTGCTCTTCGGTCGGTGGTGGCACCCCGCACCGTAACACTCAATAACTAAAGGGATAGGATTTCGGCTCTTCCGATAATCACCAGCCTCCCCCTCAAGTTTTACTGCCGTTGACCTCCCGAGCGCGCAACGCTCGAATGCGTCCGATTAGTGCACCTGAGCGCAGCCTTGTGCATCTCATCAATAACCGTGACTTGTAGCGGTTTTCTTGCTGCTATCGATGAAGAAGAAGCTCAGCTATCATGCGCTTTCCTAGCTTGAAGTTGTTTCTTGCGTCCGCTTGAAATTCTCGCGATTCTCCCCGCTATCAAAGACGTCGTTTTTCGCTTCATCACCTCACTGACGGCCCACTGCTCGGTTCAGGTGGCTTCCATTTACTTTCAGCCAGGAAAACGTATGATATCCGATCAACAGTTATTTTTATGAGACCACGAACACCTCCACCCGTCCCAATTTCCGAGCCGCTGCACACTGCCGCGCTGAACTGATCTACATAGAGCACGTTAGAGCGTTGCGGATTCGGTGAACCACACGGAGGGTGTTGATAATTATCAGAAGGGCTCTCATTAGTTCTCGTGTGCCTCCACGCGCGTTTCCACAGGCGTCCTGGGAGCAGCTGCGGCCACCGCTCACGTGTTGCGACTCAAACTGAGCACATATATATTCAACAACGAAACTGCACCATGTGCGCAGCACAAGGAAAAACGATAAGAAAGCATTGCTGAACGTGCGCTTTATCGGCCGCTGTAGCGCGCATGCCGAGCATAGCGACGCATGTAACCACAGGCCATCACGTCTCAGTATCAATATTCCGATGCTCACACGTCATTTCGAAAGTATCGCCCATAACGAGCTTTCTGGCATCCGTTCAGCCTTTTGGGCGGAATGCCCTGCAGGAGCGTATGCGCCATCGGGGTGCTCCATCCCGGACACGCTTTTGTGTTCAAATGCTGTTGCAGAGCATTCCTTTGGTACACATAATGATGATGGTTGCTATTGGTTTCCCATTTGTAGCGGGGCGATGACATGTCAGATTACCAAAAAGGACTAATATACCCATGTTTTATACTCTTGGTTTAATACTAGCGCTGCTTGGGGCAGGCACAAAAAACTTATAAGGCACAAAATACTTGTTACAGGTGGTAACTGCCCTAGGCAGTATTCCCCTCTCTGCTTTTCGTCCACCAGCATTATAATCTTTTCATCGCCTCGACACATTCACGGCGTGAAGCTGGCTTTCCTTCAGCACACATGTGCTTGCAGTGGAGCATTCCTTAGATGGGGTTCCCGGATCGGGGCAGTATGTACACGCGTGCCCCAAAGACGGAAAGCCATTTCGAAAAGGCAAGCCAGTTAGAGCGGCCAGGAACTGGGCACTGAGGAACTGTCCATAAATGACTAGAGGAATCCGCGACGGAACTGCGTGCACATTGCAAAGCCCACACGGTCAGAAGATTGAGCGGTCAGACAGAGTCACGGGCCGTTGCACGGGCTGACGTGTGCAAGAACACGCAGTGCCGTCCCTCCCACTTCAGGGGTGGATTACAGCAGCACGGGGCACGAACGACGCGAGCCTTCTGACTTAGCTTTTAGCTCCCTGCCAGTAGCTTTACTACTCTCGCAAATTACTTCGAGATCAAACTACTTCGTTTTATTTCGTGCGTATAACTCATTTCGTTCCCAGCTACGATCGTGTTTGCCTTCAGTGTGTAACACTCCTGTCACACGGGCACTTTCAAACTGGATTCAAGTGAAGCGCGATTGACTTTTCGAGCGCGCTCGGCGCATTGACGCTGCTACACAGCACGTTTCAATCCCGATTGAGAAGTTGCACCAATTGCACTCACGTACGCCAGATGGCGACAAAAATGTACTGGTAACTTCGTGCGGTCGTAGGTATACGTCACTATATAAATGTTATCGCACGTTTATTTGAGTCAAGTTATTTCATACAATTTGTGGCGTTAGTTGAAGATGTCACCTTCTGTACCACTACTCAGCGAGGTCAAGAATATCACCGCTTTCGTCCAATCGCACCTGGGGAACCAGGCCTGAGTTCGAGCGGGATCGGGCTCGATAGCGATTGATACTGGCGTGCAGCACAGCCCGATAGGGATTGAGCTCGATCCGGGTCAACTCAATCGCGATTGAAAGTGCCCCTGTGGCAGGGGTATAAGAAATCTGAAACGCTCCTGGCAATTCTGCTTCACCATGGATGCCTCAGCAGGCTATATGACGCGTGATTTAAAAAATCAGGCACCCTTCCGCCTAACGACGACTATGTTTGAACGCAAAGCTTTCTCGGGACGGATCATCGTCGTCTATACAGGATTTTTCTAATTTTGTACGTCCATGCACCCCTCTCCAAATCTAAACCGCTTCGGCCAAGTCATATTTCCGAGAAACTGTGGCATTTGTACATAGTGCGTATAATTCACTTGACCAACCACCTGACTGTTTCCCTCTTTTGAACGCTTCTGCGTGTTTGTCTGAATTTTGATGTATTTGTCCTACTCCTAACTTCCGTGTATTCTTTTGTTTGCTTGACTATCTAGTCCTCGTACTGTCACGTCTGGGCGCACGGAAAGAAACCCGTCAATTGTTGGCTGCTGGAATCGGAATCGAAATAAGAAAGCAGCACGACGAAATAGTACTACAAAGAATAAAAATAAAACCATCCCCAAAGAAGGTATTCCGGCAGTCGCAACTTAAACGTCTATGGCGACCAAGTAATATAACCAACGTTTGGTTTAGGACAAATTTTATTGTCATAGAACAAAAAGCACGTGGGATTTTCGCGTACCTCGGACTGGCGTTTCGGCGCTCTTTAAAGTAAATCTAGGAAAACGTGTCTTCAGACACGTTCCTGGCAAACAGGCCCCGCTCGCGCTCAGAAGCCATCGTCGAAGGCAGCGCGCCATCTTGCCGAGTGGCACCACATTTTAAACCGCACGCACCCGGCAAGGGCGCTCTCCTGCCTGGCTTGTTAATGGTGGTGCACATGTAGGGGCGGCTCAGCTGGCTATATATGCTCAGAGTCGGCCTGAAACCGCGACTAAGTCGCATCCATGCACCAGCGCACTCAGCAGCGCACGCTCCAAGACTCGGGCGGACACCTAGGAGAAGAAACAAAAAGAAAAGGCAGAAACGAAACGTTAATACACATATACAACAAACTTCCGGGGCGCGTACACGGGCAGCGTACAGTAAACTCGCGGACATGTATATGTTACGCGGGGCCAATTCTTCGCGACTGATGTGTCATGCGATACAGACGCGCGCAGCCCATAAATTGCGAAACTCGATCTGCGCCCTTAGAAAAACCTCTACATCAACGAAATAGGTTAGCTGATAGAAAGTACAAACTCCTGTTGAGCAGGAACAGAGAAATAAACGCTTCACACTACTGAAGATCAGCGCAGAGGGAAAATCACGCACACCTCCGTCTAACGATGGCGATGGTTGAACGCAAAGCTTTCTCGCGAGGGATTCATTGGTTGTCATCTAAGTTTGGACTTTGACTCGCAGACGGTTTGGACTTTTCACCGCAGCGGCTTCGCCACTTCGCCACTTTATTTCGCAGAAGAAAGCTTTACGCTCAGCCATCGTCGGCGTCAGACGGAGGGGTGTACGATTTTTTCGTCTAATTTCGAACGTCCAAGCACCCATCTCCAAATTTAATCTGGTTCAACCATGTTGAAATGGAGCAATCGGATAGACGGTGTGTTCATAACGCGAAAGACCCAGGTTCGATTCCGACCAAGGGAAGCGTTTATTTCTTCTTTCACTTCACCCACGATAATGATAATCGACAAGAGAAAGTTGGCTTTCCTGCAGTGCGTTTTCCACTCGACATACGCCATCACTGAGAAATGGAAAGCTTCGCTTTAAAACAGGATATGAGAGAGAAGTACACCGGACAAGCGCTTCAGTATTTCATGATGACACTCCAACTCGTCGCCGCAACGACTCGTCCAGCTGTCGTCGGTGCCAGAATTGCACACTTTGCGCAGTCACTCGGCAGACAAGGGAATGGATGGGAAAACAGCCGTTGTGCCCGCCAGAAGCTCCGCAGGTGCAACAACAGCCCATCCGAATCATGCCTCCCTGGCGTGGTATACACCCGAACAATCCCTTCTGGCGAGATCGAGTGTCGTTCGGGCCCCCACTGCGCGCACCTGTGCGCACATCGTCGACTGCGGCGGAAGCGAGCACATGTGCGCCCCGCACAAGCGTGGACGCTGCACGCGCGCGCAGGTTTGTTTCACCCATGACAGCATGACCCTGCCAACACGTTCCGCTGATGTCCGCGCCATACACGCTGTTTCGAAGCCGCTATATACTTTGTGTAGCAAATATGCGATAAAAAAAAAAAACTAAGCCTGTTCAGAAGGCACTTTGTACTTCGCCATCATTTATCTAGCTCTAACGACATGCTCTGGCTTAAGCAACGAAGAAAGCGGGCATGACGCGGCTAGGAGAGACATTGCTTGCTCTATGTGTCTGTATGTTAATTCAGAAAATAACCCATTTATTGGCTAGCCTGAATAATCTCGGTTAGACTGTCTAAAAATGAAAAATAAAGCAAGCACTGGTGTTGCTAGGAATGGCGGCTTCATCCTTTCATAGCCGATTTTTTTCGGAACAGCTGAGAAATGCGACTACGTGGGGTTGACATGCCTTTCTGCGCAAACGTAACTTCTCTTGTGAGGATTAGTATTTTTTTTCCTACATTTTAACTTTGCGAAGATGTGTAGCAGGATCGTCAGAGTTCGCTACGCCCACAAGAGGGTAATTAATGACGTTCTGCACAGGGTAAAATCGCATGCAAAGCGGTGTCAGAAACAAACTAGCTCTTTTCATCGCTCGCCCCATCACCTCGAAATTTCGCTGTTCGTGCGACACCCGCAATAATTTTGATTTTCAAATGCCCGAAGTGATACCTGCGCATTAATTTCCCTCTTGTGGGCGTAGCGAACTCTCTGGCGATCCTGGTACACATCTTCGCAAAGTTAAAATGTGGAAAAAAAATACTACCTTGCTTGCCATCCTCACAAGAGAAGTTACGTTTGTGCAGAAAGGCAAACGCAAAAACGCCTTCGGCACATGTTTGCCTTGCTGTCAGAACGGCGAGCACGAGTTTGCCAAATGCAAGCTGTCCGCAGGAGAGGTGTGCCGAACGCTGTGACAAGTACGTTGTCTCTGCAAAAAAAGACCAGGGGCGCATTTACGACTTTCCGGCTTACATCACGCGGTGTTTACCAATGCGCAGCACGTAGCTATGCGGGTGGACGAAGAGCGGCGCCGTCGAGAGCCCGAACACCTCCGGCCACCGCCATCATCATCAGTCACAAGTGTGCTCGCGCAACAGCGTCCGGCCCTCCCCGGCTGCCACCCGCGCGTGCTCGCCGCGTTCCTTTGTTCCAGCGGCCGGAGTCATTTTTTAGACGCCCCAGGCCAAGGCTCGCCGCTGTCGCCGCAACGGCGAGGCACGTGCATGCTCTGCGCGGCACTGGCCACGCGCGCCTATCTGGACCAAGGCCGCGTGGGCCTTGGGCGGCCGGCCGTGGAGGCCCACGCGCGAGCAAACCAGTCCTCCGCAGCAGTTTTCTCTCGTGACCCCGAGGCTACCCTTGGGCTCACTGCGAGAACTGGTTCGAACGCACCCGCCTCGCCGATCAGATGGGGTCGCCCAACGAGGCCTCTCCCACACGCGCTTGACCCCGCCACGGTGGACGTCACCTTATCTTACCTCGCACTGCGCACACCCGGCAAAGTGGCGCGGAAATAACGAAACGCGTGCCAGCCTCGAATGCTTCAAGTAGAGCCACTAAAAAAGCTAGCTCTGTGTTGGGTGGTCTGGTTGGGGAAGGGAAAAGCGGGCAAGGGTTGGGTCTTCCCTTGTGGACCCATGCGGCCACCGCGACGGCCCACAGGGCCCACAAATTTGCTGACTTATTTTGTTGCCCAGCCGACTATGTCGGTTACATTTATTGCCCTCTGAGAAAGCTGAACTTCTCCCCCACTCTTTACGCCAGAGGCTAAGCGTTCGCATCAACAATGCTGAAAGCTGGACCGTGCCTGCAGCGCATGCTGAAATGGCCCCGGCGGTTGCGGAAGAAAGATAACGGAGCGGAAAAACAGCGAGGTGCACTCCACGTCGCACAAGTGCCGCACACACGCACAGATGGCGCCAAGAAAGAAAGACTGACGCCTCGCAGGGGCGACTTGTCAGGAAAGGGGGGGTTCGCAGCCGTTATTCAGAGGTGGCCAGAGTCGAAGAAGCAGCGGCGAACGCGCCCAGCTTGGCAGTTGCACCGACGGCGGATCACCGCAGAGGAATCAATGGGCTGCCTGGGACAATAGTCCGCACGCTGTCACACCTGAAACTCTATAGGCAGCGAACGAGTCGCTTCTCTTTTCGCCGCACATGTCGTCGCTCCTCGTGCGATGCACATCGACTGCCCCGCCGCCTGACGCCAAGCGCACAAGCCGCGTCTTCTCTGCCCGTTAGGCCTTTGTTGTTGACACTCTCTCCTTATATCTTCCTTAGTATTCTCAACACACGATGAGCAAAGAAGCGACCCCTCACAAGGTTCGCCGCAAATTTATTCCTGAATTGTATTGTTTTTCTTCTTAATTTTTGTTCTCACGCCGAATATGTCTATCGTCGAAACTGATTGCACATAAACGCCTCGCGCGTGCTCTTTCTCATCAGGTCGCTTCCCCCTACGGCCCGCTTACAGAAATCCGCTCAAACTGTGAACGAACGCCGCATACCATTGCGCGTTGGGTTCATGCGGCGTCGCCTGATGTACGACGGTGACAAAACGGATAAAGGGGCAGGAGTGTCAGGCGATTGGGATGCCCTTTCCTCCCAACATCGATCATGATCACACCGTTTGTATATGGTTCATGACGCTGCGAAGAGTACTGGCCACCTCGCGTGAGTGCACGTTCTTCCTAACAATGTGCCGCTTCCAAAATGATAGGACAATGACGATGTGATGGGGCAGTAGATCCGATACTGACGTGCGACATTTCGACGATCCGTGGTTGGCGATTAGTGGAGCTCACTACAGCGGTGTCGTATCACCATCGTACTATCGAAAAGTTGCCTCAGCATCAACACAGCTGCGCCGAATTTTAGCCTTATTGGTTCCAATTATTGTCAGTCCATATTTTTGCATTTGCTCCAGATGGCCGTGCCAGAAATCCGAATGCAACCGGTTCCTCGCACACTGTGTTCAACCATACTATGTGACGTTTACTCGAATCATAGTAAACCGAGAACACGTGAAGCTGATGTTTAACGTCTGACCTGAAAATTCCAACGCAAGCACACGCACATCCACTTGGAGATGAACTTGGGCCCGCCGAAGAAATTTCCGGACTAAAATGTTCACGTGTACGAGATTTAAGATTTTGGCGAACGTTAACCAAACCAAAATGGTCCGCAACCTGAAGTACGGCACCGCTACACAGCGGGGCTGAAGCTCGGACAAATTGTCATGTAAACTGGAATCGACACGCAAGGAATCAACAGTCGAAGCCCGCGAAAATAGCACCTCCGATCGAAGTAGCACTGCAGCAGATCCTCGGCTCTATTCAAATGGTTCCGACACGCAGAAGCGGACGACAATTAGTCGAAATAAGATGTATATAAATACTGTCAGCATTTCCACCTCTACAAGTTACTTGGAGACAAACCGATGAAACAAAACCATGAACAAAGATGCAAAAAAAAAAACAAAAAACAAAAAAAAACGCTACTTCTGTAAAAGCAAGTGTTGGGAACAAGTTATCCACCCCTTGACGAATGACGAATATGGGCTGTACTCAGTGCAACAGGACCTGCCCGACGCCCGGCCGAGAATGGGGCCGTTGTAGAAGTTTCTTAAAATAACAGCGGAAGTTCAAAGAAAACCAATAAATGGCGCTAGGTGTTCATAGGAAGCGCCGTGCTTCCAACGAAAGGTCGCTGGGACATATCACAACCACAATATATTGTACCGCTACCTTCCCGTTTTCAATACCGCTAGCTGACGTTTTATTTATGTCACTCCACTCCTAACAAGTAAGAACTGTGACAACAATTTCTTGCCAACAGAGAGTTAAAAGTTAGTCGACTAAATAAGTCGCAGTAAGTGCATGGTCGGAACCGTGCGTTGGGCGAAAGCTGCGCAGGTTAGCTGGCACGGTCCTTTTGAGACATAGTCGACAATAAGTGCATTTGCGGGTGGAAATGCTCAGCCCGTGGTGGAAGAACCTGACGAAAGCGCAGTCCGCGCTCGAGCTGCACGCGGCCTGCGCCGCCTCGACGCTTCGGGATGATTCAGACTTGCGATGCGGAAGGCGACCACGTTCGATGACGTGGCACCGCCTCTGCAGTCCATAGCACCTTGCCCGGACACGCTCCGCTGCAATATGCCTGCGGCGTCGTCGCTGCGAAGGAGCCCGTACAGCTCAAAGTAAACTAAATAGCGGCAAATGAAAAGTGCGACTACGACCGAGCGATTGTTTAGTGCTGCTGCATTTGCCTCACATCCGGCGGTTCGGCAGCATTTTTTCCGTCTCAAACACCCCAGTGCTCGTGGAGATGACGCCCTGTAGTCTAGCAAGGTTGCGCGCATTTGGGGTGCAGAAACACCCAAGGGGGCACGCCATCCACCCGAGTTTGCGCCGTGCTCCCAAAAACGGGTCCTATCGGAAGGGCTTCCGTAAAGAGCCGCTCGAGCGAATTCGGCCTGTCTTCTGTATAACGGGTTTTTGGGATAACGAAGCCTCTTCCGATGGGGCCCGGCTTTGGAGCACGGACAGTATAAAGAAAACAGGCTTTAGCAGACAAGAGACGCCCCTTCACGCAGTTCCGTTCCACAACAACGCATCTTACTTTTATATTTGCTGAAAATTGCACACCTTGTTCGCTGCGGCAGAACTTCCCAGAAGGGGCCACATAAGACACGCAGCCAGCACGGCTCTTCTTTATAGTAGTGTTGAAACGAGAAAAGCAAATTCACTCCCTTCAGTGCAAGCCAGCGTGTGCCGGGATGGCGTTTTTATTGTCTACGGTTATTCTCCAACGAATGGCGTTACTGCCAGACAGCAATGTTGCGCATATTCTGGTATCACGGATGTTCCCGGCTAGTTTCTGCACGCCAACGAATTGGTTGCCTATTACGTGCGAAATTCTACAGCCTTGCGACGCCGCACGCGTCGACGACAGAAGGCCCACACTTGGTGCGTGAGCCACGATCGCTGGCCCTTGGAAAAGTGCGCTTCAAGGTAGCTTTCGCACGCTTCCCTGTTGGTTTACAAGTGCGCTGCGGCCACGTGGCCCTGGAGCGTACTTCTCGCTTTCAGGAAGGGCAAAGGTCAAATACGGTTTGCGGTTTAATATAGCATTGCCTTTCGGTGTTGCGTTAACGACGCGGACAGGTGAAGTGGAGGGCCTGTTCATGAATAGGCAAAACGGTCCAGTGATGATATACCACGTTAAATCCACACCGCCTACGTGTTTCTTTTCTGCGCGCAACCAACGTTCTACCAAAAAAAGAACGAATAATATAATAAAGGGTCAATATCCCTCGCGTATATATAACCTAATTGCGGAGTACCCAGAAACGGAACAGATAGATGCTGTCCTTGTGATAACAAAATCGATATTCTTTTGAGCTCCCACACTTTCAATTACCAGGGGAAAAAATTATCCGCGATGCGCGCATGTATTAGTCAGTCCTCTCTGTGAAGGCAGCTTCAAGCTTGTCAAGATACTTACAAAATATTTTTTGCTTTTGTTTAGGATGTTTGACCTCTGTGATAAATTTCTGCCAATGTGTGCTCGCATGCATGATTTAGCCACTTTTTACACTATGTGTGCCGTGCGCTCTTGCGAAGCTATCCACTCATATAAATAGTTTGAGGTGAGGTTAAAATTTGTAATCACTAATTAAGCGTCATTTTACAATTCTTGTCTCTACAAAATAGCAAGCGCTAAAACATACATAAGGTTGTTCGTTTTCGGGTTCTATATCTCTTTTAAGTAGGGGGGTACAAATCGGGTGCTATTCTTCAAACTGATATTTAGAGACAAATCGGGTTTTTCTGTAAAAGCATTCCCGAATTCGGGTATTTTTCGAGTTAAATGCAAAGATGTGCTAGATAGTACAACCAGTTTATTTTATCAGAGGGTGTCTTCTAAGGCATTAAAATTAGTGTTTGTTTCAAGCTGGGAATCGGGGGGACATCAGGGTTTTCTAGCAAATAGTCTCCGAAATTTGGCGTTTGTTTGGAAATGAATTAGTAACGATGACAGTAAAAAGCATAGGTAAGTTCTTAAAAATGAAACATTTTATTCACAAAAAGCTGGTCATCGATTTTTCACACATTCTTGTTTACACACGTTATCGTCTTCAATCGCAACATGACGGTCTCCATTTCAGACCTGTTCGATCGTTGAACGCGTACCTCAGCTGGGAGAAAGTTTTTTCGACATCACAGCTTCCATTAGCCAGGCACAACGGTGGCAGTGCAGCATTTGCCAGTCTGCAGTAAGTAGCGAGCAGTAGAGTCATGCCAGTACTCAGTGAGTTCGAGAGCCCCACAAAGGGCTTGCTTCCAGCAAGTACTGGTTGAGAAGGGCGGGCCGTCAGTTCACAACTGTGCCGATCGGTACTTTGAAAGGGTCCATTCGGGGTTCAACGCGATCCTCCTGAAACATGTTCGGGGCGTAACAATCGGAAAAATTCGAGTTTCACCCGAAAACGAACAACCCGAAACATACATAGCATGATGCATACGGCACTGCATGAGAAGCGCAACTGGTGACAGCCGTTTGTTTGAAGAAAACCTAGCTTCGCTTATATTCAAAACAAGTTTGAATAAGAAGCTGTCATGAACTAGTTTTGCCTGCTTCGGTTCAGCCTCTTGATGCGGTGACTGTAACTACAATGTGCTCTGAAAGCTATAGCGCACATGACATTTCGCGAAGTAGAGCCCAGTGCAGTACCCAGATGTGAAGCGTGCTTCACTGCAGCGTTATTGTTGAAGAGGGGAAGCACCACTTAAAAAAAAAAATTCTATAATTAAACTTCGAAAAAATGTCATGTAAAGTATAACTTTCACCGAAAAGAAGGTTATGAGAGGGTAAAACCATAAGCCTTGCGCCGTTACATATGTGCAATGAACTCGCGCAGGGACATCGCCTCACAGGTCGTTCCTAAATCTTCCTAAGACGGCCGTTGCTGGACAAAAGGACGAGTCGCTCGCGGGATCACTGCAGCAAGCTACCGTATTTGCAACTTTGCAACTACACTTCATTTTTAAGTCACCGGCTCTGCTACGTGCTATGCAGGGTGCATACAACTTCGGGAGCGACGGGGCAGGTGCGACTCGTTTTCGCGTTTACTGCGTTTGTCCAAGATTTAGAATCCATACCCTGCAACTACAGCCCAAACGTAGTTCTGAAAGAAAAAGATGATACAATTCTAATTTTTTTATCGCCGCTTTTGACTACTATCGAACGACTTTTCGGCTCCACGCACTCGGGCAATTCGTTAACCTGAGCGTTAATTGCTCTGTTGGCATCGCCACAGGCCATGCGTAGAAAGCTTCCTAGAGACGCTGCTTGCGTTAGCACATTGCGTGCACGACGCCGCGGAGCAGGAAGCGATCGCTTACGCCAACAAAGCATGTTCGATTCCACCTTTTGGCGACGCAGACGCGAAATCTTTGCTGGATATGGGCGCGGGACGGATGCGAGATATCGTTACCGTGTTTGCGTTACCGTTTACCGGTTTGCGGGAGTCGACTGCGCATGTGCGACGAGTTACCGTGAACGGTAACTTAGCGGCACAGCCTTTACCGTCGCCACGGCGCTTCACGAGCAGACGAAGTGTACCCTCTCGTCCTGATTACAGCAAACGCAGCGCGCTCGGCGCTTGATGCCTGGTACAGCCGGTAAAACTATTCTTAGTTGATGTTGTTTATTAGGTTTTTCTCGTTAAATGATGATGAGGAGTACGACAAACAACTATTTTTTTTCGGATGGGTGAGCAAAATGCCCCCCCCCCCCCCCCCCCCCACTCGTACTAAGCCTCGCCCGCCTCAAATAGTTCAGATAAGTTTCTGAGCACGCAAAGCGCTTTTACGTCTCCAAAATTGTGTCGTGCAAGGTAGTGTAGGTTCTTGAGTAAAGATTTCAACATATTTTACCCATTTCATGCCGAAATAGTTAGCGCAGACGTAAATTCGTTTACTTTGATTCCCACTGTACTCAGTAGATGGTGCCACCGACATCATTTTTCCTTTTTAAAGCTATACAGGTAATGGCTACAGTATTCTCAAAACTAATAATGTTATTGTGAACACTTCACCCGAAAAGTGAAACATTCAAGCTACTTTTAAAAAAAGCAGATAGCTGTGAGCAACAAAATTATGCGTGATTTGTTTCGATACTAATGCATTAGATGTCTCTGTGTGTCCCATCGGTGGCCGGTAAGCCAGAATACGCAAACCGCAAACCGTGTGCCAAAACGTGTCTTACCGTTTTCAGCGGTAAAGGGGAACTCCGGCTTCCGGTAACACAGTAAACGGTAACGCAAACACGGTAACGATATGCTAAAACTCTCTATTAACTCGATACCGATGCGAAATTGTGGTAACGTGTAGAAAAAAAACAATAGTGCTTAATAAATAGACCCCGTGAACTAGTTGCTGCACGCGATGTACTGTTGAGATAATAAGCAAATGGGACACGGCTATTTGAAGACTTGCAGGCTAAGCTGGTCTAGTCGATGGTTTAAAAATCATGATTGGCGTAAACTTGCTCGATTGCATACGGCAGAAGGGTGTAACATTAATAGAGAAACTCAAAATTCACCGCGTCCTGCCAGGGAATAGTATTGACGGGGAACATTCGGTATGAGGGAGCATGCATGAGCTCTCTCAGAGAGCTCATGCTCAGAGAGCTCAAGCAAGAGCTCAGCACAGTTTGCAATTACTTAAAGCACGGTTGCCTGCTCATCTCACAGTCTACGGACGTATATAGTCAAATGCAGAGAGAACAAATGGTATACCCATCTTAGCGAGGAAATGAGGAAATAATTCACGTGCGTTTGCCTTTTATGGAGTTGCAGCTGACCATATATCGGTACCCCGCGTCCAATACGGCGGAACAAAGGCGTACCGGTCTATACAAAAACGTGATTGCGCGCGGGTGGCCCAAGTTTGTCAGGTCTTCACTGCTCCTAGCTAGGTGTTGTCACGTTCAAGCCGTATTCGCAACACTGTTCTTGCGCCTAAAAAATCACACAGCCACAGTTTACGTTATTGTGTCGCACCATCTCTGAAACGAGGGATAATGGACGCGTCCTTTAAGTTGGAAACTACTAAGCCTCCAGATATCTGACGCGGTGTTGGGATGCTACTAGTCTGTAGTTAGCACAAAAGAAAAGAAAACGCAGAGCCACAGCCTCTCAAAGCTAAGTGGGCTGACAGGCGTGGTAAACGAAAAAGAGGGGGGGTACGGATTGGATGTTTAGTGTACGATGTTTGCTACAAGTACCTTCTGTATCCCCAACCTATAAGACTGCACCGTGAAAGTGGATAGTCCTTGACGGTGCACGGGGTGTTAACTATAAAATTTTATATAAGAAAAAAGGAATGAAACCCGACCGAATATCACCCTCGAAAAAAAAAACGCCATATTTTGTGCTATTTAGTAGTAAAGATCGCCATAATACAGAAGAGAGAATGCGTGAGTGAAAAAAAAGATGGAAAAAGGAACTTCTCCAGAAAACAATGACTCGTTGGTAAGCGTTTCGCTCTATTTGAACGTATGAAATGCTTAAAAGGTCTACTGAAGGGCGTGGGAAGATCATACTATCGCACAATGTGTGTGCTGGTCACCTACGAAAAGGCGCGACTTTATATGACCACACACTAAGCAGAACAAAGTCTGCGAAGCGCCAGCACTAGAGAGCTTAGCATACCGGTACCGTGTTAAGATTAAGAAATACCGTTTAAACCATTAAAAAAAACCTTTTTTAATGATATCGATAACCACCAAAGTTAGTTCTGTTTTTAAAAACATTCTAAGCATATTATTTTACTTCAAATCAGTTCTGTTCCAACTCTTTTTTCAAAGCTGTCACGCTGTGCTAGTGACTCCTCGTCACTTATGAAACGTTTTTGAGTACAGCACCTCGGCATGTGAACGGATACGCTGATGTAAATAGTTTACCACATGTTTTCCCCACTTCCTTTTAAGCGACCTGAAGCGTCTTGACGATAACTATTTGACGGAAGAACCAAGTACCGATCACGATTACGGTACAGAAGTTTGAATGGACACGCTGTACATGCAGCGTTTACGGGTTTACAAGTTCCGTTGATATCCGTTCAACGGGATGTAAAGGTGGAACCGGATGGCATTCTTTCCTCGAATTAGAACGAAAAACAAAAACGGGACGGAAAGGAAGCGAGTGTCGGCGTCGCTCCTTTTTCGTCCCAATTCGAGCCCTTATACCGAACATTGTCTACTTCAGACCCCTCACACAAAGGCGAGATTGCGATAGGCGGTGGAAGCAAAAGAAAAACAAAATACTGGAAGGTACGCCTATACTGCGACAGCCTGCTAAACAGCCTGCAAGATGCTCAACTGACATGCTGGCGGCCCGGATTGGCGCAAAAAGTGTTCCTTCCTGGCCTCGGTGAAAATGATACGCTGGTCAAGCGGCTTGCGGTGCCGACACACAAAAAAAGCTCCCTTATCATTCACGATGCACTGAAGATCCCTCACGGCGAGCAAATACGTTCAAACACCACCGCACTGTATCGTGGCCAAAGCGACATTAAACGGATACTCTCTCTGTGAAGTACAAATGAAATATCTTTGTGGAGTGATTAATGAGATTCCACGCATAACATATGGCCCCGCGAGCGGTTATAAATCAATGAATAAAAGCAATAAAAGGCGACAAGTTAGTCTTTGAGGCAGTGGCCAGATTACCGTACTATTTCGTGATCTTATTTTGGGCGTTTTTCCCCTACGCCATGCTCCTGTAGTTCGACGAGCCTGTAGAATTCCTTCCATTCAGCCATTTGCGTCGACTGTGGTCTGCGCAGGGGTCGCCTATCATATATGTACGGGGTGAAACTTCAGTCTGCGAGCTGAAAGATACGGGCTCCAAGTACACGTCAACTCGTGTGTACGCACGCGATGTTATACCTTATGCTGGCGTACATAGGCGAGTCCTTATGCAACAGACCAATAAGGAGGGTTCGCGGTTTTCTAACGTCACGAGCGAATTCGTGCACGATTGGCTGAATTCGTATACATTCGTGCTTAGCCCCAACCATGCACAGGTTTTGTGGCGTGGGTGGGGCGCGCTCGCATCGCCGAATGCAACGTGGGGACTGCCGCGCGCATCTGTGAACACTATAGCTGGCGACTGTTTTTTTAGCGGATTTGTTTAACGGATCTCGACCTAGACAGGTAACTACTGATTCAGTGTACTGTTTATTTGGAAGTTCCGCACGTGCTATAGACGTAATTCGGTTGGCTCTGTTTTCTTAAAATAAAGGTATACAGTTGCAGTTATACATTCTTCCCCTTACAAGAAATCCGCCCAAAACAATATTGAACGACAGGGAGGCGGATACGCTGGGACGATCTGTTGGTTATACTCACTACATATAATTCCTCAAACGAGATAAAGGAAAAATAAGGGGCTTTGTGCACGGCTATATACTCCTTAGACCGGATTCTTTTTTACTCGTGCGGTTCAAAATGTGTCTGAACTGGGTTGAAAAGTCGTAGGGGAAGTACAGCTTTCTTTTGGCGAGCGCTCTGCAGTATGAATGAATCTTGCAAGAATGCCTCTTGCGCCGTCACGCCGGCCCTTCCTGACGATCGTTTGTGCGGTTGTACCGAGCTAACTATCAGGTCGCAACGCTCACATGGGAGACAACTAACTTAGGGCAACGTGAAGTGCAGGTGAGGGTGTGTTTGGCCACGCACAATGACCCCCCCGGCACTGCTCCTTCGGGCGTGGAGCTTAGTTTTAGATGGTCACATGCGCGCGCGCGCACGCACACACACACACATACACAAAGCATTAGGTGCTGTGAACTATTTTCAGTTGACCTAGGAATACAAATCGCGCGTATAAGGAAAGTTTGAGCAACGTGTCTCTGAAAGAATACGTGTACTCAGGTGAGCGACATGCAAGGAACCTGATGGGACGGACGCACTTGCGCTGCAATTTGTCAGGTACTACACATAACCGTAAATGCGAGCAACAGAAATGAAATTACGTCCCTTGTGACACGTAAGGTACTCATGAGAATCAGACGAAAAAAGTATCTCACACCCACAGGACCACGCGTGATAGAAGTGCCGAGAGCCGTAAGATCCTTTGTTCATTGCGGGAGCAAATGAGCAGAGAATTCTACGGCCACGCGGAGGTATCACAAAACAAATCGCCAAGGCGGCGTGGGCGCACTGCCCGAGGCGGGCACGTAGGGGGGGTACAAGACCGGTGTCAAACGACGACAAACGCGCACGCGCCTACCGCGTGGCCTCCTTCTGCACGGGTGTTTCTCGCGGTTCAGCTCCGACTGAGAAGGAAACACGTTTGGTAGCGGTTCATTTTTGCTTGCCCCCCGAGCCGTTCCCAGGCGGGCCTCCTTGGCCGAGCGGGCTAAGAAGCCGTTTCCTGTCTCTGCGGGCGGCCCCCGATTAATCTAGCGCCAAGACAAGGACGCCACGCTGCTTTTTCCCCCCTCACGCGGTCGCCTTGAAGCGTGCTTCACCGTGCGGCGGCGGCGCTAGGCCTAGCAGCGCTGCGGCGCGGCTCCAGCCTGGGGCGCCTTTTTGGCTCGCTCCCCTTGGTCGTACAGGGACGAGGACAGTGCGGCTCGCTTGTGGACTGCTTGCCGCGCCCTTCTTCTGGCCTGTCAGCCGGGCCCAGGGCCCGCGACCGGGAGAAGGGAGCGGTCGGAACGCGGCGTGCTCTCGCGTGCGACGGAGACGCAAGCACGTTGAAACCGCGATGACTCACCTTGGCATCGTCGTCGTCGGCTGACGTCGAGCGTCGAGTGAGTTGCATTCCATCGCGAGCATGGTATGAAGTTCCTACCTGGGTTTGACTCACAGTAAGAACTCCATACCTCGCTCGCGATAAACCAACGCCCCTGCAGCGAAGAAGAGCCGTGTCTGGCGGCGTGTCCCTTCTTGCGCCGAGCTAGCGACGAAGTGTGTCCGTGTGCGTCACCAACTACGACAGTATCCTTGGCGCGGCGAGGAAAGCATCCGAGCGCCGGCAGTTCTCGCGAAAACTGTTTTCCGCGACGTGCCTGAAAACGTGCGTGTCGAGGCAGACGACCACGATGACGACGCTGGCGCCCGGAGCGCCGCGTTGCAAGCGTCGGGAGCGGGAAGCTGAGCGCCCGCTGCCTGGACTTCGGCGTCAACACTGACGTAACGCGCCGCCGGGACTGTTGGGTCGTTAGGGCGGCCGCCGGCACGCCCTCTAGTTGCCGCGCGCGCCCAATGGCGGACGCCGCTGCAGCCACGTCACGCAGCCCCCTCGCCGCCTTTCAGAGAACGACTGCGGGAGAGAATCAAAGGGTTGCCAACCTGCGCGCGGTCGGCCGGCAAGGGAAACTCATTGAAATTCCGTCAGCAGCCCCCCCAGCGCGGGGCCTTCGGCGCTGCTTTTCGGTGTCGCCTGTCGTCTCGGCGCCAATGGGGCCGCTCCGGGCCTGCTTGCGCCGCCGCCTCGGCCGCGCTTCCTGCCCCGATGTCCACCTGCTCCGCGCCTTCTGCTGCCGCTCCTAATCACGGCCAGCTACGCAGTGGCAACGATTCTCGCCGCGAACGCGTCGCTGTTGGCCGCTCTTCGCCTCATCCCGATGGCGGGGAGCAGGGCCGTGGCCAGAAATTTTTCTCAGGGGGGGTATGAATTTTGGGAAGGGGGTAGTTTTGATGAGAGCAACAATAAGTATTGCTTACGTGCTGTCTGGAAAAGATTTCGGGAGGGGTACCCCCCCCTCTGGGTACGGCCCCGATGGGGAGAACTGTCGCACGACGCTACGGCGAAACGTGGCTGCATATAGTGAAAACGCGAAACAAGAGGTGCCGGCTTTATCGAAACGGCAACGCCTCGTAATTCGGCGATAGCAGAGGAAGCTACGCACAAGCGTAGTCCAAATCAAACAAGAGGGCTAATTCGCATTGAGCTGGCGCTCTCTACATTCGTTAAATTAATCGAACCACCTGGGCAGTTTGAACTTTTATTTCTATTTATTTACAAAGAATAAATTGAATGGGATTCGCCATAGCACTAAAAACTCGGTGTTCGCCTGCAGAAACACGCTTTCATTGTGCGAGGCATAACAAAATGACGTTGGACGCGGTTGCGAATAAGCGCTGGGTTTTATGACCAAGTATTCTCATTGTTTTCTGAAGTTAGCACCTTTTACGGCGCAACTTTCCTAGCATAAAACGCACTCTTTAGCTCACTGGCGACAAGGAACCACTTACACACCTTCTCTCGAAAAAAGATAATGGCAGGCTCAATTTCCCTTTGCAAAATCCGTATTGTCAGAACTGCGAACAAAGAATAAACAGCTGAATTTCGTCTTTGGTTTCCTTCAGTGAAGCGCTAAGCGTTCACCTGGTTCGTGGTTGCTTGTCGCATATAAACCTTTGTATCCTTATCGGTGAGCTTCAGCGCGTAATTGATGAAATTTTCACCAGCGGGCAGTATCTGCAGGGTGTTTTATGCCGACCTCCAGAGGTGCAAAAAGTAAAGCCAGCAGTGATGTTACCGGCCGGAGGCGAAAATTTGCCCTGCACAGCACAGGCCAGCACAGTCTGACTCCTCTAGGCGGCGCTAAAACCCTAGACTTTTATTTTATTTTAATTGAAGCGCTACGTTTTGTTATTAATTAAAACCCACCGGGCCGGCTCTCTTGTGGCATTGACTTGAAGTTGCTGACCGCAATTCCAGATGCCCAAATTTGGCGGCGACTTGTTGTTCGTAACGTTAAAACGCGGCATTTCGACCACCTCTCCGATCTTTTTGCGACAAGCGAAGCGTAGCGACTGTTTTTCGTGGACTGTGGCCATGGCTGTTTCATGCGCTCTGGGTATGGAATTGTGCTGACGATCACGAGGACGCGTTTCGGTTCCTGGCCGCGGCTGCAGTTTTTCTGATCGAGACGAAAAACGAAAGCGCCTGTGTACGATGTATTGGCACACATCAGGGAACACGATATATTGGCACACGATATATTGGCACACACCCAGGTGGTGTGAATTAGTCCGTATACCTCATGGCGCACCTAACAGCCCCCCGAGTACCTTCGACGCCCTAAAACACTGGCTGGCTATCTTCTGTTTAGTTGACGCATTAGTGTCGTTTAATGGTCCCTGCTGCTTCTTCTTTATTGTTTCTGAGCAACCAAGGCAGGCACATCTATGAACATGCGCAGTAAATGTGCCCCTGCACGTAGGCCAACATTCGAAGAACCGGTCTCGCCTAATTGTATGCCAATGCTGGCTTTCCGGAGACAAGACGGGCGAAATGTATTCGCAAGATTAATTGCACCCTCGTAGCATGAAACGGAATTTCTGGACCCTTTGGTGGTACCTGTCGCCGGTCAGGTAATATTCACCGGATTATCAGACTTTAGATTCCGGAAAGAGGTCCTGCGAACGAAACACCTTCGTGTTCCCAATACCTTGTCGCATCGAGGCTAACCGTTGCAACGTCCCATAAATTCCAATGCCCTCTTGATAGTTGCGTTCTATTTATTCTTCAGCTGAATGCAACTTTCCTACGTGGTGGTGGTGGTGGTGATGATGTTTATTAACGAAAGGACCTAGCCCTGCGTGGTATGCCGGAAATTGCTCCCCCGATCAACACTGCCTTGCCGCTATGTGCGGGAAATCGCCAGGAGGCACCTGATCAGCACCTACGCTATTATTATTTATATTGTTGTACAACTCAGCCAGCTCTATCGAGCTATGTGTTGGGACTTCTTGCTTTACAGCAACACGGACCGACCCATCGAAATAACGGTCTCATTGTCGTGCATATACCCCCTGTGCACCCCACACGAGCGTGAGAGACACCACGAACACCGCAGTGGCTCAGTGGCTAAGGCGTTGCGCTGCTGACCACGAGAACGCGGGGTGGATCACGGCCGCGTCGTGCGTTTTTTTTGGTAGAGGCTCCTGTGTTCCGCGATTTCGGCGGGAGGTAACCCCCAAGTGGCCATACCGAGCCATATCGAATGGAAAGCATAGAGAAGAAGTATGCGCCTGGGGGGAAAAGTTTTCATTGTGCACCCAACAGGTGCTATACTAATGCGGTTGATTTTGTTGCGAAGCATCCCTAAAACCATGGTTGGTGGCTGCGCGGGTCATTACAGGCTCGTGTACAAGAGAAATAAAGCATTAAGAATGTGCCGTTAACAATAGTAGCTTACAGCTACCAAAACACCCGAACAACAACAATGCCCGACTCCGAGCTGTGAGACTACCGGGGATTCTACCAACACGTATACTCGGATCCGATTGGACTATTTCGCGCCCGTATACCGGCGCACCGCCGTGGCCGGGACTCAAGCCCTTATGCGCAGCCGCACATTGCTTGCCAGCACTGGGGAGAAAGGAGGCAAGAACGCCCTGCGAAATAACCCTTCTATCAAAAACTGACGTCACAGCCCGCCCGTGCGCGCACGTGCGTGAATGCACGCGGCCTTCCCTTACGTAACCCCGTTCCGCTCGCCCACCGGCCAGGCACCCTTTCCGGGCGTCTTCAGGTGCAGCGCAGGCTGGCCCAGAAAGGCACCACGCTGGCTCAGCACAAGCCGCGTCGAGCGTGCCCGTGGGAACGCAGGTTTCCACCACGCCCGCCAAGAAGGCCCCGCATTCCTCCCCCACGTTCGCTCCCGCCAGCAAGGCGCTTGCACCCGCTCGCCGTGTACGCCGGTTATTGCGCACTTCGGGCTACTTACTCGCGGAACGCTTTGGTCGCTTACCAGGACGCGCGCACACACACACACACACACACACACTCACTCTCCCTCTCTCTTTCGCTCTCACGAGGTTTTCCATTTCAAGTGTGCCTCGACACGCAATATCGGGGGATGCTCGTTACGCTTGTTCTCTCGTATTTGTATCTGTTAGTGGAATTCCTTTTTTTTTAAATCTGTTATACATCTTTAGGATACAAGTTTCTTGCGTTAAGCGAGAAATGCTCCTTCGCTCCCTTTATACTGCTCCTTTATATGGACTCTTTCTGATTTGGGAGTTTTTTTTCTTTTCTCGAAATTTCTCTCCTCAGTTTTGTGTTGCGTATACTTAATATTAAACCATTTAGAGTTTTCTACTTTAATATGACTATTGCGTAGTCAGAGTGGGAGAGAATCAGGTTGCGTCACGACAGCCAATATCTGAAGTTTTGTACTCTAGATGCATTTTCGTAATTTTTTTTTTGTCTAGCCGAGTTTATTTTTTATTGCAACTTTTACTGCCGTATTATCGCACTTTCATCTTGCCACCCGCTCTCTCCCTCTCTCGCTTTCTTTTTATTCGAGACAGCGATCGTGAACCCTCCTGTTGTGCAGGGTATAAAAAAAGGAGCAGAAGGGGCGCCCGTTTTCAGACGTGAGGGATTCAACCAAGGTTAAGGTCTAGGCGTCTTAGGAGAAAGCAGATCGGTCCCATTGTGTCCTCCAATCTCCTTCTTTTCACTACGCCGCGCTTCTCCCCTCTGCCATATTCCTTCCCCCAAACGGCCCACATCCCCCCCCCCTGCCTGGGAAAGGGTTGAACGGCGCGTTGCATCACCACCACCTGCCCCGTCTTGCTCTTAGGCGGCGGGGAGGCGGCACATCCTCCCGTTCCGACCTGTACCGCACAAGACGTTCCCCTCGCTTCCACAACGGCGCCGCAAGGAAGTCCTTCGGCGCATTCACACTGGCCCCATCCTCCGATGAGAGAAAGAGCAGCGCCCTTATTCGGGCTGCTTTATATCGCTGCCGAGGCCCGATGCAGCCGGGTGCTTTCGTGCTCGCGTCTTGCGTGTCTTCCTGTGCGCACTTTGGCCGTTTGTTTTGTTTTCCTCCACCACGCAGTTCGAGCCGTTTTGAAGCCCTTTGAGGACAGCGTGGATTGTGTGGGGCTGCGGTGATGCCTCGCTTGCCTCTCGGCGACGTGGGACGCGGGGAAGATAGGGAACAATGAAGAAAATGCAGAATGTGCCTCGTATGCGGCCAGAATCGTTTGTGGGCATTGCATAACGTCGCGTGTACTTGGGTTCATTTTCTTTTCGTTTGCTTAGGCACTTTGGATCCGACGCACAGGAGACGTCGGGATCCGGGTCCCGTCAGACCACAATGGCCCTGAAGGGCACCTTCTTCTTGGGCCCCACCGTGTGCGCATGCACGTTCGCGTACACTTCCGAGGGTGCGCTCGGAGAATACGCGAAGATACCGCCCGCATACAGCGTCGCACGGAACCGTCTTCCCTTTTTTTTCGTTGGGGAGAATATCATTCGGGCGGGCTGTTGCTTGTCGCCTCGCCTCACTTCACAAACCTCTCCCTCCGCCTCAACGTGCATGAAGTGCTCTTGACTGTACATACCGGAAAATACAAATAAAAGGAAGCGATTGTGTTACATCAGGCATTCTATAGTTTCATTACGGGAAATGCGGCCGCTAAGAAAGAAAATAGACAAGTTTTGCATACCTCAGGTGGCTTATAGTAGTTCAAGAAGTCTAATAACGATTCTTTCGCTCACGCTATCTCGCTGTCCAGTTGCACTCGCGACAATAAAGCCGGCCTCAACTAAAGGTCGGGTGAGGTCTGCTAACGCGTGTAGCTCTAAATTTATCCAGGGTCTTGAGTTATGAATACTTTTCTAAGAGTTCAGCGTTCGCTAACATGAAGGGCGGGAAGGTGTGTACCGTGGGTGCGAATTTCGATATTTTGTCTTCAACCTACGCGTCTACAGCGCCTGTACAGCGCAGTTATTGTTTGGACCTGTACTTTCATTTATTGTAATAATTTGTTTTCGTCCTTTTGTTGTTTCACTTGTAAGTATATTCGGAAGGGAATTGCGCCCTCCCTCCCCCGGTTAGTGAGATGGAGTCAACCCTCGGTTAATCAGGAGCATTTCATGGTGATGATGCGTAGTAACGCACGTACGCCCTTTGCCAAAATTTTGTGGGCCAATCCGATGCCTTCTCGACCACAAAGAATTCAAACAATCGGCTTTACCTTTAAATGTGACAAAAATATTTCGAGGCAGCCAGAAAGAAATGGGCTTTCTCTAGCTTTCCTGCATAAACAGTTTTAGCCTGGCTCAGGACGTAAAGTTGTACAATGAATTTTTTGCAGCCTGCACGTTCCCGGCTTGGCCCACAAAATTTTGACAAAGACTGTACATCCTGTTTGCTTAGGCAGAGGCAGACACCACATAAAAATACCTCCCCCTAGCTGCGTTAAACCACGTGTAACTAGGGCTACCAGGCACACTCATGAATTCTTACTGACACCGGTTTTCGCTCGAACAGATGCCTTCAAAAATAGATTTTTCCCCAGAACTGTTACAGACTGGAATTCTTTACCTCTTGGTGTTTTAAAAGCAAAACATTTTGCAGAAACGTTACAGTGTCATCTTTTTTCAAGTTAATGTGTTTTGTCATGTTGCTCTTGTAATATATGTGTATAAGATGCAGGGTACCATGAATTGTTTCTGAGGCATTTATTGCCTATGTTCTCTTTCGTACTCGTCTCATTCCTATGTTTTGTGTAGCCCCTCCAGCTTGGGTCGAAGTCTTGACCTGCAGTCTCTGTAAATAAATAAATAAATAAATAAATAAATAAATAAATAAATAAATAAATAAATAAATAAATAAATAAATAAATAAATATGCAGAAAGCACTACGCTGGTTGCCTATACAATATGCGAAGCATTGTGTACCAGCACTCGTGCACGACGTCGAGTATAGAGGAGATTTTGTGGGTGTCTTTGCTTCTCAGCGTCTGTCTGTGTTGCGTATCGGCGACACTCGGTGACTGCACGGGCCCGTTTCTTCTCGAGGAGCTCCTCTTCTCGTCCGACACGACGACGAGCGGCTGATTATCGGGTTTTGCAAATTATTTACGACCCAATTATTGACGTCAGCGCGACCGTATCACGCCACTTCGAGATCTGTTCTGAGAGACTGTTTCACAGCCTGAGTGCGAATTTGAAAGAGTGCTACCGTTCCGTGCACGCACGCCGCGGGTTTAGCTCCTTGCACCGCAAGCGATTCGGGTGCGATCACAGAGTACACGGTCGTCCTTCGTGCTGCCGTTTCGTTGCGAGGTCATTTTGGACAGAAGGCGTGTCACAACACTGTAAACGCAAACTAGCCGGAAATGGAGTTTTAATCAAGTAATGTGCCCTGAAAAGTACCTATAGCAAAAAATGTACTCCCTAGGCATGATCTAAATAAGTGGACGAACCTCCACGGTAGTACCGTTGCCCATCCGGGTAGCAAAAGGGTGGATTTAGAACGACTTAACACCATTTGTGAGATGGCGTTCGGTTCCTTGTATACTACCACGTCCACAATAAACGCCCTATCTGAGGTAATCATCTCAAGCGGGCGGTCGCCATGTTAGTCTTCTGTTGTCTCCGTGCACCAGCACTTCAACCGTGGCCTAATGCTAATTAGAACGAGTAAGCAGGACGCAACGGTTGCACGCAGCTACAAAACCAATACCGTACGTATACCCGTATAGATGCTTCAACCAGCGCGATTACAGGCAGAGAGCGCGGCCGTGTTGTCTCAATCTGTTTATTTTGGCGATAGGTGGTGTCAAACTCTGCTGCTAACGAAGAGGCAGTTCTCGCCGTTGCAAACAATTGCAACGTTCATCTGCTTCGCTTGCTTGCGCATACATAGACGATTTAAATTCCCGTGCCAGCGCGCCAACGCACCCGACTGCAGCGACTCAACTTGCCCTGGCGGCACGACTGGCTGCCCGGATGTATACAACCTCTGCCTCTGTGCTATCAACGCAGCGCGGCCGGTGACTCGGCGCGGCCGGAGCTTCAAGCCTCGCCTTGGGCCGTCGTTTTTTCTTATTTGTGAAGGACTAGTAGTGCCATTTGGTGGAAAGATTTTCATGTGCCCCTGTCACACGAGGAACGGCCGCAAACAGCATTTGGATACGGCGACAGGTGTGGACAGCTCGCTGGTAAGTGGTCTTTCATCAGTCGATGCGTTTGTCAAACGTTTGGATAGGGTTAACAGCGAAGTACCCGGGTACCCGTGCCGCTCACCGCTCGTACGCGCACGGGCAAAGAAAAAAGCGCACACTCGTATTATTTTACTTGTTTGTGGGTTTTGGGGTATGCGTTCGCATTCTTTTGTAGGCTGGTTTGTAACAGGGCATTCGAGGTAAAATCGTTTGTCGCGCGCGGCGTCGTTTCAAAGCAACGTGACGGTTACTTCGTGCTGGCGAAAATCAGCGCAGTCAGACGGAAGCGGTAAGGAAGGTAGAGAGGTCGGGGAAGAGGGCGCTAATATATAAAAGAAAGCGTAATGCAAGACCAGAAATATAACACAACCCGCCTGCATTTCTCCGAACTTCAGGACAGAGCCGCACACGGGTACGTTGTCACAAACTCGAGCGTACGACGTCTAAAAGTACCGTATATTTTTTTTTTTTCATTTTTCAACGTGACCTGAGCCACTTATCTTCTCATTGCCGCGCATGCAGACCTGATTGTGTCCCTGTGTTTGAGCGCACAGCCATCCTTTTGCGACGTAAGAACCAGCAAACGCGATAAATTGTAGAAGCCAGCCACATCAGAAAAGCTGGTTCCGAATGTGTCAGTCATCCCTCTATCGCCCTGCTTAATCGAGAAGTCGCATATTTAGACGCACATTGAGCGCTATTTCGGTGCTTCTGGGAATGCGTGTTGGGGGTGGGAGGGGGGTCTTAATCCATGTATGATGCGGTTATCTTTGCTGATTTTTCGCCCTTCGTGCGCCTCAAAGTTCGTTTTGTGGTTTTGTTGTTACGGTTTTTTAGTATTTTCGGCTGAGTGCGTCAAGAACTGTGACGCATTGGGGGCGCGGCAATTGGGCGCTTGGGCATATAAAGCTTTGAATCGTGCAATAATAAACTAGTTGCGAGTGTGCGCTTGTGCCGTCTTCATGTGTTCTTGTCCTCGTTAATTTGCGCGCAGTTTATTTTTCGCAATGCATAATTTCCAACTCGCCGAACTCGCAACCCTTTTACAGATCCTATACTCCGTAAAAATGAGTTGCCTGTCCTTTTAGGTACGGCAAAATCTCGCGCAGCGCATCATTCTGCCAGGGGGCCATATCCTAATGTCAATGCACACACTATGAAAGCAGCTTGCACTTACTGCGTCACATTGTCTGCTGATAAGCATTTTAGATTCGCCCCTCTCATCATCATTCACTTCGTGGAGATGGCGGGATTTTCTTTCATAGCTTGTTGTCACTGCAGTAATTAATAGCAGAATCAGTCCTACAAATCGCAGAAACGGTTCGTTTCACGTTACACACTAACACACTTTGCACCACACGGAGGAACAATCGGTTGCAGTGATGAGGCATAAGGGTAACTTGTTGTTAAAGGGTCATTGAAGACAACCAGCAAGTTGATTTCAAACGGAAGTCGGACCTCCGCATAGTCATTTCAGCATTGATTTAGTGCCAAGATGCCTTAAGTGCTGAGAAATCGCTGTTCAACTGCTCATCAAGCGTGACGCAAACACGACTGCAGTCGCTGTTTGCATCAGAATAAACTGGAAGCAAGTGAAGCAGCGGTGATTAATAGCAGTATACAAGCAACTGAATACAACATTACCACGTACCAAGCAGTTGATCAGTTTCGGTCAAATCGCTCATGCTTCCCCAAACTCCCCTGTCATTTGCCGTTCGAGACCACTAAGTAAAATGTTTCTCCATTGGACCTGTGATCAGTATTTACGCTTCACTGAAGAAGAACATTGGCCTTTTGAGGCCTCGGAAGTTTTGGCGTCGAACGATTTTCTCATGCGTAGCTCGCATGCTCCCTTGGAAAGCGGTACTGCCACCCCAAGTATGGACGAGTAGCACCATCCAGCGGCAGCCAAGAAAGAAGTTGTGCGCGTCAGGCCACTTAAGCCCTTCCGGTGAAAACGTGTTTTTGCTAGTTTCAACCTTATTTAAAAAAAAATGCCAGGTGTAAGAGGGGTATAATTGTGTTCCCCGTGAGCTAATCTATCAACCTAGAGAGACTTGCATTTTAACTTCACTGTCATTTAAAGTTGTGCTCGAGTATATTGTGCGGAAGTAATATCTTTTTTATTGCTGCAAAAGCCACGATGGTTATTGTACTGGCACTTGGTTTTATGAAGCCTTTGCATTCCTAATTTAAGTACTGAAATTCGCAGGGAACATGGCATAACAATTTTATTACTGTGCCGAATTATTAAGTTCGTTTAACCATAGTGTCTGTTTTGAATTTTACATGTGGGGCATTTTTTTTTTGCTTTTTCAGGTAGATGTTCCTTTGACTCCCTGCCTGCATTCCGCGAAAGGGGAAATTAGCCTCCGCATCGATGGCCAGAGTGTCTTGACTGCATCATCTTTACTGGGAGGACTGTGTAGTCTGTTTGCATCGTTCTGGGTTTTCAACATTCAATATCCCAAGAAGGCACACAGAGCTCTAACGTTTGTGGAACATGCCTTTTTGGACCTTGCCAGCACCAAACCACGTGTGAAGGATTTGGAACTAATTAACTTTTATCGCATCAATATCCCTCACCAATATTTTATTTGTTTTCAATCCTAGTAGTTTAAAGAATTTCGTATTATGTTTCTGACGTTTTCTTTTTTTTTTACTGAACAGGGGATATTTGATGGACCCTTCTGTATGCTGATAATACAGCTATCTTTTAGTGAAGCAATAATATTAACCAACTAATATAACTTGAAACAATTATCTAAATAATGTTGGCAACTGGTGCCAAATGAATCAACTCAAAATTATCGGAAAAACACGAATTACATGGCTTTTTCTTCTCACTCTGAAGAAGCTGTCGCGATACCACCCATTCTGTTCTATATCCTTGCAATTAACTCCTCAGACTGGGTCACTTTTCTTGGCGCATTTGTGTCTTTATCAAAACGCACTGGTATTTTCCGCAGCATATTTCTCGTTCTTTATATTACTCATTTATCCATTGCCATCTCATTGCTGTCTGTCTTCTACATCATTTATCTCTTGTGCCTTTACCATCTACAAAATGCTTGTTACAAATGCTTGTTACCACCAATTGAAAAAACATTTTGTTGTAAACCACTGCAACCATTTTTTTCACTTTGTGTACTGAGTACTGATGCGTACTGATAAGTACTCACGCGTTCTCAATCCTCTAGTATTATATAATGATGTCACTTACAATGCCGTTGTGTTTGTGCCTATATGTTTTTCGCGTATTTCCAGTTCTTGTAGTAATATTGTATCTACAGTTTGTTCAACTAGCACACAGGTCGCTCATTTCACCACCAACTGAAATTTTTTTGTTGTTGTAAACCACTGCAACCATTTTTTTCACTTTGTGTACTGAGTGCTGATGCGTTCTGATAAGTTCTGATAAGTACTGACGCGTTCTTGATCCGCTATTATTATATAATGATTTCACTTACCATGTGGTTGTGTTTGCGCCTATCTTTGTTTTTCGCGTATTTCCAGTTCTTGTAGTAATATTAATTCTACGGTTTGTTCAACTAGCATTCTATTGCTGTCTTCCATTCCTAACTGGCATGTTTTTAGCAATTTACCATTTTTGCTTTCTTATAGGAGGTCGCCCTAAGTTTTTATTTCGGAGCCTCCTTGTGTACACCATGCACCATGTAAACTTGTATGCGAAAGTTCGTTTGAAATAAACCTGAAACCGAGCAAAACCGTGTGAAATCAGTACTCCCGCAGGGAACTAGAAACTCTCCCTGGTGGCCTTGAAAAAACTCCTTTCGGAAGGCCTACAAAACCGCCCAAACTTTGCAAAACTCCATTCAAAAGAAATATATGCTTCCCTTGAACCTCCTAAAAACTCCCCTCGCGAGGCCTACAAAACGTAAAACTCCATGCAAAAGAAGTAAATGCTTCCCTTGAACCTCCTCAAAACGCCCCTAAAATAACATAAGTACTTCCCAAGGGAGCCATAATAAGCTCCTATTCAACCGCCTAAAAAGTCCATAAACATCACTTAAAAACGCCTTGAGGAAGTAAAGAATACTCCATTTTGACCTCCTTAAATTCTCCCTAACATTTCTTAACACTCCCTAACTACCTCCTTCCTATCACCTAAAAACACCCTGTTTTGAGGAGGTAAACAAAACCTCCCTGTTCCATGTAGTAAAAAAAACTCCTACAAGGAGGATCACTAGAGGACAGGCGAAAAAGAACCTCTAGGGAGTATATGGGTGGAAAAAAAGTTTAGAGTGAATAGTGGTATAGCCAAAGAATGCTTCGAATTAATAAGCTGACCCTGCGAGCAATCGCAACTATACGACTGATGGGCACTGCGCATTGGTTCTCCATGGGAGCTAATTTTCTGTTCGTGCTCGCCGCACTGGCGTGCGCCGAAAGAATAGCCCACACACGTGCTTTCGATGACAAGAGGAGCCGGTGGCCATGACGTTTAAAAATGTGTCGTTACTGGCTTAGGTACCATATACGGAGGGAGGCTGTTTTGCGAAGGAGGTGAAAGATACACAAAGGCGTGGTCCCATTACTAAACAAGGCGGCCGGTCCTTTTTATTACTATTATTACGGCACAGAAGCGCCTCGAGATCTAAGCGAAATAAGTAATGCCACCAAACCATTGCGAACGAATTGTTGATCAGGTGCATGAGGAAATTTGGTACAGTTCGCCGATTGAAGGGCTCTAGCCGCCTGTGTGCCGGCGCGTGTCTGTGTCAAGCCAAAGGGATGCTCTTAACAGCTGGAAATAGCCTCATTATGTCGAAAGGTTTCCACGGAAGGCGCACTAATAAATCTCTGCTACCTCTGAGTGTATGTAGAATGAGGCAAACGGCCGGATCGCGTGAGGAGCGGAGTCTGAGAGACCCTGCTCCTCACGCGAAACGTATACCGACAGCTCAGAGACATTTATAGGAATTACAACGCTTCACATAAAATAAAAGTGCAAAATTATTAATATATGTAGCTGCAGTCGTTCACCCTATTCTTGTTTCGGGAGGATAAAACTTCTAAGGTCGGCGCTGGAAGCGTGAGTGGAAGTGCGTTATGAACCGCAAACAGGTTGCGCTTCAAGTTTAAGTGTGGTTCTAGAATTACTAACCAACAAAATCGAGGCAACTTTTAGGAGAGTAAACTGTAGAAACAGGGACCACCTTGTGGACCTGGCACTGCAGGTTAGCGCATCTAAGGGATGGCCCTCGTTCAGGAATGTCAAGAGACCTCTATACTACAGAAGCCCAGGCGCGCCGATTGAAAAGCCGACACACGTTTTTTTAAAACCACCTGACTGGTATAAACGACGTGTGCATTTGAAAGATAACGATCACGTCTATAGCGACAAACGCTGAAAACCCAATTTTAAGCTTTTCTTATTCTTATCTAAATATTGCCAATCGGCGAATTTAAGGGGAGGGGACACACAACCTCGAATTTTATAAGTTTTTATCAAAGCACCTATATAAGAAACCACCGAAGCTCTGAATTGACTTTAAAAGCCACACGTTGGATGTAGGCAAAATAAAAACTTTTGCAGCAGTATTTTGGAGCAGTGACCGTTGTTGGTGGTCGTGCGCACAAAAACAATATGGTACCGTAATCTTAAATATGATGCCACAAGGTTAAAGTAATAAATTTTCTGCGGTCTGGCAGACAGAGGCTTATGATAACGGTGAAACTTTGCAGAATCTAGTAGCAGTGAAAGGAAAACCATAGATGTTCGGTTTCGGCGATTTATTTCGTGCTAGCTCTTGCATATAGAACACAGATTGAGAGATCCCGATCTGTCTGGCTGTATCTCGAATACGCCCCGCCCCTCTGCTCCCCCCCCCCTCTCCAAAAAGAGAATAACCTGAATATCCAAAATGAAAACGAAATCGTCGGCGTATAGTCCGAAAGCGGGTATATTACTCGGTGACTGCTGTTCTTGCCGCCTAGTTAACCTCACGCGAACACAGTTTTTACAGCAAAGCTGCATACCTCTACCCCCCAACGGTTTCATCGCCGTGGGCAAAAATGATCTCCGTGGGCAAAAACGCCAAGGCGCCAAGGCCTAAGACACCGGGCGCATGCATGCGTCAGGCTAATCAGACACAGCACAGAGCTCAGAATTCGTTTAATGAAACCACAAAACAAGCATGGAAACCGCATTATGTATGATATGGCGCCTGTGAACAATGGGACCCGCCACCATGTGTTCCTGGTAAAGATTATGTTTGCAGATTATCTTTGAAGGCTATAGGCAGGACCAGTGCCGCTATATAGAACAGTTCTTGCCCAAGACGCCGAGGGCCGAGGACCCAGCATTTCCGAGTCTTTGGACACACTTCTGCTGCTGAAATGCTGTTTACATGCGTTATCTTTGATTCGCATTCGGAACGACGTCAGTTGCGCGCAGCCGCAGAGCAGGGAGGACAAGGTATACGCCTACCACAGTTGACCGACGGAAACGCATAAACACAAGATGGCGGCGCCCGTGAACCGTCGCAGTGTAAAAGAGTGCCGATACTCTGTACCCATATCTGGTGACCCAGCCGAGCGCAAGCGACTAGCCCGCCGAGACGACGAGAAACATTTCATACCCTCCTCCATCACCATTTGTAGTGGTTTACGACAGCTTTGCTGGACATTCCCTTTCGCAAGGAGGGATGGCGAACAATTTTTTATAACCTTTTTCAGGTGGGTCAGGTGCATGAAGTTGGAGGAAAAGAAATGAACAAAAAAGAAAGCCCAGTAAGTGACGTGAATAGAACCCGGGTATTACCGAATGATTGATTGATTGTAGGGTTTAACGCGTCGACACAACGCAGGCGATGAGACGTGCAGCAGTGGAGGGCTGTGGATTAATTTTGACCACCTGGGGATCTTTAACGTGCGCCGAAATCTCGTACACACGGGCTTTTTAGCTTTTCGCCTCCATCAGAAAAGCGGCCGCCGCGGCCTGGAATCGAACCCGCGTCCCCGGGTCTCACTCAAGGCAAACGGGTTTGACTGGGTGCACATGTATGTGCTCATTACGTGAGGAGGGATAACACGGGCGGGCAGATAGGCAGCACATGCGTGTACACAAACTCGCAACAGCCAAGTCAGCAACACTGCATCCCGTTGGATCCAGTCTTAATGGGGTGGGGAGGGACACTTTTGCGGGCGAATACTTTTGCTGCAAGGGGAAGTCAAAGTGGAACTACGTAAGCAATAGTGAACATAAAATAACGCGAGAAAGGGAAGGAACAGTAAAATGGTGAAAACATCACGAATGAAGGGAACTTTTCCCCAAAACATGGGTGAGGGCGGCAAGTAGGTATATGGACAGCTGCTTGCATATCAGTGACCAGCCTCGCAATAACAGACGAAAGCTAACTTCTTTGTTTCAATGAATCGTGCACTTGTGAGTCGATATTTACACGCGCTGATGTGCACAAGCCAGGAACGCAGTCTTTTCTAAATACAAGGAAGGAAGTAGGTTGGGGCGATGTGGCTGACGTTCTTGGCAGAGACAATATTGCCGCTTTTAGTTTGCGGCGAAGAAAGCAAAAGCGCTGGGATTTTCTTGTAGCGGCTGATGCGCGGTTGCTGGTTTTCCTTTGGAACCCCGTCCTTGTTGATGGCGCATGTGCTACCAGTGATGGCACGTAGGGTGCACGATCACGCAAACAGCCTGATTGTTTTGCTTACCTTATTAATTTACCCGGGGCGCTATTAGGCCCGCGCTCATAGCCGGAAAGTTATGATAAATACCGCCCTTCTTGCTGACAATACGACACATGTTGCCAACCATGCGGGACCAGGTCCCGGTTCCTCGTGTTAGGCACAGCGGCCAAAACTCCCCTGTCCTGCGGGTGCTTCGCGCAGGTCATGCCCGACGGATGCCCCGCTCTCGTCATGGCGGCGCTGCGGAGCTGCACGCCAGCGGGGCAAGCCGGAGGGCATCGTTGAGGAACCGTGAGCAACACGACGGCTCGCACTGCTGGAAGACTCGAGGGCGACCTTGGCGTCTCGGGGTCGGCCGTTGACAGGGCTCGGGGCGCTTGATCCATTAGCAGCAAGGCGCGGCGAATTAATGATAAGTGTCCGGCTGGCGCCTCGCTGCTGCCGGCCACGCAAGAAGAGGACCGGCCGCAGGCGCACGTGGGACGGGCCTCGCCGCTGTCCCGAGCACGGCTCGAAATGGATGGTGGCGTGATTACGGCTGGGACGCCGTTTCACTCCTTTGTGCAGAGAGGCACAAGTGCCTTCTTCAGTGCAACCTTCCGGGTGCCCTCGGACGAGCTCGACCGTTAGGCCGCTGCGCGGCTCTGCGCGCGCACCTGAGTCGGCCAGGGACCTGCTCGGCAGGAGCGGAAGGCATTTCACGGTAATGAATGATGGTCACCGTGGACTCACCCGCGCATCACTTCCAGGTTTCGAGAGCCATAACTATACATAACACCCCAACCTAAGTCATGATTTATTGTGGTAAAGAAGATTTGCATCCGTAACATTTTTTTTTTGCCTCCTATAACGCGGGTAGAGCCTATTACGTTGAAGGAGGGCCGAAGGTATGCTGCACAGCTCGTGATGTCGCGCTATTATTCGTTTTAGTTGAACTCCATACCACGCAATTATCTCGCAGACGAGCTTCAAGCGTAATGTAACGTAGCAATTCTAGAGATGCTGATTTAATCGCTGGGGGACTAAGTGGGCTATTTCATAAATTATACATGTGTATAATTTGTTGTCTGCAATGAAAGTTCGGACGCCGCCCGCTTGGCATAGAAAAAAAAACAACGGAGACCGGCATAGCAGAAAAACGGAGACCATATCCATTCCATTATCCAGGACGGACGCCGCGAGGACTCTCCTCAAACTTGGCCGGGAGACCACGATAGCCAAATGGACTACCCAAAAGTTTACGAGATTTTGTATTCATGCCCTGTACCCGCATCTTCAACGTCCTCTTCCATTAGGCCTCCCACGGACTGAAGCAACCATTCTTTGCCGTCTCTGGCTGGGAGTTTCCTTCACAAATGCTTACTCCTATTTAATCGGAATGGCAGACAGTGAGGCTTGTGAAGTCTGTGACACATCGGAGACCATACGCCTTGTTAACGTTCTATGCGAGTGTCGGCGTTTTTCATTGGCAAGAAGGCAACTCTCCTCAGCCTTATACGGAAGCTGGATTCTCGGCGGCCGTTTTCTGAGGAGAAAATCCTGGACCACTGGCCTTCTCCGTCATCTACGCACGAGGCGACAAGCGCTCCTGTGCTTCTTAAAAACAACGAACTTGCACAGAAGATTGTAGCTCAAAAGACTACTCTCTATGAAGTCACTGAACTCTATCGTCTGTAGTGTCGTAACGATTGGAACTCCTTTTTATGCTCTGTCGTTACCTTACCCTTCTTTTTCTGTTTTCATCTTTTTTTTCCCATTGTTCCCCTTTTCCGCGTGTATATAGATAGCAAACTAGGCCACAGCCTGGTTGACATTCCTGCCTTTCTTTTACCTTTATTCCTTCCTTATACATGTGTGTTTGCAGTCTGTGGCATAACCTGTTTAAATTACCTGCATTTCCGGAATTTTTTTTTTAGCTACACAAATTGCTGGTGGTGGTTTATATCTGTTTGGCAGTAATTTCAATTTTGTTCTCTATTTTTACGCCAGGGTCTGGACATTACATTCTGAGCCTTTCTTGCCTTTCGTTGCAATTTTCTGGGACTGCTGCGAAAACAATGCATGTTGATGTGCACATAATACCCAACACACCAAACGTATTTCTCGCGGGTATCATCATAGCTCTGTCAGATCATTTATATAACATTACATGTAGCGTCGTTTGCGTAAGCTAAGGAAATACTGGTCTCTGTGACCAGCCTTGCTGTAACAGCAACAAATTTCGAAAAAGGCTCTTTCGAGCTGCCACACTTTGCCTGTATGGAGCGGAGCGCCTTGCTGCAATCGACTGTAACGCATATCGAATGAGGCTGTCTGTAGCGGAACACTCTGTCGGCCGAGCGGTAATATTTGCAGCTGCATTCGCAGACTATCCTCTGTGAAACGTTTTTATGCGACCGTAACACGTCGGACGAGGCTATGTTATAGCTGAGCACGGTGTGCCTTATGAAGTAAATATGCAGCCGGCCACACCCATCAAACCCGTCTTCGTCCAATTTCTAGTTTTTTTTAATTTATGTGCAGGGAAATAAAAGCTTTTTATATCAGAATGATATATACCAAGCTGGAGACTTCGGAAAGCTGCTAAGGTATATAAAAAGAGAACAGCGCGAACAGCTCCAACAACGCGTTGTTTGCTACATTTTGTACTTGTTGCACGCAGTTCGCTGCGCGCCATCTCAACGAGCCTTGGCAACAAAAGATTTAGTTCTCCCTTCTATCTAGTAAACTATATTATTTTGGGTAATTAATGGAGCCTTTTTTGTTTTGCGAAATATATTTAAAAATAGATATAGCTCGTAACTAATTGCGCACAAGTTTCAAAAACTGGACTACCAGCTCTACCTTGTTACTCGGCATTCCACGGTCAAGCTTCAGCTGAATAAGAAAGACGCTTAGGAAAGTGGGAGTAAAATGGATATTGCGTAAATTTGTGTAGGATAACGCAGTCTTGGTTTTGAATAGCAAGATCATCTTTAATGTCTCCCAGGAAAATTATGTCAGTTCCAGCCGCACCGCCCTTTTCCTTCTGTAATTCGGACGATATGCGCAGTAGTTCAGCGTCCTTTGTATACATGGAACTCCACACGTTCAATAAATGGCGCCCTGTCGGCTAGGATGCCTGAGCTCCAGAGACAATGAAGCGTTTGTGCACCACTCCTTTTGTCCAGCTTCGTGTGGCCTAATCGCCAATTAAATTCAAATACGGAACTTGTGGGTAGGGTGCTCTGACCTTTCGCTCGTGATTGTAAAAAGCCTTCAATGTATTTTTGTGCGTTTCTTTCTCTAGTGACAAAAGGTCTGCTCGTGGTGCATATACTGTTGGCTCTCTTAAAATAACATTGTTGATCTACCCCCCCCCCCTTTTTTTTTTCTGAAAGGGGGTCACGTTTGATACTGCACGAAGTGTTGTAATTGAGGAATTCGGCAGCTTTCCTCTCTGTGCTATTGTATTTTCTATCAGTAACAAATACAGCGCGAACGCTAAAATGGGGCACACAGTTATAAGGATGCGGCCTCGCAAGATGCTGCTGGAACGTCTGCCCAACATATATCTCTGTGACAAATGGTTGGATGGTGCAGAACTAATATTAAAAAAAAATAAAACCGAGCCAACACCGTACGAGAAACCACGAAAGCCCCAGAAGCGCTCAACGAAGTGAAATGTTCCGAATGTATCAAATTAGGGTAATGGAGCATAACGCACAGAAGCGTCACTACAGCAACTATTCTTGACAAACCTACATCATACTCATGATTTCTTAGTTCAATAAGACGGAAACTGTTTGCGTGCTTAAAGCAGGTCTAAATAAGGCATCGTATGTTTTCTGTATGTTCAGTCATTACGCAGTATACGGACAACATTTTGGCACTTCTTTCGTTACAATGTCTTGAAAACGCTGACAAATTGTGCGAAAGTTATAAAAAAAAACCGCGCCAATACACCCTGTGAAGGTGGTTGGAAAGCGAAGCTGTAAACGACACCCACAATGCTTACCCATTCGACGTCACTTGAATTCACACACGTGGCTCTGCTAAGAGTAAAACCAGAGACAAATGAAACGCGCTTAACCACACCCCTTATAACTTCGAAGAGAGATTCTTTGCTGAGGTTAAATCAATGCATGAACCACGAACGGTGGTTGGTTGAGTTGTATTCGTGAAGCACATGAGTGGAAACTCTTTTTTTATATATAAAATTAAAGGATGCTCAAAGCCGGTGTTAGACAATCTCACTTCTCCGTCTCTGCCGCCGCGGACGGAGGCGAGGATATCGGCGGAAGAGGCGGAGTAGAAGTGAAACACCATGCATTGGCGTGAGCTTTGTTTAATTTTTACAAACTCATAGCGCATGCGCAAGGCGCGCACACGGCCGTGGGCGGAGCGCACAGCGGTGCGAGAGGTCGCGTGAAGCTATCACGTGGCATTCAGCGAGAACGCAGGGGCAAACCCGCAGATGTGTTCGATGAGTGCGCCGTCGGTCTCCCCCGTCTCCACGTGGACTCGTAGCTCAATCGGTAAGACAACGGGATCTCACTCCGTTTTTCGATTCATTCCAGGTTCGATTCCTGGTGGTGCCAGTGAGTTTGTTTGCGGGAGCTTTCTAATGACACCAACGGTCGCGACAGAACCCTTTGGGGGTAGAGGTAAAAAGCTTCGCTTTATGAATTATTTTAGTAGGCTTATAAAGGATGCACGATTCATTAACGCTGTATTTTTCGCTCCCGTTATTTCGTGTACGACATGCTCCAGGAGGGTAACCGCTTATTCCACTTGGTGAATTGGTGAATAGGTAAAGGGAGAATATCGAGCCCTCTAAACTGGGAATGACTGGGGCCTCAAAGTCAACGATTGGCAAGCTATATCGGCCATGCGTACTTCGTGCGCATTTCGTTTATTTCCATTCTCACTACGACCAAACTTCCTCTTTGTTTTCTTTTACAGATAAAATGATATTACGTAGTGGAATCTACCCCTACACCTTTCGCGTGAGTGTCGATTTAAACCAAAAGTTGGATGAAATTTTCAAATTGTGTGTGTGTGTGTGCGTGTGTGCGTGCGTGCGTCAGCACAGCACACAACGACTTTTTAAATGAGTTTATCGAGACGAGAAGACTTCGTCAATAAGATGTATGCGGATGCGGCTTTCCCACCGGACATCATTTCTAAATGGACAAGAAATCACGCTTCGCCATCTGAATGTACCTTCTGAGCACTGCAGACTCTCACTAATCTCTTTCATCTGATTTTGCTTGTTCAGCATTCTCAACTGGCAGAGACCAGCTTCTCAAATTTCAGGCAGCCCCACAGTCCCCAACGGCGCACTTGCAGCTAATTAGAAGCGATCCACAAACTCTTGAAAAGGTAGCCAACTTTTCTCTTCAAGACGGTCTATACAAAGTCGTATAGTGGCTGATCAACTCACCCCCCCCCCCCCCTCACCCCCTATTTTTTTTCTTGAAGTGTTTGTTGATGGGGCTGTACCCAGGTGAACCTTCTGAACAGTGCTTCACATAAAGACGACCAGTGCTAAGGGAAGACTTAAACTATGCCGGCAGCTAACCGGTACAGAAACTCTAAACGATTGCTGTGTCCTCTAACCTTTATTTGTAATATGTGCCTTTCTATCTCCTTTTCACCCTAAGTCAAACCAAGGCCTCAGGCCTCTTCCCTAAATAAAGGTCATTCATCCATTACTCGCGTCCCATTACAAAGGCCAATCGGCTGCCCTTGTTTAATAAACTATTGATTGATTGATTGATTGATTGATTGATTGATTGATTGATTGATTGATTGATTGATTGATTGATTGATTGATTGATTGACTGACTGACTGACTGACTGACTGACTGACTGACTGACTCACCGACTCACTGACTGACTGACTGACTGACTGACTGACTGGCGGCACCCACATACACATACGAATATGCATGCGGTTATTTTGGTATCTGCTCAAGTCCCGCGCTCCGCAGGTTATGTTCGTAAATAAAGCTTTCGTCGCGTGTAACGTTCCGCGCTCATTAGGAAATGTCCCGTGTCTTGTAGGACGCATATAATACTGGGATAAGGGAGTGGGAGGGCCGGCTTTTGTAGCTGATTCAGAGCATGACCGAGCCTATCAGTGCTTGCTTCTAAAACAAGTAGGTAATTCTCTCTGAAGAACATTTATTTAAAGCTGCGTTGGGGCCACTCAAACCAGATATTATCAAGAAGAATAGTTGGGTTGAGTGGTTTCAAGGGAAATTATGGCTTGTATGACTGATTGACTCAAACATATAGCTAAAGTTTGTTTTAAAAGAGAAAAGGCATCTGTAATAAGTGTACATGGTGTTTTTTAGGGCGCTGCCCTTTGGCGGTAGTCTCTGGGCTGAGCCTCGTTGTCGGCGTAACTGACCGAGTGAACGATGGCAAGACCGACGAGTGAAAGAAAAAGCGAACGATGAAAGAAGCAAAGGAGGAGAGTGTCACGAAATATGGCGGGGAGGGTGGTTCGCCATGGCGGCGCGAGCCAGCGGAAGGGGGGCGTGCGCGTTACTGTGATGTGCGTTCGCTTAAGACGCAGTTCGCGGTCCCTCCCTGAGACTCACTTCGCGCCGCCGACGCAGAGGCTCATCATCACTGCCGTCGAGAGAACCCACGAGGGAGTGCTGCCTCAGCGCACTGCTGCTGCGCCCAAATATCGCATTAGGGAGTATCGTAATCGCCAGCCAATTTTTTTCTTGTACTTAACGAAATAAAAATAACTAACGCAATTATGTTAACGTTTGGGAACATGGATATGGTGAATATAAGAATATTTTAGTGGCTCTTCAGTACTATCACGCATAGTAATTCAACCAATAAGAAATTAAAATAAACCAGTATTCATTTCGCAATGACCAAATCGAACATCCAGAAGCCCCACTCCGGTGAGGCGGCCAGATCTAACGGTACACTCTGGAATAGGTACACCTGGAATAGGAACCAATAAAGTTTATTCTCTCGCTGGATGAACTCACTGTCAGAGGTAAACGCACATATTTCTTCCACTTTTCTTGCCTTTAATAACACAGCCGCTATTGATATGCGAAACTTGTGGGATCGAATGGGGTATTAACATCTGCACAGACGCTAATGCATGGTCTGTTTAGCTGCTAGGGATGCAGAAAGCAAGCAACGTTGCAGTAGCACTTGAAAGAATGCGGCAAGCACCCTGCAGACACACATATAACTGTGATGCAGATGTTACCAAAAGATGTGTTGCAGGCAACATACTTGAGGGCTCCCGAGCTAGTCGCCGCCATTACAGAAGATGATTGAAAATCATTTGTGCACTGCGAAACGATCCTGCGGTTCAGCTTCCCCACAATAAACTCAGTTGTCCGATCCATGCGGCCAACAATGAAATTTCGGCCAATGACGGCGTTGAACACACAGTTTGACTCAAACGTTCGGTGGCGTTCTGCATTGCATCACGCCACAACACGGATCACACTTTTTGTGTCAAATGGTCCGCGTGCTGCTGCCATTCACCGAATTTGCTTTTTTTGTTGCGCTATGAATTGGTCAATTTGAATGCATTGTGGTGAAGCTGAACCGCAGGACAGCCTTGGAGTGTAACACATACTATTGGTCTGTTTCTGCCTTTATGGCGTAATGTTGTGCAACTCCCATAATTGGGCAGTCGAAAGACATGCTGTGTGCTATCCTACAGACTAAAAAGCACAGGAAAACTAACTTCCGCTACTAATTTACGTAAGTCGCAACACTTTGCGAACTATTGGCATTCCGCTGAAATTGCATGGTAATATCATACAGGTTATTCATAGTAATGCTATACCGACAATAGCTTCCTGACGCGCGAGAGGTTCCGTGCAGAGAAGAGCTTTTAACTTTGTAGATTGCTACCTCTGAAATAGCTGACACGATGGCTGCCACGCCAGCGAAGCACGCCAGCGAAGCACGCCAGCGAAGTGCCTTCGCGCACCAACTGCGCTACGGAAAGGTGGGCTCTGATGGGCACCGATGGAGGCATAACTGCTACTTGAGGGAACACCTCTGGGAAATCACTGGCCTTTGAAGCCTTTCCGCCTACGTTGTGGTTGACTCCGGATCACGGGAAATCTTTTGGATAGTTGCGACACTGTATGTTGTGAAGGGTGGACGTGTAGCGTTTGTTTTTTGGCCCTTTGCCTTGAGCTAAAGCTTGCGGTGGCAGGTATTACAGGGGGTTGACTATTTCCGGATTTGGAAGCGGAACCTTTAAACAATGCCTTGCCCTGGTCACAAATGTCGTTTCATTTGCAGACCTGGTGCCCGAAAAATTGGTTGTGAAGACGCATATCTGGCATAGGTGGCAAAATATAGTAACCTTAACTAATTGACGAATTAAAACATAGCAGGCATCTACATCGGAGTAAAAAACTGAGCGATACCCAGAAAAATAGCTCACGAATGACGCTGTAAGAGAAAATGTGTTTAAAGTGCCGATTATACTTTACTGGATCTTGCTTAGTTAACGCTTAATTGTTTCTCTGCGGTCGTGTAATATTCAACTTGGAAGAGCGAAAAATGTTGTCTAATTTCGTCACCTAGGCGCACAATGTACTCCGTCGTGACGTGAACTTAATGCTACTTCATTTCCCGTGTTTTACGATAGCTTGCATAGATCTTGCAGGTCGAAATCACAACGCCACTCATCCTCTAATGTGACTAAGCTAATTCTGCTAACGTGACATGTGGATGCACCGTGTGGCAGTGGTTAACAATAGAAGTAAGTAGCGCAGCATGGATCTGCAGCAATCTACTGCCACTGACGAATATACTGCAATTGTTCATGTCATTACGCAATGAAATTTTGTTTGAATTTCCCCTTTAATCACACCGCACGTCCGCTCGCTTGCTTGTTTTTGTTCTAAAAACAAACAAACCGTCCGCCGCCTTGAAGGTTTATGACCGGCTTTCCTTTTTTGTAGCTTCGCATTGAGAGAGAGATAAAGGGTGCGGCCTCCATCCAGCCGAGAAGAAACGCCTTCAAGTTCGTTAGTTCGGTTAAACGGGGTGAGTGATCGCGACCGGTGAAACGTTGGGTCACCGGACGTGGTTGCATTCAATGCCCCAAAGAGGGCGAAAGAAAGCATGAAAAAAATCCGGCCGGAGAGTCACGGGAAGAAGGCGGATGTCATTGACCCCCCCCGGGGTGTCATTGGCAGTCCGGTCTGCGGATGCATCTGCGCCCTTAGGTGCGCGGGCCTCGTGCTTTTCCCCATCGGGATCTGCGGGCGCCTTTTGTCTGAACGCTGGCAATTTTTTCACATCAACCCTATCCAACCCCATCGAGCCTTTCTCGAACTCCCCCTCTCCTTCCTCCGCCATTCTCCGTGTTGTTCTCAGTCTTTTATGGGCGTTTGTTTAGGGACTTCCTCCTCTCGCGCTGCCGAAGGAAGAGGAGGAGGAGGAGCGCCCCGAACCGGAGACGGGTGGCCCTCTTTGTTTCCCCCCGCCGGGCTGAAGGGATTCACAAGGCGACCAGGGGCTGCTGCTGCTGCTGCTGCTGCAGTGCGCGGGCCGCCGCCGCCGCCGCCGGCCGTTCGCTCAATGCGGCGCGCTTGTGCTAGCGCCTGAAAACGTCCTCTCTGGGAGCGCGCGTCGATGCCCCGAGTGCCGCGCGGGCACGCCGAAGTTATGCGCGGTGCGGAGAGCTAATCCGCGGGTCACCCTTCGTTTGGCGCACGCTGCTCCTGCTGCTGACAAGTGCGCTCGGTCCTTGCCTTCTTAAGCCCGCAGGACTGCGCTTGCGAACATATGGCGACGCGCTTCTAACTTCATTGCCAGGAGCACTTGCGATTAGGCTTGAAACTAAACTACTTTGTTAAAGCTGCGTGCGGCTCCTTCTTGACGCGCATTTTATCAGCCCGTTAATATCGCTTATGCACGCCACAGTAAGCAGCGTATGATCAGCTCTTGGCCGCATCGTGCGAAGTGTGTATAGGGGGTTATGCAGGAGGATGCACGAGGTCCGCAGAGTAGCGCATGACGCGGTGAGCAACGGCGAATGACCGGAGTGGAAACGTAGAACACCGGAAGCGTCTATCAAGTCTGGCACTACCAGGTCGTCAGGGAAAACTTGACGGCATGCCTGGTACTAAATTGCGGTTGCTCTTAAATGTCCACCTAGTATACTTTAGAGTCGATTAGTGCAATGAGATGGGGTAGAGTTGTACTTTTTTTTTTCATCATAGCTTGCAGACATGCCGCAATCTGTGTTATGAATTCTTATGCGGTGGTCTACCCGAATCTAAGGCGGCTGTCGGAGCTGCTTGGAAAATGGTGGAGCCACATGATTTGATAACATTCGATTCCTAATTATCCTTGGTCATAAAATACACGAAGCTGAGCATGGTTCTGTCCGTAGTTGTCTAAGCGGTCACATGTGGTATAACTTGTTTTAAGATACGGGAATAAGGACGCGAATTAAATACGTTGTTCGGGAGCCTGGTCCTTCCGCACACAATGCACCGTTCATTTGAAAATAGCTGTTTTAACCGGCTTCGTCCATATTTTTTTTTTTTGTGGCAGATTACTATACGAACAACATTCGACTATTAAACGTTGGCATACCTCGCTTACGATAAAGTACCACTATAATTATACTATAATACTGTATAATTTCTATAGCTGGTAAGTCTTTTTTGCATCTTTATTTTATTATAATGGTGCTTGCTGGGGAGCACTCTTTCAAGGCAAGCCTTGATGATGATGATGATGATGATGATGGTGGTGGTCACCACCACCATCACCACCACCGGGTGGTGGTGGTGGCACGGACATGACGAGAACTGACATCTCCCCAAAACAGCCAATGCTGCAAAAAAACGGTAAAATGTTTATGTTTCTGCTATACGATTAGCTCTATGTTTCAAAACGAAAATAATCGTGTAATCGTGACAAAAACCCCAGTAAATTGGGAAACGCGCCAGAACCACTGCATTGGGGTTAGACCCTCTTTGTAAACAGTGTTCGTGTTTCCCATTTTGGTGTTGGGGCCCCGTGATGTCACGTCGGGGTTGATTAAGGAAAAGTGCTCAATTGCACTTCATGCATTAATATGAGTAGTGTGCAGACTCAAGAAACGAATTCGACGACTTTACTTGTCTAGGCGATTTTGATGGATATGGGACGCAACTTTGAATTCTTTTGGTCATATTCTTGGGTACTAGGGTTAAAACAAAGACCCAATTCAACTCAGTGTGAAATCTGCTGAAACAGCGTAGCTGTCGGTTGTCTTTACAAAAATATTACGTTTAGCTTCGACTTCTTTCCAGTGCGCAATCCTAAAGTCGCCTTAAAGGCTACTTGTCATATAATTTGTTTCCGGATAGTTCCGGTTAAAGAACAGTTAAAGCCGTTTTCTGTAACCATATTCCCTCCAAAGATGGTCATGTATTGATTCTGTAACGTTTACAATGTCACTGCGACCTAAATAAGCGAAACTCGTAAATGAAACAACTCGGCATAATAGTAGGGGTCGTCTTAGCGGCTAACTTCTTTTAGTTTGTTTCGGAATACTTTCGACAACACAAGAGTTAGAGCCGCTTTCTGTAATCATGCTCCCTCCGCAGATAGCCTTGCTTCACTGCGCAACAGGAAATGTGGGAAAGGCACCTTACATCGATTTTTACAAAGTCAGCTTCACCTTTAAGCACAAGTGCATTGCTAAGAATACCTATTTTCAGGACCAACATAAGCCGTCATATGAAAATATGAATGCCCTAGGATTTTTTTTTAATTTTTAATGAATTTTTTGTATGCTGAGAATCAGCTTGTGCGGGGCGGAGACACCTGCTTCGGACGGAGCTCGACACGATATTAGCAAAGGCTGTTTGTTGTCAAGGCCAGCGCACAGCTCCACTGTTAAGAAAGGAACCGACATTCTCGAGCGTCTACGTCGCGGGAGAAATGTACTCGCCAAATATCCAGCGTGTTTGGCTCGGAAACGATTGCACCAAACCACATCTTATTCAGGATGGTGTCAACTTAGCCATGTTGGTACGGCAACACCAAGAAAATAACTGCGCAGAAAACAGGAAACGGAACAAGAAACTTAGGCAGACGAGTGCAGCATACATCACTCTCATACGCTGTTTTAGTGACTTTCTTGTTGCGTCCTGTGTTTTCGCACAATCGCAATTCACAGGTCATTCACTTAGTATCGTCAATCTGATTTTTTTAATATCCCAAAATTTGTTTTAGAGATCCATACGGGTAATCCTCATACGCAATAACAAATTGTGTACCGTTACCGGCCTAAATATTAAGGCATCTGAAAAGACATTTAACCTCGGTAAGTACGGAATTTGTAAGAATCCTGAAATTTAATTTTGTACATAAAAATAACTGCATATAATCCTGAGACACTACATATTCTGAGGATTATAAAAATCTTCCAGATGATATAAACCTGTGAGATTGGGATAATCCTTGAATGCGAAATCAATTCAATCGCTTTGGTTGCCTAAGCGATGATGAGGGATTTGTGAAAACATGTTTTACCTAGATGTTACTAATGTGACCTCCTTCGGGGTTGTTGGACGCTAGCATAATCTCGTAACATAGAAATTACTTTCTACACATTGGTGAGGTTAATCATGAGACCAAAATACAAATGCAATGTATTCACGCACCTAGGAGTTATTTTTGTTTGTGAAAATATCCTTAAACGTTTTAACCGTATTCGGGGTGACATGCCTAAATATCTAAAAATTGGTCTTCATACATTTGTACTACTAGTAATCTTTCGAAAAAAAAATACATTACAGCAAAAACATCTTTCAATCACTTTCATGCCCCTAGGAGTAAAATTTTGAGAAAAAATCCCGCTTTCGGTATCCTCCACTTTGGGAAAGTTATTCACTCTACAAATTTTGAGTCTATACGTCGAGCAGTTTGAACTGGGCTTTGATAGTCATTCGGTCAGTCGGTCGGTCGGACTGTCGGTCGGTAGCGATAGCAAGACGTGTCTATATTAGTATGGAAACGAGTGTGGAATACGAAACGCACTTACAACTGCTCTGTACACGAACTATTTTTAAGATACGATGGGGCAAACTAGAAAGCAAGTTAAAGGCGTTTTCCTGGACTGTAGTCTTCCTCTCTTACGCTCAGCGCTGATAAATCCATTTGAAACTGTAATTGCATATGATCTACTCCGGCCAATGGCAGGAAACTGTTGTCGAGCAGTCGTAGGCGATAAACAAGGCATCATTTTTAAAGGTGCGTTAATTAAAACGGAAATGAGAGGGGCCACGTCTGTACTCCCACCGTCTCTGTCGCTACGCATACTGAAGGACGGACGCCGAGGACACACCGCGATCCGTTCTCGCTGCTATACATAGCACGGCTCCCTTCGTCAAAAAAGAAGACGAGAACCCTTGAGTGTGAACATGTCAGTCAAAGAGGACAGCCTGCAGCATCGTGCGGGCGTTATTCAAGCCTTGGGTCTTGCTGCATCAACGTCGCACGTTGGTGTGCTCTGAGCAGCTGCTTCCTGGCTGTACAGGTATGGTGCAGTGAAGGGCTGCGGATTAAATTTGGCTCGCACAGGAATTTCCGTATTCCTGTGTGATAAATGCAGCCGCCACGACCGGAGAAATGTACTCGCGATTTCGTGCATATCTATAGGCCGTCGAAGAAGCGGTTAACGACAAGCGAATGTGTGACAGGGGTTGCAAGCCTGGCACGAGGCGACAATTGCTCGGATTACGTTGTCGTGTTATTAAAGAACCACAAAAGTATGAGTTGAATTATGGGTTGCCTTTTTGCCTTTCCATTTGGCTGTCAGCCTGCCGCTTTTGGTCCCTTCCTGTGCTCCGAAACACAGCTCTTGCAGTCTCGTGTAAAATGTGCTGCACACCAAAGAATGGGCGGTGACCTCGTAATGAGTCGAAACTGCAACTTGTAACGAGAGGAGCTCACTTTTGATACAGAGTGACTTCCTCACGATCGCATATTACCCTTCAGCTCAAGCACAGTTAAGAACGGTGAAGTCTCTGTTGTTGTTGCTGCGGCTAGCTTGATTTTTTTTTTCTGACCGTAGTTATGGTCTTGGCACTACTCAGAGAGGCAGCTTTTGCGTTACCGCCGAAGTTATCGACCTCGACGTTCGCACGGTTGCTGCCTTGCTCTCGTCGTGTACGCTGTCCATTAGGAAGGTGGTGGCCCAAGAAAAATAGCGGTGCCCCGCGGCTAGAGCCGTGCCGTGGAAACTCTATTACAGTGCAGCTGTTTACACCCGCGTTGTCGGGAGGCCACAGTGTAGCTCGCTGAGTCATTTGCTCGGTCGGTAGGTCGGAAAACACGAAGCACTCATGCCCATTATCATCCTAATCGACGCAGGAGATTGACGAGAAACCCAGCTGTTAACGATCATAATTGCGTCCAATAGTGATGATAGTGATAAGGATGGGGATGCCTTCAACGAGTTTGCACGTGCCCACAAGGGTTTACTGGCCCACGTGTACTGTACGTACTCCGGTCGGAGCTGATGGATAAAATTAGAGTTGCACGATAGAAAAGAAAATGAAAAAGGAGAGGGGAGGAGCTGCGACATAATAATGACGACCGTAATTATCTAACAACTTCGGTATCCTTAGCCCTTCAGGCGACCTGTTGGAGCAGGACAAGCATGAATAACTGTAGAAATCCCATCTTGGCATACCCCAAATTTGCGGCCCCCAAAAAGAATCTTCTCCAGGAGAAGCCATGTAGCAGTAGATAAGCGGAGATAATGCAGTAGAAAAATGGCCGTCTGATTCCGGGATCTGGCACTGTAGGGGCAGTTCAGTGCCATAAAGCTCTGGTCTTCAGCGACATAAATTTAACCTCGGAAGGGGGCAAAGGAGCTCAGCGAAGGTCGCTTCACATTAACGAGAAGCACAAAGCTGTGGATTCCAAGAAACACTTATATGCCTGAGCTCTCCGCCAGACAGCTGTCTGAACCTGGCGGAAGAGCGTCTAGATTCCAGAAAGTCGGCAGCCTTGACGACGAAAAAGCGACGTGTTCGGCCAGGGTCAGGGCAGGGCGGGAGCAAAAGAGAGGAGAGCTGGATCTTTTTGGAGAGGGGTCACCGTCGCTTTATCCCGCTCCGAGTTGTTCATTAGGCAGTGGAAACCTCTGAACTAAATCAGGCAGTTTATTCATACCGGTGAATGCTTTATTTACAATGGGAAAATTTCTATGGTATCCATAATTTGCATTGTGGAACATGTATAGTAAAATAAAAAATGCCCCCGCCCCCCCCTTTCTACGCACACACGTGCTGGCGTGCCTCCCACCCTCCTAGAAAACAACACCGTCCTCGTCACTGCTACATGTATGTATGATATTTTTATGCAGGTAGGAATGAAAAGAGGGATCAGAAAATCAGCCAGAAAGAGATTTCTGTGCTCGCTTCGCAATTTCACGATCTTTAAAGCGAATTGGTAGCAGGCGGACAGCGCGTGAGTAGCGATAGCCTCCTTGTTAATGCTTTCCGCACTATAAACCACGGGCCGGGCTAGACCGCATAATACACACCGGAAGATAAAAGGGAACGCGCTCGAGGCGGCAACGTCATCATCGCCCCGAAACGTCATCGAACGACTGGGCAACACCAGAGCGGAGGATGAAGCGCTGCAGGGCGCCGCTTCTTCGGGGCTTCCTCCCTTTGCATTGTGGGACGACCCTTAAGGGGCCAAAGAATGCGTGGGATTAAATGTGAAATCATGGTGTTTACCAGGCGATAGTTGCGAAACCAACGCACGCTCCCCCATTTGTCTACCTTCCGCACTTCACTAAACTCGAACCCGGCCGCCAATCTACTCCATCGTATGTGTACCCTTCTCACTTTCGCTAAAAGCGAACGATAAGCTGTGTTTCTGTGCATTTCCCCAGCTTCGAAAATCCATTAAAAGGAAGTGAAAAAGGCCTTCCACCATAGTGTGGTTGAGAAAGCGGCCGCGCACGCGAGTCCGTATGAGCGGCGCGCTTTCTCCACCTGAGCATGCAGCGATGGCGATCCGCTACGACGCCATTTTGTTGAAGGGGCACATATATCTAGAGGGAGGGCGGGGGGCAAGAACGAAAGGCCGGAAACGGGCAGTGGATGTAACTTTCTTGCTATCATTGCGAGTCCCGAGAAACTCTAATCCCGGCTGAGGACAGTCTTCTCGGAGGCGCTCACATTCCGAGGCTGGGCGGTTTTTTGCGCTTTTATTGCCCACCCCTAGCCCACATTTAACGAGGCGAGCGAGATGACGGGGCGAGGGCTGGAGCCGGCCCCGGGAATTAAGAGAAGGCGGCCAATTTCAAGGGGGCGACCGAGGCCGGCCCCTTGGCTCCCAGGGTTCGTTGACCCGGCCGCGGACACCAGCGTGGTGGGCACCGTATAAATGAGCCCCGATCTGGGCGCAGGACACAGCCTGCAGGACGTTCGCCCCTCTCCCCGGCGCACGTGAAATGGCCCCAAGCGCGCCAACGAACAGAGCAGTTTGTCTCCTCTTGGCCCGGGACTGGGCTGCAGGCGGTGGAACAGTCGTGGACGCAGTTCTTCATCTATGCACCCTCTGTATACTTGGCCCGCTTGCCGCGCATTCGCTTACGTCGACCAGTGCGGGAGAAAAACCTTCATGCACGTCCCCATTTTAGCTCACCTCTGGGGTCTCGCTTACATATCAACAATTTCTCGAATAATGTGTTACTTTATAGCTCTCGTTGTTGTGCGCAGCAAGCCGCGTTATTACTCTACTTCCTTTCTACGCCTTTGCTTGTTCTTCGCACATTTTTTTTATTGTATTCCCCTTCCTCTTGCACCGGCGGTGGTGTGACGGATGGATAAGCAGGTCGACTGGGCGAGCACCAAAACTTTAATGACCCGTGCTTCGGACGGATTGCAAGGAAATGCAGTGGGAGAAAATTAACGCAAGTTGAAAGTTCACGGGTAAGAGTTGTGGGTTCTGCTGCTGACCCCAAGGACGCGGGTTTTGTTCCCTGCCGCGGCGGCCGCTTTTCTGATGGAGGCGAAAAGCGTAAACGCCCGTGTGTTCGAGATTTCGGCGCACGTTAAAGATCCCCCGGTGGTCAAAATTAATCCGGAGCCCTCCACTACGGCGCTCCTCATCGCCTGTGTAGCGTCGGCGCGTTAAACCTGATAATTAAATAACAAGATTTGTGGGTGACGACGCATATTGTATGCTTGTTTTATCTCACCGAAGAGCATCAGGGCACACGTAAACGATATATCGACAAGAATAAAACAGCTGCTACAGCTCATTTTTAATCCAGTGCGGGATCAACAACGAATCCGTAGGATGGAGCACGAGTGTGTAGCCCACAGCGGTTTCGTGTCCTTCATATACACCTTAGTTTCCCGGTTTGATACGGAAGAAATGACTTTTAAAGGGATCTGCAACACTTCCTATAAGCCCTTTCGCTCTTTCCTTCGCGCCGGGAAGCACTGCGAAAGATGTATAGTTACCGCCAGCACGGAGCGGCACTGCGCGATTTCCTCGTCGCCTTTCGTTTCTGCTTTGCTTTTGTGGCTTTCTTTTTGAAGTGGCTATCGAATGCCTTCCTTGCTGCAACTGAAGGAAAGCCGGCCAATAGCCGCTACACCGCGGTAATGACGTAATTACAGCGGTCAGAGAACGCCAGGACCAGGAAAGAGAGAAAACGTTTTTGAGGAAGTTTCTAAGTTACCTTATGGGTATAGAGCAGTAAGTTTTGGCTGAGGCACTTTGTGACCCCCTAATCTAAGTACTGGATGTGTTGGTCGACTACCCCGTGCTAGCAAGTAAGGTGTCGAAAAAAATTTGAAGAAAGTGTTGCAGGGTCCTCTTTTCAATGCGAAAGCAACTAAATGGCCGCCCCATTGAGCCCAATTGCCACGGTCCGCGTCTGTGGCAGCGAAACAGCTTCTAAAATAGCCGACAGCTCAAAAATAATAAAAGTAAAGTCATTGAGTGGAAAAGGAAATAAGAAAAATACGCGACGGTTTGGGAATTGGGCCCACAGCCTCCGGAATGCAAGTCGAGCACGCATCCCCGACGCCACTTGGGCTCAGTGGCATCCCCTTGCTAAAGGTGGACCTATAGTGTATGTGTTGTGGCCTCCACACTGAAGAACGTCGACAGCCGATGCACGCCGCTCGGCATACAATGAGTTTGGCATTGCTCATCGCGCGCCCTTAGGCTCAACCGCAAGGTGACGACACGTTGAGGCGGAATATAGGCGTAACAACGTACTCAGTTAAGTAGATGCATGGGCAAGGGGCCACGACAGGTGCTGTCGGAAGCTCACGGCCGTTTCATCAATTCCCATTCGACTGCGACGTCGATATATCCACCCACAATTCTCACATACTTACTCCATGTGACGATCCAATGACGACGACAATAACCTGTCGTCAGATTCTCGCGGCCGATTCTTCAATTCCCATTTGGCTGCAACATCGGCTTAACGGGCCGAAATTCTCACCCACCCACTCAAGGGGATCGGGCAGTAGCGAAGACAGCTACTGCCAGAGGCTCATGGCCGATTAACCCATCCCCCGTATGAGACAGACGAAATATCCTAATGACCAGTGTCAGTCATAAGGTGTACTCAGGTATTGTGTCTACTGCGACTTTATATTTAGCATGAAGCACATTTCAGCTATCTTCGAAACTTTGTATACTTAAAACCAGAAGAATTCTGAGGAAAAATGTAAGTTAATGTTCATATTTTAACGCATGCCCCACTGGCTGTGAAAGCACAGTAATTCCACAGAGCCGTGGGACCTTTGTCGAAACCGCCTAGTCTGTACATGCAATTAATAAAGCGGAGTTCGAGGTGTCATAAAGTAAAACGGACGATTGGGCGAGTTGGTACATAATTAACAGCGCAAACGACACGAGACAAAAAGAGAAGAGGGCACAAACACAGCGCTGACTAACAATTGAACTTTATTGCTTTTGCCAGTGGTTTTTATACAAATCTAGACAACAACAACAAAAAGGAGTGCAAGGAAACGCTAGTTTACACGGAAACGCATCAGAGAGTAAGAACACCGCCGGGTAATTATGACTTCGCGTTTTCTTTGCGCCTCAAAGTAATCTACTTTCGGAGAAAGAAGTACAAAATTTACAGTGGACATTCCCTATTGACATTGCAGGAGCTGTGTCAAAACAACAAACGTAGCTGCGAGATGACAGCATAATATACCCTAGCAATCTTTAATTAACAGGGTGGAGACTGCTGCGCCAAGAAGCAACACTCCTTATCTGAGAGGGCAATAGAAAGGGTGCTTACGCATCGATCACATAACTTTTTTGTTTCTGCAGCCTCTATGATTTCTCGCACAATTTGGTGGTCGTGCTCCCCTATAACAACGCTCTGGTCCAAGAGCGGCTTACATCTGCTATCGCAATCGCGACAATGCTGCGCAAGATGACCACTGAACGTTTTGGTAACGCTGTAGTGGTGCTTCCTCAGTCTTTCATTCAAACGTCGACCAGTTTGGCCGATGTATGTTTGCCGCATAATAGGGGAACAGAATAAACAACTTTTTCAGCGCAGGCAACAAACTTGTTGAGATGCCTTGTTGTACACTTGTTACACGTTGTCGAACCTCAGTTAGCTTTTCGGCACATTTGCGACAATTTCAGGGGGTGCTGAAAATACCCCCTTCAGATTTCCTCTACTTCCCATTTTTTGTGCCCTCTTCTCTTTTTGTGTGGTATTATTTGCGCTGGTAATAGCGATGCCATATGCTAGAGATCGGACGCCGCGACAAGAGGCGGTGCACACGATACAATACCGCCAGCGGTAACGATCCTATCGCTTCCTTTAGCTACGGATTTGTGGTTTCCACTTATTGTTTATCCACGAATAAACGGCCGGACGACGGATCCTCATAACACTGGCTTATAGAAAAGCTTATTACAGGATTTGGTTTAGCCGAGGTAATGAACTTACGTGAGAAATATCATGGCAGTCACAGCAGGATGCTTTGTGCGGTGGCATTCGGAGCAGTTTTAACGGTCGGTGCGAGAAATTAAGGACATATGCTAAAATTAAAATAGTCGCGCGAATGCTTATTGCAACATTAGTCATTGGAACGCGAAAAAGGAACTTATTTATTTCTCAAGTGTGCCGCGGGAAATCGCGCCATTGTGTCTTTAGGATAAGCTGAGTTTTCGTCAAGTGGCATCAACATTCATAAGAAATGGTTGTTTCACTGCACAGCCATCCTGCTTACTTCTGTAAATATTAGTGTCTAACAGAAACTTGCATTCACATTTGCGCCGACAAGATGTTTTTTTCCCCCTGCCGCATAATAAGAAAACAGCCCCTTCCCCCCCCCCCCCTTTTTTTTTAAATGCCTTAGTGTTCGTGTCTTCCTCGTTGTGGCGTTCCGTACGCGGCAGGGCATTGTTGCGGCAAAAAGGTGTCGCGCCCAACAAGTGGCGGCAATGAGGTCGGCCTTGGTGCATGCCATTGTTATTGTCTCAAATTAGTCCCGACAGGAGACGATAGGAGTGTAGCATACGAAGAACAGGAAGGAGGAAACAACGGCACAATGCAGCTTTATCACCCCTCAGTTTGTCGCGCGATCCCATCTTGATGACCCTAACCAGGCATCTCTGCAGAGCCAACCATAGCGCAACGCCAACGTTGAAGCACAAGAAAGTGAGAGTAAATTTGGAGATTTGAAAAGAAGATGGGGCATACCGAACGGGAAAATATGTAAAGCCTAAGCAGCATGAATGTTTAGCTTAGAAGACAGAGCGCAACAAGAAATAATGACGATCACAGCATTTTAATGGAAGAGAAATGGTTCACAAAGACAAAATTAAACGCAGATGAAATAAAATGGAGAGTGCGAATACGTTGAGTCACTAATACGTTGGTTCAACGAAGTGTACAGTGAAAGGGCCTTGACCTTCTTACAGAAAAATTAAGGCTAGACAAAAAAGCCCGGCAGAATAATGGTACGTACCTCTAATGACACCTTTTGCTGTTTGATTCGTACAATGCCCCCCCCCCCCTTTTTTTTTTAAAAATATCCTTCTCGCTTTCCCACTGTGCCTTAAATGTATATAAAAATTGTGAACTAAATATGTATGGCAGCAATATGATGTAAACCTTGCTGATGAAGGCAAGTTCCTTGCCGATACGTGAGTAAACATCTTTGTTAATGCACAGGCCGTGAGTGCGACTATTTACGCACACTATTTCTACGTGCTCTTTGTGAGTCTCTCTCTCTCTCTCTCTCTCTCTCTCTCTCTCTCTCTCTCTCTCTCTCTCTCTCTCTCTCTCTCTCTCTCTCTCTCTCTCTCTCTCTCTCACTTCGTCTCCTCGTGACAATATGAAGCGGCGACAATGCACGTCACACCATTTTAAATCAGTAAGTAACATGGGGCAGGAAGTATTCTGTGGATTTGTTAAGCATAAATAGCCAAGTGTATTTAATCATTTGGCGGTCATACTTTGCGTGAATGAGGACCTTTTTCAAATGCCCTTGATTCGTATATGATATGCAATATGACGTATTGCTGAAGCGACGAGTTTGTAGAGGTCAGATTTTTTATGCTAGTAATGCGGTAATGGTTTGTACGTCATGCGTATAAACATTTATATAATTGAGCGACATACAGTTATATGTAGAGCTTTAAGCTTACCACACAAAGGTTACGTGCGTATATTGTTATATCATTAAAGTTTATCATTATATCATTAAAGTATATCATTAAAGTTCAGGCAAACTATGAGTTGTTGTTATGGTTACTGAGAAGCAATAGCGTAATACCGAGAATATTATTGTATAAGCAGTTTTATCCTTTGGGGCCCGATAGGACGAAGCGAGATAATATTTTCCAACTGTACGTGAGAGTTTAGCAGAAGTGGCATTGACAAACGAATTCCAGAACTTGTTTTCGTGAAATGTGGCACCAAGAAGTTTTACTGCTGGCATCAAGTCAATAGTCGACGTGCCGATCATTAGAATTACGATTATTTATTTGTTTGTTTATAACCAAAGAATTTTTGACACTCCATGCATTTATTTTTTCGAGCAAATGATTAACCTTGGTTGTAATTTGAGGCAAAATATGCTCTGAGGTGAATATGCTAGGATCATCCCCCAACATATATAATTTATCATGCTTAAAAGGAGTGCTATATCATTTTTTGTATACGTTCAATGGTAGGGGCCCAGGATACTGCCTTGTGGTGCGCAATTATCGTGGCTTAATGTTTACTTAAATTGGTGGATTTTTTCCTCCTGTTAACGATGATGTCGTGATGTCGATAGCGTTAAATAGGGTCTAGAAAGTTCCCGTGAAATCGACAGTGTTCGATTTTTTAGGAGTGAGTGTGGTCGATTCTACGAAATTTCTTATAACAGTCCACAAATACACGAACGTGAAGTTCTCATGTTCAAATGAATCTAAAACTATTTATTTTTGAAAAAAAAGTGAGCTTTCGGTCGAGCGATTTCAGTTGTATGCGAAGGGACAAGTAGTAATAATATTATGTTTTGACAAAAAGCCATTAATACCACAGTATTAATTTTTCGTTGCCCGTAGAGAAAAATAGGAAGGATAAGTATTGGGCGCTTATTGGACGTTACGCTTCTGCCACCGCCTTTGTAGATAACACAAACTTAAGTAATTTGAAGGTGTTACGGGGAATTTCAGGATGGAGATATGAAATTAATTATATGTTCTAATATAGGAGCTATTATGTCAGCTTTGTAATTAGTTGGACTAATTTTTATATCATCCACATTGCAGCATTTTCTGGTTTGTAAAGTCAAGCATGTTTCCCTCGTTTCCGGAACCGTCATAGGATAGAAGAAGGCGCTTCTTCGTGTTCTCTGAGAAAGACAAAGCATGTAGTTTGCACAATGGCGCTGTTCGCTGCATCACACAGAAGTCGTTAAATGCATTTGCCAGTTCTTTCACAGTGAGTGTGTTGCGTTCATAAACATTTCGCTGGACTGTTTTATGCAGTGTGAGCGCGATTTAGGGTGTATTTAAATGTTTCCAGATAATATCAGTTGTTTGGTCCATCAGAAACAAGTTTTGAAACTACAGTTCATGTCTTTACGCAGTAAGCTCTCACTTTTACTTCTGTGTTTTTTAAACAGTCGTGGATCTTCAAAATTTTTGCTCCCGATAAAACGTTGATACTGAGCGTTGATAACATACTGAGCACGTACGAGCCATGAGACAAATCACTGCATTATTTTAACTTTGTTTCCCTTCAGCCTTTAGCCAGTCTTAGCTGGAACAACTGTTTTTGTTGGAGCATCCCAACTTATGCCCCTGTCACATGGCAGATCTAATGACATTTAGAGCTAATGTCATTATCTCTAAATATCATTAATTGCGTGGATCTAGCCATGGTCTGCAGTATGTAATAAATAAATAAATAAATAAATAAATAAATAAATAAATAAATAAATAAATAAATAAATAAATAAATAAATAAATAAATAAATAAATAAATAAATAAATCGGCGCTGCAAGAGAATACCGAATCACATTTGAGGCGAATGACATTTACCGGCTAACTAAGGTTCGGGAGCTCATTCAGCAGCCAAATGAGTAGCCTCGACAGCAGTTGCGCGTCACTATAGAAATTTCAGAACCTAGGAATACTGTTTCTAAAAACTGTTAGTAAACTTATATTTTACCCTTCACGTTGTTTTTTCAAATAAAAAAAGACAAACAAGCACTAACAAAAAAAAATCTCGTCCCAAATGCGCGCACTACCCTAACACGGATTTTTCGCGGACTTGTCTCGGCTTGTGATGTCTACTAATGTCACCTAAACCGGTGATTTTCTTATTTTTATTTTAAGGAAATAATTGTTTTTTGGGTTTTAAAAAGATAATATGTATAAAAACATTGTAGATGCACTTGAAGAATAATTTCGCGGTTTTGCGAGCTCGCTAATCGTCCCCGCTACCACTCACAAATTACATTTGTTTCGCCGTGTAAACCCGCACAGCCCAACCCAATGTCATTAACAGCTAATGTAATTCACTTTGAATTACATTAGATTTGCCGTGTGACAGGGGTATTATATGGAACAACCCGTCAAGCTGATTCTGCGTAATCTTTCAAACTATGCCAATATATTTCCATACTTTCAGCAAGACTGCATAGTCGATGTTCAGTCTTTGTATAATCAACGACTGGCTGAAGAGATTTTGTGGAATTCAAACTTTACTTTCTTAACAACGCATTCGATTGTCTCTTCATCCCAACATGGTTTTATGCGCGGCTTTTCCACTGTGACCCAACTTGTCGAAACCGTGCATGACTTTGCCGTGGCTATCAATGGCCGTAAACAAACAGATGTAATATTTATAGATTTCGCGAAAGCGTTCGACAAGATATCTCATGCAAAACTAATGATCAAACTACGTGCCATTCTTAAAAATGATAAACTTTGCAGTTGTCACTCAATCATACCTTACTTCACGTTACCCATATGTCATCTTCAGCGACACTCCTTCTAAAATAGTACCTGTCACTTCGAATGTATACCCCAGGTTTCGGTTCTGGATCCGTTATTATTTCTTCTTTACGTTGACATTGTTGGCGAGCATGACATGAAAATTAGGTTGTACGCTGATGATTGTCTGATTTATTCTACTGTGGACTCTTTGGAAGATCAGATTACCCTAATTTAAAGCTGAACGATGTTATTTAGTGGTGCAACACATGGCAGATGTCTGTTAATTATAACAAAAAGTGCTGTTATGTCAATCACAAACAAGAAGCAACTTACACAACCGATAATAACGTGCTAACGCGGGTAACTGAGTATAAATATCTTGGCTTACATATCTGTAACAACTTGCAGTGGGATAAACAGATTACAAACGTTGCTAATCAATCAACTTCACTACTTGAAAAGGTCTCTCAGAAATGCTCCAAGAAGCATAAAATTACTAGCATATAAGAGCATCGTCTTACCCATTCTCGATTATTGAAATGTAATTTGGGACCCTTTCACGACGGCTAACTTATCTAAATTAAATCGTGTACAAAATAAAGCAGTCTGTTTTATTTTTACTTGTTATGGCCGTGCCTCAGTATCCCAACTGACAGTCAAGGCTTGTTTATTGAACATTGCGGACAGAAATAAATTATGCCGCCTACTCTTTCTTTTTAAAATTGTGAAGAACCTTCTCAAAAGCGATACTCATCAATACTTAACGTATTTTTCTTCAGGTCAATTATCCCACCACCGTCACTCGCTGAACTTAACCCCATTCCAGCCGAAAAACAATGACTTTAAGTATTCTGTTTTGCCAAGAACAGTGAATGAATGGAATAACCTTGAAAGTCATGTTGTCGAACAGACTGCCTACTTGAGTTTTAAACTTTTCTTTATCGTTGTTCACAATTGATATGTGCATAACTTGCTCTGGTTCTCGGTGTATATTGTGTGCGCCGAGCATTGATGTGTACTCATCTTTTTGCAGTGTGTGTTGTTTCAATGCGTGTATCGGTTTCTTTTTTCTTTTTTGTGCCCTTCGCCAGATCTTATCCATGCGCCACTGTGAATTGGCAATCAGTTCAATCTTGTTTTTCGCTTATGTTATGCGTTCTTTTTGTCTGTTTTATTGTGAAATGTATCACACTCTTCTTTCCACCCTGCTACGACCCCTTAACTGGGGTCAGCAGTATTGTAAATAAATAATGCTGACCACAGCTTTTCTTTTAATTACACTAACAATGAGGTGGCATACAGTTTCAGGCATACAAACTTTATAAAAATACGAACAAGAACGAATTACGATACACAAACATTCAAATGGCGCCTAATCTCCTGAACAGTCATCCTGTACTGTTTGACATGATTGAACATACTTCCCCGGTATCTGCTTTTAAATGGAAAACAAAAATGTGTTTTCTACGTGAAGTGTAACATGTTCTGGTGTTTTCTTGCTATTTCGTGTATATGTTTCCGCTATTTTCGTTTCCTTGGCAAAAGCAGAATGATTGCACTGTGATGTTATGTTATTTTTATATTATATTATTATTGAATATTTTGTTACGAAAAAAAAGCATGTAATTATGTTCAGTTATTATCTCTGTAGTATGTATTATTTTGTTTCTTATTACGCTAAAAGTGTGTATGCATATTTTTATTTATTTGTGTGCATTAAGGCATGTATGATGGCTTCTTTTCCTGCGCTTGTGCTGACAGGGGCTAGGGGCATAGTCAGGCGACTATTACTGTGGCCTTTTGCCTCAGCACCATGGCTATTTCTGGTAAAAATTTCTCCTTTCATTCTACCGTGTTTTTCTTCACGGAATCATGATGCGTTTACGTGAGGGGCACGTTACTGCTCAATGTTTTCAAGCAAAAGAAATAGTAGAAGGAAGAAAATTCTGCATATTCTTGCCTTGGGTGTTCCCGCAACATATTAGCAGTAAATAGAAATTGTAGTCCCACTGATTTCATGTGGCAGATCTCACGCAACTAATTCCGAACGCGGAGAAGCTTGCTGTACCGAGATCAGAGCAGTGAGGTGCGGCCCGTGTGGGCATAAGGAAAGACCAACGGAAAGATTGTTCTGCGGAATGTCTATGGGAAATGTTCGCGGGAATATTCAATGGATCACCGAATGTTGGTATGGCGCCAGGGGCATAAGACAGGAGAACTTAATTTCAACGTTTCTGGGCTTAGAAAAATCGCGATGGCCTTTTTTACAGCCAAAATAAACCATATAATAAAACCATGAGGCGAACCGAAAAACTATTCTATTGTGAATAGGCCAATCAGTACGTCGCAACCAAACGTTATGTCCATCTTATGCTGTTGAGTGTGCCCGATCATAATTATCTGCCTGCACAGTTCGGAACATATAGCAGTCATTATATAGTACTAAACCCGCAGCGAAACATATATTAGATTACGCACGGAAGAGTTCTCACTGGGAATAAACATTCAAAAAGCTGTTTTTGATGTTATCTGAAAGCTACTTTTAAAGCAAAAGCTTTCTTTGTGGGAGCGATGGCGTTCTGCCAAAAAACCAATGCATTTCCCCATAGACTGGTTGGCCGACCCAAAAGCCCCGATAAGATCCCTGGACACACGGCGCGTGCGTGAAGCCGGGCTTCCGTTGTGGCAGAACGGTTGCCTGGAAAATCGCGAAGAAGGAATGGTTCAAGATAAGATTTTACACACGTCAATCATGAAGGAGGAGACGATAGTGTATACCTTTATCTCATAAACAGCGTGTCGGGATGCATTTATGTCGTTCGTAGATGCGTTTACTTAGTGCGCGAAATATCGCCGCACGGGTTCGTTCTTCGTTTGCGATTTGGGTCTTTGAAGGTTTGACGATCGATTGGACGCACTTTCAGCGAAGGTTTTGGCGCACTTTTAGTCACGGAGCAAGAATATACAGGAGGCGAAACGGCCCATTGCGGCAAGCGCGGGCGAGCGACCAGATAATGTCACAATGAAAACCAAGGCGGACTGCCAAGCTTCGTAGCTGCGACGGTGAAGGTGAGGGTAGCGGCACCTTATGGACAAAGTGATAGCGGCCGCAATTCATTCCGTGGCTGTGCAGTGCAATGCTGATCGCGGTGGCCGCGCACTTTCTTCGCCCCCGTCTTAACAACACTTGTTATCTGACCGCGCTAGGAAGCTTCGTTTCCCCTCCTTATTCTTGCTCCGTGCTTTTAGCGAAGGTTTTGATGTCAGAAAGCTCTCGCGCTTCTCTCAAGTTTCTTCAGGAAGGGATGGTGAAGTTGTTTTAGCTACCTCAATAGTTCCAGCGCAAGGTTTTAGCACATAATCAAATTGCTGGGTCGTTCTCTCAATTGCGTTGCGTTTCTGTAAATGGTGCCAAGACTTAGCCAACGAATAACGCATTTACAGTACACAAACATTTCTCTCTCCGTGGCAGAACATTGTTCATAAAATAGGAAATAAATAAATAAATAAAAAAACGTCTAGTAGCCAAAGCGGCTTCCTACCTTCACCTCTCCCAGGGTACGACATAGGCACTTGTCATCGCCCACACTGCGACCATGGACAGAAGCCAACTTTAGCTCAACGTCGTCACGGACTCCAAGTGTACACGCGTACCACCTCCACCAAGCAGGCCTGGCACCGGCTAAAGCCGTTTTTTCAACCACTCCCTGAAGATTCACAAATCACTATCACTATCCCGGTCGCACTGGTCTTGCTGGGAACGAAGCAGCACGTGCTACAGCCCGCGATATTCACTTCCGGGTGCTCCCGTCACCACGGCTAGATTCCCTACCTGAACCGGGTGCCTCCCCTCCTTCCCTCTCTCCGGTTGAACAAAAATTCAGCGCCGTCATCGCCCACTACCTACATACAACGAGGCGATACGATCCCTCTTATCCTTCTCGCTCCACTTACGAGGCATACATCGGGTGTCGACTTCAAACCGGCACTTATTGTAATCACGCCATCCTCCCTAACATATCCCCCTTCCTCTACAACCTGCCATGCTTGCACTGTCACCTCCCCCTGACCACCTACCATTTAGTCTGCTCTTGCCCGCACATCCCCCACCCTACACCAAACTCCACCTTTGAGCAGTGGAAGACCACGCTGACCAGGTCATCGCCGGGGCAGCAGCAAGCCCTGGAGAACAGAGCCCTGGAAGCAGCTTGAACTTGCGGCATCCTAGGCCATGGAGGCTGACCGCACTCCCCTGCCCCTCCTTGGGCTCAATAAATGTTCATTATTACTCCTCCCATTACCCAGACATTTTTTTATGGATATGCATGCGGTTGTTCCGGACGTCACAAATAGAGAACGTGCATTGGCGAACCATCGCTAAATGTCACTTATGAAGAAAGTGAACACGGGCCTTTAAAATCGTTCAAGAAAACTTACGATACAGCCAGGTCAATGGCACTACAATTTTTTTCGGGGTATTGACATTACAATAAGAGCTATGGAGCTTTCGCAAGAAAGCTGGCTTTGCTACAAAGCGTATTCTGTCTAGAATGACGATGACAAGAAAAATCCTGCCCAACGTACCCCTACCCGCGTCGCTGTACACGGGCTGCAACACTTAAACACGGGGACATCGTTTAGTCTGTCTGTAGAGTACGTATGCATGCATTCCGTACGCGTTGACATTGCCGCT